>NC_141222.1:10545000-10972500 GCF_054856515.1 Filicampus tigris
TTTAAAAAAAAAAAAAAAAAATATACGGCACTTGGTTACTGCTATTTGAGTTTGAAGCGAGGTGTTTACACATGGGGGCAGGAGCCACGGTTTGAGTCCCGCTGTGGGCAAGATTATTGAATATTAGGCAAGGCCAATATTTGGAATTGCACACCACACAGGAAATTAGATCAGCATTTAAGGGCGCAAACAGTGCGTACATCTCTTGAGCTGAGGGATTGGGGGCGTGGCAGAACCAGTATCTCTCCAAAAACCTGCTGTCATTTTCATATTTTTCATGTTCAATGTTTGCTGATTCTGTCTACTCCTTTCCATGTTTGTTGATGTAGTGTTTCTCTCTCTCACAGGAACGACGACAGGCTTTACAGATGGAGGTCGACAAGGCCTCGCACCCTCAAAAAGTGGACGAACCTTCAGTTAGTGATACTTTTTTCTTTGGACTTTAAAGTTCTTTGAGTGCAATTTCCATCAAATGAGAAGAAAAAAATACAGAATCTATTTCAAGTTACTGTATCATCTTACAGCAGTAGTCATATTTAGCTATGGATTTGAGTGTATAAAAAAGATAACCGTTAAAGCGGAAGTCAACTCAAACATGTTTTTTTTTCAAATTCCATTAGTTGAAACACAGCATTCTGAGATTCTGAGGAATTTTGCGTTTGTGGGATATAAATTAAGCAGCAAAATGCACTCGTTTCTCTCTGGGGGCGGCCATTTTGTCTTCTGTCGACCGAAAATATACACCAATCACGGCTGACCTGTTTTCTGAATCTGAACCGTGATTGGTCGTTGTGAGCAGTTGTGAGGCCATTTTCAGTCGACAGAAGACAAAATGGCCGTCCCGAGAGATGGCTAAAAACAAGTGGATTAACACTTATTCCACAAACGCAATATTTATCAGAATGCCCTGTTTCAACTAGTGGGCTTGCATGGAACATATTCTTGAAAAAAAATATGTTTGGGTTGACTTCCGCTTTAATGTTCTCAGGCAAGTGCATTCATGTGTGTCGCGTTCTAATAATTGCTTCTCACAATCTCATCTCTTTCAGGGGTTTGGTCAGTGGAGCACCGCCCAGTTTGAAAGCTCTCAGCAGCAGCAGAAGTTCCTCAGGTTGATGGGCGGCTTCAAGAAGGACTTGCAGCCAGCTGCCACCGCATGCGCACCAAAGCCAAATATGGCACTCGGCAAGGACTCGCAGGAGCTTTTGCAGCAAGGACTCATGGGAGACTTTGAGCGTGCCCACTCACGCCAAATAGACTTCAACAGCAGAGGAGCAGGACTTGGGTTTAGTGAATCGCCCAAAAAGAAATTTTTTATTGATGTCAACAAATGTCGATCTGTCCGCTTTGACGACTGAGCAGTAGTATGTCTCAAAAAGTTGGAGTTTGCAGTTTTCAAGATGTTAGCAAGATTTGCATGTTGCCTTACTTCACTTCTCGCATTTCTGACCAAAACCACACCACTCACTTAATATGATGCATCAGGCATGCTGTCTGCGTAGGAGACCACCATTACGTTTACTCATGATTTGTTTCAGGGGCTGATTCCTTCTTTTTAACCCTTTTTTTTTTTTTTGCTAACTGAAGATAAATAATCTGCCCAAGAAACAAAAACAAGCATGAGGCTCATACTGTGTGCCATAGAGTTTGCGTGGTATGAGTGCATGTTGCACTGACTGGCACAACACTTTCAACAGAAAATTTGAATCTTTTTGTGTCCCCAAACATGTTTTTGACATGGATTTTATCCCCCCCCCCAGCACATCAGGTTTTTGAGATATTTTTTCTTACCTAGAAAAGCTTCCTCAATAGTGATTTTTTTTTTACCATGCGTTGTAACTTTTTTGGGGTAATTTGTAGCTATGAAGTTTTAGGAAAAAAATTCATGTTGCTGAATCTAACCCGTAATTTGATAAATAATGTAATTACTAAATGCATGACTATATTACATATATTTGTCCTGGAGTAAAAACAAGGGCAGATTCAGTGTAAAAAAACCATAAAAAAAAAGGTTTTTACATCTCTGATTACATTTTAGTAAAAAAAAAAAATGTTGACTGAAGTAATTATTAAAATACAATTAGTGGCATAATATGGAGCCAGATTATTTTTCAAAAAATCATTGTAATGATAGTCTACTGTCAGGTCATTCAGTATGACTTTTTAAACTGCAAACTCCAGCTTTAATATTGTTTTAAGTGTAGTCTTTCAGTTGCACAAAGCTCTTCCTGCAAATAAACAATTGTTACACAAAGCTTTGTATGATCTTTTTTATTGTGAAGGTACATTCAACAGGTATAAAAAAGGCTAAGCTTAAGGATAACATTTTCATTTTATTTCATTCTTGCAAACTTCAGTAAGCTAGAAGTGTTCATTAAAAACATCTTTTCTGCTTGTTTGTTGTAGGCTCATAATGTGCTGGGAAAACAAAAAATTTAACTGTGAAATTGACACATATGGAATCGATGGTGTGTGTGGTGGGGAAAATGAGCACCAAAAAAAATGGAAACTGAATCGTGCAATGGGCCCTTTTTAAAGTACAACCTCATTGAGATGCTCTTGAATGCAATTCAGACTACAAGATGAGCCTTAAGTGTGTTATTGGTGCAAGTCAACTGCTGGGGGAAAAAAAGAGCAGTGTGTGTTTTCATTGTGTCCAACTGTACTGCAATTGACTCTAAAGTAGCCAATCAGATATTCGGACAAAATGTACAGACAAAAACACTGTTTGCCAAAGCAAAACTTAAAAAGTGTCCAAAGCACGTCATCCAGTCGAATACATCCTAACATGTCGGCAGACCGCTGAGTCAGCCAGGGATTGGGTGGGGGAAGCTGTGTGTTCCTCGTGAAGACAATCAAGTCTCAAGTTTGTCACGCCTGCAGATACTCCGGCTGGACCCTTGCCACTTTGCGAAACTCTTTGCCATGCGTCAGTGGACACTGCATCTCGCACCAGCTGGTCGGAACCATCTGTGCGCCTGGTGTAGGGGGGGGAAACATGACAAGAGTGATTGATCTAGACTAGGCAATGCTATATAGTTTGGCCTCGAAGTATCGAGACAATTTTACAGCATTTACTAAGCGTTTTCTGCAAGATTATCACAATTTTGAGAGGCTCAGTTATTTGAACAAATACAATCCAAAAAATCTTGGAACAAAAATCCATCGCAGCCACTGCCTGCCCGAAGTTGACATCACCTAATTCTGAGATTCCTTCCTGGAAATGCTTTGCCAGACTATCAACTTGTTGCTTCATCGCAATGGTCACATGGAATAGACAGCCAAGTAGGACATTTTGAAGCTGATGGAGCAACTCGTCAACTCGTTCAGTTGAGTGTTTACAAACCTTTACTCAGCCTCAGCTCCTATTTTTTACATGAGAAAAATCTAATCGGCACACCACCTAACAAAAACATCCCAAAACGTATACACTCAAATAATTCATGATCGTCTAAATTTACTCACAAATGAACTTACTCAGTATGAAATCTTGGCCTGTTTAGTTGAACAGAGTTGTGAGACTCGGAAGGAAGCCATGATGATGTCTTTTGTTCCATGAATGCAACAGGTGGGCATTTTCATTATCACGTGTGGCCTCTCATATTTAAAATTAAAAAAAAATATATATATATATATATATATATATATATATATATTTATTAAAAATCTTTTGCTATGTATCGGGCTTCAAGTAGCTAAATAGATTAGCCCAAGTAGTACAACCAGTATGATGTAATTCTACACCGCTGCACTACAACCACAAAAACTAAACTACCCATTTTCCGAATCGCTGAATAACTAAACTATGGAAACAAACTTTTTAACTGGATGTATGTGCAACTTTTTTGTCTTAGGAAGATGCTGCAGACATGTTTCATAGCGTTTACCTGCTTCACTGTGGGCCACCACCACCCCGAGTTCATTCTCGGCTGTAGTCAGCAGGTAGTTGGACTGCACATCACCCAGGGAAATCTGTCACAGTCCAGGTCAAGAATGCCACAACATGGCAGAACAATGTTTAACCAGATCAGTAATACTACATTCATGTGAATACTGCTACTGTATCTAAAGCCTCTAGACTTAAAGAATACTGTACGTGATATGTTAAAACGCAAACAAAGCATACCACTTTCGCCAGGACAATGTCACCAGGTCTAAAACATTTGTACGTCTCCACCTGCAGAGGAGACGAGGCAAAAACAGACCGTCTTAAATTAAATTGGGAAATACACAGAAGCTGTGCAAAGCTACTCGCTGTCTTTTCAACTAACCTTGTCTTTCTCTGTTGCCCGGACATCTTCTTTTCTGAGGGTTCAGAGAGGAGTCGTAGTTTTGCATTATACGATGACTGACGAGGCAATAATAAATTATTATCCTTTGAAGTGCACTTTAGATGTACCTGATAGTTCCTCTGAAGCGGTCTTTCAGTGGTGTGGAGCCAACATAAAGTATGTGGACCTTGGCAAACCTGGGATTTATACTAGTGACCTGGTCAATCAAAGAGTAAGACCATGTCAGTCCTTACAGGGAAAGTCAACCCAAACATATTTTTTTCATGTGTAAGCCCACTGGTTGAAACACAAGGCATTGTGATAAATATTGCGTTTGTGGAATTTGAGTTATGCCATTCCACCTGGCAGTTTTACCTGAACGAAAGGTGCACCAAAGTAAATTTGATGCTGTACTTGAACCATTTTGAGTATCGGCATAGTTTTGGTCTCCTTTTGAAGCTAACACTTTGAAATTATGGAAGTTTGAATACATAAAAGAAGGCCGACCCACGGCCTTCTATGTATTCAAACTTCCATAATTTAGTGCCAGTAGCACTTAAAAAAGATTCTGACAGTTGAGGAGAAAAATTCAAAGTGTTATTTTCAAAAAGAGACCAAAACTATGCCGATACTCAAAATGGTTCAAGTACAGCATCAAATTTACTTTGGTGCACCTTTCGTTCAGGTAAAACTGCCAGGTGGAATGGCAAAGGGCCACACAGTAAAATTCACCCGTTTTTATCCGTCTCAGGAGGCGGCCATTTTGTCACTTCTGTCGACTGATGATGACATTACAGTTGCTCAGGACTCAGGTAACGACCAATCACGGCTGACCTGTTTTCTGAAGCTGAGCCGTTACTGGTCGTTACCTGAGCCCTGAGCAGTTGTGATGTCATTTTCAGTTGACAGAAGTGACAAAATGGCCGCCCCCTCAGATGGCTAAAAAGGGGTGGATTTTGCTGCTTGACTCATATTCCACAAACGCAATATTAATCAGAAGGCCGTGTTTCAACTAGTGGGCCTGCTGGGAACAAAAATGTGTATGGGTTGATTTCCTCTTTAAAGTAGAAGTCAACCCCCCCAAAAATCTTTCCAAGAATATGTTCTAAAAGAGCCCACTATGGACTAGTGGGCTCTTTTAGAACATGGCATTCTGATTTGTGGAATATGAGTTAAGCAGTAAAAATCTGTTTTGATCCATCTCAGGGCCGGCCATTTTGCTACTTGCTGTTGACTGAAAATGACATCACAGTTGCTCAGGGCTCAGGTAACGACCAATCATGACTCATCTACAGAAAACAGGTGAGCCGTGATTGGTCGTTACCTGAGCCCCGACCAACTGTGATGTCATTTTCAGTCGACGGAAGTGACAAAATGGCCACCCCTTGAGTTGGTAAAAATGGCTGGATTTTGCTGCTAATTGTATTTCCTGGTGGAAACCAGGGGCGGAGCCACCCAGATTGATATTCATGATAAAAAACTATATGTTTTCAATTTTTTAGTAAATTATTATTAAATTATTTTAAAATGTGTGTTTTGTTGTGTTTTTTTATTTTATTGAATATTAAGAATAGCATAATTGTGGTTGTCGAAGGAAGATCTGAATTTCATATTATTCAGTTTGTCATTTTATTTAAATATATGATGTGTCAGGACAGGAGGATTGTGCTCAGTGAGAAAAATATTCATGCCCACCCTGATTTTTCCAGGCCCACCCATTAGCCACGTTCTGGCTCTGCCACTGGTGGAAAACACCAATTATTTTGTGCTCCCATTATAACAATATGACAAATGACAACATTAAACAAACAGCAGTAACGGGTCACATTTAATTACCTTACAAGTGACAATTGCACCAACATCTGGCAGTAGTTGGGTTTCTGTTTCTCTCACCACAGAGATGACTGGTAACTAGAAGACAAGAAACAAAACACATTTTTGTAGAAATACTTCATCCGTTACATTCTTTTGATTCCATTTGTTGTTAAACAGCCTGAAGACATGTGACTCGAACAATGCCGTGACACACGTCTGAGTGCTTTGGCAGCTTCGTCCGGCTGCATGCGAGCCATCACACCTCTCACCTCCTCGCCCTCGTTCTTCTTGAGCACGTAGCCTGCGAGTGAGGAGTAAATGTAGCCATGCCGCAGGTACACGCCTGTGCCAGGACTACAGTCTTCTACACTGCAAAGTTTATCACCTCAACACAAAGGAAGACAAACACTC
This sequence comes from Filicampus tigris, assembly GCF_054856515.1. Lineage (NCBI taxonomy): Eukaryota > Metazoa > Chordata > Actinopteri > Syngnathiformes > Syngnathidae > Filicampus > Filicampus tigris. The sequence goes on from NC_141222.1 coordinate 10,551,498, forward strand.
TTATTGATGAGGCTGTAAAAAAAATGGTACATGAACTGGCAACGCTAGATGAATAACAAAGCTGTATCACTACTGGTGTGAAATTCTCACTACTCATGCTGCAGTCAAACATTACAGATGTTGAACTGAATTCGAATTACCAGACAAAAAAAACTTGAGAATTGATACTTAAAATTGAGCACCCTGGATCGGAATATCGATATTTTGGTATCGATCCGCCCATCCATACAAACGGCTTCCCAAGTGATATTTCCTTTCTAGATCTGAATCCTACTATATGTCATATGCTAATAAGTTTGGGTTTGTTTGAGTGTGGGGGTTGTGTGTGTGCGACACTAGAAACTACTACTACTATTGCCTAAAACACAAAAAGGGGGGTTGACAACAATCACGCTGGCATTCACTAATACATTATCGGGGGACTGACAACAGTCGCGAAACCTACCTACAGTCTTGACCATAAAGTTTTCTTTTTTTTTTTTTTTAAATATACAATTTCTCGCTGAACCCAACCAATAATTTCAAACAAGCCAGAAAGGAATGCTGTTATCCTGCCTGGGGCGATGGGCAGGGCTGCTGCTGACTAAACCTGCCGTGGAAAGTAAAAGTCAACAATCCACAACCTAAGAAGTAAGACTGAATTCTCCTACGTTTAACGTAAAATAACGTAACAACGATGCAATAAATACTTGGAAAACAGACTTCAATGAGTACCAAAGAACGTACTACAAACCCAAACTAATCTGCCCACGCGTGTTAGCTGCAAGTATTATTTAGCATGCTTAGCTCTTCAAGCAATGGTTTGAGGTTTTCCAGGAAATAGTACCTTAAACAAACAGTCTGGGGAAGACTCCAGACCAATGAAGCTATAGCAAATATTCCCGCACACAGGTTATCCCGATCAACTTGGAGCTACACGGGTAAACGTCAAAAACAGTCAGCAACTCACCAGGAACACACAGCTTCATGGGTGACATGTTTGCGAGAACTGTAGACGAGGCGATTGGTTGTGACGAAGGTTGAGGCCGATCCTGATTGGTCAGTTACACCAGGAAAACGTGACCCATAGAGAGCAGCGCTACTAGAAAGAGCCTTGGCTGGTTGACGGCATGCTGCCCTAATAGCCATTTTGAACCGGGACTTAGAGGTAACTATGTTAGGCTCCAATAAATTAATCATAACTGGTCTAATTCTTTTCCGATTTTGACACGGTTGGTTTGTTAGAAACATCAGAGTTTTATGATACCAGACATGTGGGTAATTTTATAATCGGGACTTTCATCAATCATATCATATGTTAGCTCTCAACTCATCTTATCGATCAAATAGAATTGTTCATTGTTCAATTATATGCTATACTGTGCCGTATGGTACTTCTGTATTTATTATAGGGTATTTTATCATACGCTTAGCAAGTTATTGAAAATTATAATTAGAATTATTATAATTATAATAATAACACGTAAACAAGAGCAACCGTCATTTAGACATCATTTATATTTCATATATATGATATCAATGTTTGATAAATGTGAGTAATGCATGTAACTGGTGTTTATGTTACAACTTTTTATTTTCTTACAAGTAAATATTTTTGTTCAAAGATTTTCAACGCACTCTTGATTTTTTTTTTTTTTTTTTTGGTACTGTAGCGAAGCAGCGATGTTTCCAACAAAACAAATCGCATGATAAATCGCTTCAAAATTCAGCGAGTTATGATTTCTTTTGAAGTGTGCTCTTCGAATCTGAAGAGAAATTAATGAAGTGGAGGGGCGGGACCATTTCAGGATTCCCGGTTCAAGATGGCGGACACTCTGGAGAAATGATCCGGCCAATCGGTGCGGTAGGTATTGTTGTCGGTGCGCAGACCACTTCTAAAAAATTAAATTGCAAATCATTTAATGTTCATTTTACACAAAATTATTATGTTTTACATCGTTACATTCATAACATTATGGATTAAGTCATTTTTACCTGCCATTTTCAGAAAACACACAAAAAAATGAACCAATATGCTATATTCGTTAAAGCAACACATTGTCATGTCAGTTTTTGTTGATTATGGCGGCGCAAAGTGGACAAAAGCGGTAGTGTTTGGACAAAGGTCAACCACATTTCCCATGCGCACCAGCGCGTAGTGTCGTGAAATCCTGAGCTCTCGCTGGCCTGCAAGTTGGCCTGAATTACATTTCTATTTCCAGTGGCTGTGTGAAAGATGAATAGCGATGAGATAATCTAATTTTGTTTAAACAATACTTTTGTTTTGGGGCTTCTGCCATGACACCAGTAATGGCGTGTAGACGTTCGAATCGACTTCATACTTATTGCGAAAGGAGGAAGTGAGTATGCCGTAAAGCAATTCAGGACATTTGTATTTTTTTGTGTGCCAGGGTTGCTTCCATCCATCCACCTCAAAGTTGCTTAGTGCCAGTAAAAATGGTACAGACGCCCCCAGGGCACAACTAAAGTCCCATTCAACTACTTGTAAGTCAATGTTTCATCAAAAGAGTTGTAATTTTTTTTTTATTAAAGTCGATTTCCTGCCCAGTGCTGCTTTAATGTTAATATTAATAATTTTTCAAGCTCTGTTCAACTGAGGATGTAGGCGGTTTTAGCATAGGTGGCCAGTATCTTGAAGAGATGTCAATATATAGCGTATAGAATAACTAGGTAAATAAAACACTTCAAAATATTGTCTCAAAAAGCATCACCAACCTTTTTGAAAATGAGAGCTACTCCTTGGCTACTGATTAATGCGAAATCAATCACCGGTACAGCGTTGAGTCTGGATTTCCAGGCTAACCAGTTTGAGGCATACTTCTGACATAACAAATTTGATCAAATTTTCTTTGCTGAATTTCATTTAGAATTTGGTTGAATTTAAATCACGAATCATATTAATAAATGTGAAGACACTGATCATGTTATTTTCGCGCCATAATTATTAACAATTAAAAAGGTAGGAAAGATAAGTATCACTATGCAACACTTTATTCCTGTAAATATATTCCTCTGCAAGTGTTTACATTTTTAAATGATCACTTGTACAACATTGCACAACAAGGAAATTCTTAGAATGGTCCATCACTGGTGAGCTATATTTTTAGAACAGGCCTGCAGACCCTGATCTATACGAATATGATGATTATTACAACTATTGATGATTGATTATTTATTTATTTTAGCAATAGCCATTTCACATGACAGCTATCGATACTTCCATCCATTGTCCAATCCGCTTATCCTCTTGTAATGTTCAATTATAAATTCTCTCTGTTATCCATCAGTACATTTATAAAAAGAGAACGGAAATAAAAGGAAGTGTTGGGTATCTTTCGAAGTATTTCTCATCAGGAAAATAATTTACATTTAAAAATAACCCATCAGAACCTAGAAGTGAAACTGGCACTTCTTGTTAGGTTTTATGATAGACAGACATGGTGGAAAAAAAAGTACAAACACTGAAAACGATTTTAAACACGTAATAGCTCATCGCATTTATTATTTTCTGTGTCACAGCAAGAAACAAGTGCAAAGTAAATCAACTTGGTCTTTCAACAACAGTGTTAATATTGTCATATTGTAGGACAACCAAAGTTATAGCCAAGGTCCAAGATAAACATTTTGTTCAGTACATACATATATCACAATATCAATTCTCTAAAACTTTATATGACCAAAAATATAGATGATTCAGTTCAAACCTCTAAGTAGTACTGAGTTACACGTGGTATACGGTGTTTGCATGTGTGTGGTATGTGATGGTGACAACACTAACTGTCTTATTGTCTAGGTTTCTTTTTGTTTTTTTGTTAACTGAACAGCACAGCATTGAGGTAAACCCCAATCGCTGGAGTGGAGTTTATTTTTTTGCTTTACCCTGAGCTGCCACAGCAGCCATGGCTTTCTGTACAGTCTCTTCATCTCCCAGAAACTGCATGGGTCCCATGGGCTTCAGATTTTTGTCCAACTCGTACACAACGGGAATACCTGTCGGAAGGTTCAGCTCCATGATGGCCTCCTCAGACATACCTGTGATATGATAATAAACAGAGCTTACAACTATAGTAGCATCATTTGTTATTGAACTGACCAACGCAGCTCAAGGTACAACAGCCTTACTCAACCCTCTGTCTGTGACAAACGTCCAAGCGTAATGGGCCATTTATTTAGCTGTTCTTGAGTATCAACATAAGCACAAGAGTCAGTTGTACAGAGCAAGTTACCCTTGTGGTCACTCTACTTGCACCAGTTTGCAACAAGTTGCTGAATAAGCGCAAAAGAGCAACATCGCCATTCAGACATATTTCAGCCAAAAATATAATTGCACTGAGTACGTCTAAACCGAGCTAAAGCAGAGAAGTGTGCAACAGTGGAAAAACAAATTCTTTTAGGTAACCTAAATTAATTTGTGAATGAGGTCTTTGTCTCCACAAAGCGCTCAGACATCCTTACCCTCAAGGTGCTTGACAATGCCACGGAGACTGTTGCCATGGGCAGCAATCAGCACCCGCTTCCCTTCTTTGATCTGTGGAGCAATCTCATCATTCCAAAACGGAAGAGCCCTAGCAATGGTGTCCTTCAGGCTTTCACAAGTTGGAAGCTGGTCCTCTGTCAGATCAGCATAACGTCGGTCCTACAACAGAGGTCATACTTGGATGCAGTTTATTACTTTACAGTCATAAGGCGAAAAGTGCTGTTTTAATAATACATAATTACTTGTTTACATTCTTGTCTATTAGCTTCTCTTTAACTTAAAATTGTGTGTGCAAATTACTGTTCATGGATTGTTCTATGAACTCCATGTTGAAATGTTAACTATTCCCATTTCAAAATCAAATCAGCACACATTAAGGCATTTGGCTCTATATGTAGCTCTGCTCTACTCATGCGCACACACTCATCAAACGCAACATAATGCCTATGATGCGGTCTTCAAGTTGAAGGCGAGCAACCTGATCATTGAAAAAGGCAATGCTTAGAGTCAATGAATCGATGATTCAACATTGGAGGAAGCAGCGTGACAAAGACTCTCAGTATGCTTGGTTCTGTGCTACATTGTGCTGTTTTCACTTGGGTTCATGCCCTACAGACTAGTGAGGATATCAGTTTTTATTTTTTCTTGAATATGCATGTGTAAAATGTTCGGCTTATGTATGGAAAAAAGTCTATTTCAAACATTTTATGTGGTAGGTGACCGAATTTACCGACCGAAGTAGTATTAGACAGAATTTTACAGTATTTTATGTCATGCCAGACACTGGCAGTGACATCATGCAAAAAGCTAAGTCGGAGTATTAGCGTATCTTCTGTTACGGCTCTAATGTGGCTGTTTTTCAGGATCTCTTTGCAAAAGAGGCTAATTAAATGGTCTCTTGCGGAGTAACCTTGCTTATGGTCTGATAGAAGTCATGGCCCTCATCCATGGGTGGGGGAGGGATGTCAAAAGAGCGCCTCCAAATCTTGACTTGGGCCTCTCCATGTTTAGCTGCTGTTTCAGCCTTGTTCAGGCCAGTCAGACCACCGTAGTGGCGCTCATTGAGGCGCCATGTTCTGTGCACTGGCAGCCACATCTGGTCGATGCTGTCCAGAACAAACCACAGAGTGCGGACGGCCCTCTTAAGAACAGAGGTGTAACAAATATCAAACTCATAGCCAGCATCTGAGGAGAGATAGACACAAAGACAACATTGGGTTTTAGTTCATTTAGCTCCTGCACAAAGATGTGTACATTTGCTTTTGGAAATACAGTGCCAAATATTCTGCTAGTGCAAATGTCATACATCGGGTCAATAATCAAGACCCATGCTCTCTACTAAAGGCTCTTTGCAAAGCTGTTTAACCCCATGCATCGTTCTCCATTGATCTGAATTTTTAATAAGACAGTATTATTTTGTGCTATGTGATATTTTTTGGATGATTAAACATTACAATGGGTCACAATGAACCATGAACATTGTGGAGAAACGAACATAGCAGGAGGGCTACAGCGAAACAATTGAATTCAGTTTGATTCAGTGGGATTACAATTCGGTTCAATATGTAATTTTACAATATGAGTGAACTTGTCCGTAGGCTACTGTAAATGTGGTATTTGCTTCCAAGATATATCTTACCAATAAAAAAAAACGATTCGATATGTATACTAGTGAGATATTTTAAAGTGCATGGAGCGATTTGACTGAATGCACTTGCATCTTTTAAATCAAAACCAATTTTCTGATTCAAAATCATTTTTGTTACACCTCTAACACACTGTTACACAGTATATATCGTATACACCAGCAAGTGTGAAATTATGTAGAGTACATACCATGATGCAAAACCTTACATTGATTTATCAAAACTGCAAATGCCTGGTGATCGGTTCACGGTGTGCCCAGCCTCTCGCCCATAGTCAGCTGAGATAGGATCCAGCACACCTGTGACACGAGTGAGGATATGCTCTACAGAGAATGGATGAATGACCATCCATCCATCCATCATCCGAACTGCTTATTTTCACTTATCCCAGCTGTCTTTGCGCAGTAGGCAGGGTACACCCTAAACTGGTTGCCAGCCAATTGCAGTGGAGGATTCTTGATTTATCAAATCGGGGAGGAAAAAAAAAATCAAAGATTGCAAAGCATGATTCCTATAATGAGAGCCAACATACTTATTGATTACTCTTTTTAAGTTGTACTGTTAAACTCAATTCAATTAAATAGTTACTTCTTTCCGTAAAATTGCAAGAAATGCAAACATTTACTGTCATAGTCAACCATCCATCCATTGTATACCACTGTCTTCTAAGGCTCCGGGCTCACAACCTGTTTCCCTCATCCCGCCCAGTTGCATAAGAACAGGTTTACGGCGGTCTAATCCAATGAGCGACAGAATGGCCGATTAGGCCGTGTGACATGACTGTACCTTTCAAGGCCTGTCCTCCTCTCTTGGCCTCCTGCTCCCCCGTCTCGCTCAAATCCGCGTCGAACCATCCGCAGAAGCGATTTTCCTGGTTCCAGCAGCTCTCTCCGTGGCGGATCAGCACCAGTTTGTACGCAGCCATCCTTATGCCGATGTCCTCTGTGCTGTATTTCCGGAAACTCAAGTGACTCCTCTTGAAACTCTGCAGCAGCGAGTACAGCTTTATCTTGTAGTGGCTGCAACCGCGCAGATGATGAATTTGCTTATTGAAGTTCCAAGAGAGGCTTGTTGACGTATCTTGCCTGAATTGCACCGCTCTCGCCGGGGTTATATGTTTTCGTCGTTGTCTTCCTGACTGTCGGCTGTGACCAATCATAAAGCGAGCTGTGTTGGTAGAGGAGGAGGAGGCAGCAGGAGTATGGTGGGAGGATGCGCACAGTCGCACGTCCACACGTCCATAGGAGAGAATACTAAAGAGTTTGCGAGTTGTACAACTACTTTGTATACTGTACATAATACTTGGTTTAAAAAAAAAACTGGATGCTCTGAATATTCTCAGCAGCACAAACGATCGGTGTTCTGAAATTGAAAATAAAAAAAACACATTTATTTATTGTCTTTTTTGTTTGTTAAAAAGTGTGACGTTTACTGCAAAGTGCGGTAATATGACCAAATGCACCCTGTGATTTTGTGCGCGCTCACTGGTAAGCCAATGTGTGTTGCCCAAGATGACAAAACTAAAATGAAATACATTAATTTTCACTGTTTTATGGACGTCCAAGTAATTAACAACATTGCAGCAAACACCAAAATCATTATTCATTTGAACCTTAATGTTTTACGAAGCGCACATACTTTTGCGACACATATTTCTCACATTTTTATCGAAAGCGTTTTCATTTTGGCGTTAATTAACGACTAACTGGTACGCTCTCACGTGTCTTCCGTGGGCGGTCAGACTCTATCCAATCAGACAGATGGAGTAGATGAGTGACAAGAAGATGTAATCGCTGATTGGTAGACTATCAAAACACTCAACAGGTTCCGCCTTTTCCCGGAAGCTCACAGTCATCTGATTTTCTTTCTGCTTTTCCGGCTTCCTGCTTAGCTATCTCACATTCCAAGCAACCAAACAACGGTGCTGCTTTATTCCTCAATCCTTTTTGCCTTTTCCGACTTCTTCTCCGTACAACGAACTACAATAACTTCTGAGTCTAGAATTATGGACGAGACGAGTCCGCTTGTCTCTCCGCTACGTGACTCAAATGATTTCAGCTACGGTCCCCCAGAGCCCGCCAGCCCGCGGGGCGCCTTTGGAGGCACTCCGGGCACGGTGGTGCGCATCCCCGCTGGCAGTCCAAGTCGCAGCCGGGAGAGACAGCCGCTTCTGGACCGGGACCGTGGGACCTCACCACGGGAGCCGCACCGGAACGAATTCCCGGAGGATCCTGAGTTCAGAGAGATCATCCGCAAGGCCGAGCGAGCCATTGAGGAGGGGATCTACCCGGAGAGGATCTACCAAGGATCCAGTGGCAGCTATTTTGTCAAAGACTCACACGGGGTAAGAAGGAAGAACAGCCAAGTCACAGCTTCTCGTTGGAAAGCTAAGGAAGTGTTATGAGGACTTTATTGCACGTGATTAATTCTTCTTGGAGTCCCTTTCCCTACCATATAATGCCATGACAAATACACCACCAAACAACCCATTTAAGATACTATCAGTCAGATAATGGAATATATTAATACATGTTGTCGTGTACCGTTACAATAATTTGTTGTAATATGCGAATTGTAAGTAATTGGCAAAGTCATTGAGACATTTACTTCATTGAATGGAGTTACTTCGGATGTTCGTGGGATAATGAATGAATAATATAAAGAACAATGGCATGCTAGTAATTTCACCAAAGTTATCACGTTGTTACCATATTGTCTTGTTGGAATCCTGCGGTGTTTTTCCGAGCAAAGAACAAAGTCCCATGTATTATTGTGTTTTGCTGCACCACCTCTCATCGCTTGACTTGGCCAGTAACTGGTTTGGGCCAATGGTGACATTTTCCCCTCATGCCGACACTAAGAAATTGTGCTTCTTTTTGCCAATCTTACAAATTCAGTGGCGATATCCTTTGATCAGCTCCGCTGCAGCTGACAAGTAAAAGTGCCGCACAACCCAGTTGTTACATTCCTCCATACACTGTACAGTATATGTATCTGAGATAAATCCCCAGTGTGTACTGTTTACTATTACTTGGTTTCCTATCCAAGACATGATATGTTAGGTCAAGTGGGACTTCTCTTAGCTTTTTATGGTTTGGACACAGTAACAAATCCGGAACACTGAATGTGTGGGATTTTTATCCCTCAATCCCAGCACATGCACGGTGTCTTTACTCCGTCGCCAAAGTACTTAGTAGTCATGTGCCTGCTCTCTTGCATGTAATTCTGCTGTGGCCAAATTTGATGTTTCGACAGTTGGTTACACCAGTGCTTCCTACCAGGGAGAGAGCATCCAGGGTGCTGTGGAAAACTATCCAATTTCACATACAGTGACAGGCAAAGCAAATACATTCACTTTGCTCTTAGATGGCAGAAGGTATAATAATCCTGTGCCAGTCATACACCAGATTAAGTCATGGCCTTCTACAAGTACTTTATATCAGCATGGTACGGTTGAACACGCCCGCATTTCACATAAAGTTTGTGAGCAAATTGAGGCAAGATCAACGTTATTTTCAGTATTCAAACTTTTTATGACATTTTAGTTTGGTGGTGTGCCATGTGATTCTTCAAAGGTAAAATGAGTGTCTTGGCTCAATAAAGGTTGGGGAACACGGGCCATCATCGTTATACTGTACATCATCATACAGCAGGTCAATGAATTCACCATCAGATTTTCTGTCATTCCAGCTAAGGAACAAATAAGATAGCCGTCATCAGCAACGTATGTGCCCAAAATAGCAACAATTGAACGCATTCTAAAACTCTTAACATTAGCGGTTGCCTCAAATTCACTATGCTAGCAGAGCCTAGTGACTAATGGTAAATTACTGGCGCAATATTGTATCATCTCCAGTTACGTAAATACTGGTCAAGCATAACATCAATTCCCCTTCTCCACCATCAAAAAACAGGACATAACCCATGTCTCCATGTCTGCATGAGTCATCTTACTTCACATAACTTTCAGTGTATGTAGCTCTCTGTGATCTTGTATGTACTCTAGGGATGTAACGATTAATTGAAAATCGACTAAACATAATCAATTTGAATCGAAACGAATCAAACTCGGACATCTCAGCACTCGCAAACCCCATACAGCAACACCTAACAAAAGACAACATACCTAGGTCATTAGAATACACAAATTTAGATTGCTAAAAAATGTCTTTACATTTTTTTCCGTTCCAGATGCATACCGCATTCTGAATGTGTAGATCAAATTATGCGCTTGCGCCAAACATCAGTGCATATTGCGTTTGTGGATGGCTGCAGCACCACACTAGCGCCCAGAGACACGCATGGTAGTGATTTTTTTAAAATCGAATCGAAAATCAGGAACTGAAAATCTAATGGAAGTGGGGCTTCAGTGAATCGTTACATCCCTAGTGTACTCCCTTTTGTTGAGGCCGGCCCTCCTTTTGTGTAAGATTTGTTACGCTCGCTTGATGCCATGTTAGATGGCGGTCTCAAGTATTTGTAACTTTAAATTATTATATTTCCTGGAAATTTCAGTTGAATTTCAAATTGGGCGACCAATGGGCACATTTTAAAATAGATGTTCCGGGCTATCTGGTATATTAAGCACAGCGCATAAATGAATTAACTATTCAATTTGAAATATCGTCCTTAAGAATGTGGCTTCTATATTTATTTTTTTCTTTTCCCATGTCCCTTAACAGAAGATCATCGGCGTGTTCAAACCTAAGAATGAAGAGCCCTATGGCCAGCTTAACCCCAAATGGACTAAGTGGCTCCAGAAACTGTGCTGCCCGTGCTGTTTTGGTCGCGACTGTTTAGTTCTCAACCAGGGCTACCTCTCAGAGGCCGGCGCCAGCCTGGTGGATCAGAAACTGGAGCTCAATATCGTTCCAAGGACCAAGGTAGACATGAGTACACATCTGCAATAAAAGTGACCGGAGTCAGAGCTAGTTTCACTGCTAATCGGTGTGGCCGTTCTAGGTGGTATACTTGGCGAGTGAAACGTTCAACTACAGCGCGATAGACAGGGTTAAGTCTCGAGGTAAAAGACTTGCCTTGGAGAAGGTACCAAAAGTGGGTCAACGCTTCCACAGGATCGGACTGCCTCCAAAAGTAAGCTAGTGCATTGCTTATTCGTGTTTTTTTTTCTCCTTGATGTGAGTGAACCATGAGGAACTGTTGAGGGACTTTGTTGATATTCCTCCAGGTTGGCTCCTTCCAGCTCTTTGTGGATGGATACAAGGATGCAGACTTTTGGCTTCGCAGGTTCGAAGCCGAACCTCTGCCGGAGAACACCAACCGTCAGCTTCAGCTGCAGTTCGAACGCCTCGTAGTCCTCGATTACATCATCAGGAACACAGGCATGTCGTCAAGTCACCTCGCTCAGCATGTGTCCATGCGCTCATGGTGGCCGTTATCACAAGATTAGCCTTTTCTTTTGTTCCATCCTAGACAGGGGCAATGACAACTGGCTTCTCAAATATGACTGCCCTATGGACGCCGTGGGCAACCGGGTGAGAAGCCCACACGCGGTCCTCCATCTGAAATGTTTTTAAATGTGTACATTTGTAATTCCTGCGTTTTCTGTCAAATTGAATTGCTTCCCACACCGTGGCTACAGGACACAGACTGGGTTGTTGTGAAGGATCCAGTAATCAAGCTGGCAGCCATAGACAACGGTCTAGCCTTCCCTCTCAAACATCCTGACTCCTGGAGAGCATGTAAGATTACATCACGGCCTCTATAAAATTCCTCTTTCCAGTGGGGCCTGTTTGTTTCATTTTGCTGGTTTTATTTGATCAATTCAAGGTTTGTTGCCTGACTAATATCGTTGACACTGCTTTGTTTCATATCTAGATCCTTTCTACTGGGCGTGGCTCTCCCAAGCTAAAGTTCCTTTCTCCCAGGAAATCCGAGAACTAGTCCTACCAAAACTCTCCGACCCAAATTTTATCAAAGATCTCGAAGAGGACCTCTATGAACTATTCAAGGTACTTCATAAGCATGGCTTGATCATGCGACACTTGCGCTTACGTAGTTATATTTTACACTGTCCATGTTGTCCCACAGAAAGACCCTGGCTTTGACAGAGGACAATTTCACAAGCAGGTCGCTGTCATGAGGGGGCAGGTCAGTTGTCAGCGTTGTGTTGTAGCAGCATCACCAAAGGCTGGATGGCACTTTTACACACATCTACTTTTTCTATTGACATTTTCTATGACCTTGATTTTTCATTTGCACCCCTTAAAGATTCTGAACCTGTGCCAAGCTCTAAAGGATGACAAAACACCCCTGCAGTTGGTCCAGATGCCTCCAGTGATTGTGGAAACTGCCAGAGCCCCCCAGAGAGCCAATAGTGAGTCGTACACGCAGAGTTTCCAGAGTAGAAGACCTTTCTTCACCTGGTGGTAGGGAGCATGCAGTGGGAGCACGAACAGCAGGAAGCGGGAGAAGAGAGGACATGTTTGTCTCCTGGAAATGGATTCAGTTCACCACCGTCCCCTCCTTTCCAAGTGGACACTGCGATTGCAAAAAGTGAGCGAGTGTGTTGGCTAGGGAGGTGAGGCAATAAGGGGAAGAATTTCACACCGGACCTTCCTTGTTTGCCTTGGTGCCTTGTTTGGATGTGAAGACGTTTGAAATCTTCCCTCTCGCAAAGGGACGTCAGGCTGTTCTGTTGGACTCCCCAAGGCACACGTATGATCGCCCACATGTGCATGCCAATCAGTCCAAAACAAAAGTTGTCTAACTGAATATGGGATATGTCTCGTCCCACATTGATTTTTTTTTTTTTTTTCTTTGTGCCGCTCTGCCTTTTAACATTCACCTGCATCTTCACCACTCCCACACTGTTGAATGGACCGCACTGGCATGGCCTATTGTAAACCAACAGAAGTGCTTGTTTGGGTTAAACCCCGAAAGTTGAGGGAATGGACACCCTGCGCACGAGTCAACACGATGAGCACGAAATGTGAAGTGGTTTCACAGCTTGGATTCTCACTCCAGTTGGAAACGGATTCTCACTCCAGTTGACATGAGGTTGTTGAAGTCGTGGGGGGGGGGGGTGACGACGTTGAGCCGAGGTATGCGTGCTTAGAGAAGGCGTTTGTTCACGCACATAATTACTAGCCTAATTATTCTGCTTTCACCAATGAATCAGTTGACCACTGAAGAAGATATAGAATTACCCGGTCTGCAACTGCCAAAAGTGAGGAGACGGCGTTGTTGAGTTTTTGGCTTCTGCTAATGGTTTCATTAGCTCGATTTTTATTTTTATTTTTATTTTTTTTTTCTTCCTACCTGTCAGGTGGAGCTGCATAAAGTAACTTCCTGCTGTACAGAACAGACATGAAATGTATTGTGACAATGCACTGTATAATTTGTATGTAATATTTAATAACAGATTATAATAAAACAAATCTTCCATTCATACAGGTAGTTTGTGCGTTAATCAGCATATTATAAAACCACACAACCACACTTCACCAGCACGCAACTTGAAAGACGTGTTTCACGGTGTTGCGTTATACACTCACTCGCAACTTAATGAAGCACTCAATGCGATGAGATACAAAACAAGAGTTGTGTCTGAAATTCTGCCTTTAAAGCGATAAACCTGTCAGAAAAAAATATAATTTACATAGCCACATTTCAGGTTTCAAACATAACGATATAAAATTGGATTGTTTTGTGAAAATCAACACCAAGTGGGACACAATCATGAAGTTATTTTTTGGAGAACCACTATTTGCTGCAATTACAGCAGAAGTCCTTTGGGGTATGTCTCTCTCAGTTTTGAAGTACATACGCATACCGTAGATAAAGTAGAGTCGCACATACTTGCGGTTTGGCACCTGCAGTCACAATTTTTTTCAGTGGATGTCAATTAGATGTGGATTTTCGCTATTTGCATGCTGTCCCGGTCCTCATCCCCCGTGAATAGTTGGGGTCCACTTTCTTTGTATATCTGTAGTTGTCTGCGTGTCATATAATTTTTATCTTCTGTTAGATTTAATGATTTTTAAAGGTGTGTGTTCATATAAACTGACATTATTATTGGATTTTGGAACTTCACGGTATCGTTGAACAACCTTTATAACAGAATAGGTGGTGTGCATATTCTGAAAACATAACATCCACATGTATTAGTCATTCAGTTTCATTTGTCATCATTAAGATTGCTTTGTTATAACTGCCTGAAGTTTTGTTCTTGTGGTTTTGTTATGCCGTGTTGCATCACTTCTAGCAGGAGGCAGATGCTCTTGTTCTGACACTAATGATCCAATACTGTACTGCAGTTTCTTTCTAGCACCATGCAGGCCCAGCTGGCGATTTGCTCAAGAGCTAAATATGCAGAACATAGACTAAAACTACTGTGGTTTATGATCAAACAATAGTTGAGATGATCCTGTTGATTAACCTACAGTAGTTTGGGTATCACAGCATCTGGGGGTGACTGTGAGTAGAAAGTAAAAATCGAGAGACTGCAGCCTAGTTAGCAGACAGGTTCAAAAGTTTAATGAGAGGATGCATCTGTAATGCTAGAAATACTTCAAAGTACATTACATGTACTTAGTAACAACACATCCCATGGTAGTGAAATTGTATGTATCACAAGCATTAAGGCATACTAATAATATATGCTGAGGTAACAAAAATGAACCCAAATAGCCCACATGAAAGGGTTTACTCACAGAGAGGATGTAAGGTGATTAGGGTCAATTCTGAAAGGTTCTGTACTGCCATGCCACCATTTTACTTACTCCACACATTTAATTTAATCTAGGTGAGGAATGTCGAAAGCAAGGCATGACTAATGTGTGCGTGTGTGTGTGCAGTCTTGTGATGTCATGGTGAGTGTTTGGGCACATGACAGTTCACACAAGTTTGAGGAAGCCTTGCTCAGATTTACAAATCATCAAGTGTTAAACATTTGATGGTTACCCTGTGAAAATAATTCAAATGCAATAAAGATGATCCAAAAATACTCTAAATTCTTTTTAAAATGAAGTTCGTCAACAAACACAGAAATGTGTGTGCAGATGATTATAATTGCCAAACACAATGAACTCACTCATAAGTTGGAAAATTCGGGGGAAATTATTCATCAAAATTAATTGCAAAAACATAGTCATTTGTCACCATTCAATTGCTTTTCTCATTAAAAGTTTTTATTTTCTGCATGCTCTCAGTAATTTGAGACGTAACTTTAGGAATATCTCAATTTTCCTACATCATGTGCAGTCACGAAGCGTGAATATTCTATCATTAGTATTTGCTGCCGAGCCCTCTCTGAGGCTTCTTTTCCGTTCTGATGCACAAGCAATGGCTTTTACAGTCAAACTTCCTAGGGTGGAGGAACAAAATAACCATTATTCTTCCCAATGGGACTCTCTTAACTCATTCACTGCCATTGACAAATGTATTTGTCTTTTCACAGTCCAGCTATTCAATCCCAGGAATGTATTAATATTTTTTTCAATTTTTTGAAACATTAGGGTAAAAGAGGGTCTGAAAATTTCTGGCAGTGAATGAGTTAACTTAGCTTTTGCAGCACATACACATTCTGTTATCCTAATGAGAACTAACCATGAAGCAATGCTTACTTAAAGCGGAAGTCAACCCAAACATATTTTTTTCAAGAATATGTTTCAAGCAGGCCTACTAGTTGAAACACGGCATTGTGATTAAGCAGCAAAATGCACTCGTTTTTAGCCATCTCCGGGGGCGGCCATTTTGTCTACTGTCGACTAAAAATGACATCACAACTGCTCACAACGACCAATCATGGCTGACCTGTTTTCTGAATCTGAGCCGTGATTGGTCGTTGTGAGCAGTTGTGATGTCATTTTCAGTCGACAGAAGACAAAATGGCCGTCGCCAGAGATGTCTAAAAATGAGTGGGTTAACACTTATTCCACAAACGCAATGTTTATCAGAATGCCCTGTTTCAACTAGTGGGCTTGCATAGATCATATTCTTGAAAAAAAAAATGTTTGCGTTGACTTCCTCTTTAAGTAAATGGGATGTTCATAAAGTTTTGTGCAAAGCCATAGCAGTTAGCTAGCTTCCATTTCAAAGGCCAGAAACCGGTGCAACAACAAAAAGATACAGTTTAGATATTTTTCATCTTCATGAAATATTTCCAAAGCGGACCAGACCATAAAGGTCGCATTGTGCGCATGCAACTCACTCTAACATCACAATTAGACATTCTTTTATGGAATGCATTTAGTTCTTATAGTTTTTACAAATACTTTTGACACAGTCCTCCCAGTTTAGGCTTGGTCGACTTCATTCTTCTCTGACTCGCTAGGAGATGTAGAGTCGAAGCACCCAAATAAATGACCCCCCAGGCCCGCTTGGCACTTTGCAATGAGGTAGATTTTCCGTAGGACGGTTCGGCGCAGCAGTATGTAGACCCATGGGTCCAGGATCTGGTTCCACGTGGCCAGTCTCACACCAATCACCAGTAGCATTTTGTAGTTGGGAAGGTCCTCTCCAATGGATCCTGTGTAGGAGTGGATCGCGGACATCAGGCCAAAGATCTGCAGGTATGAAACATGCACTGTTTGTTTTGCATGTTAATATGTACGACATTAGAGATGGGCCAAATGGTGGCTAATGCTATGACAGCAGAGTGCAGGTGAAATTCTACCAAGGATCGACCTACTAACTACTGCTTAGTGTTTGTAAAGTCACATTTTTTCAGTGTCATCGCGCAAATGTGTATCTGCCGTATGATATATGAATCCACCATATGTGTAAATTGACTGCTTTGGAAAACACAACAGATATTGAAAACTGTGCTCTGACAGCTCCAATACTGTAGCCTTCTTGTCCTTGTCATGTTGTTGTACTAGCTACTACTCACCAGCAGAGGACACCAGCAGATGCACGAGGTGACTGTGATCCCCACCAGCTGCAGTACCATCTCAATGTCGTGGGATTTGGCCGAATGATGCGACCCAGGCTTCCTTCTGATCCTGGCAAGCACCAGCGTCAGTCCACTGATGGTGTTACACACGACCGCTGCAGCCAAGGAGCTCAGGCCTAGCCCGGAGAAAAGCAGCACAAATGCCACGTCCGCCTCGCGAATATCGCTGAGCACTTGAATAAAGCACCAGGTGCCCGGGTCCTGATAGGTGTAGGAGCCCAGCTGCAAGCAAGGCAGCAAGGCCACACCAAGAGCGGCCAGCCAAATCGCAGCCAGGCACATTTTAGTGCGAGTGCTTGTGACCAGGGAGGAGTGCAGGAGGGGCTTGGTGACACCCAGACAACGCTCCGCAGCCATGGCACAACCTAGGAAGAGCGGGCACAGGCCGAAAAACACCATGCTTCCTCCCAGGAACTGACACATGCCGTCAGATTCGCTGGAGTCCTCCGGCCGTACGCCTCCAGAGAGGTAGAGTCTCAGAACCAGGGCACCGGGGATCACGTGGCCCATGAAGTCTGTTACCACCAGGGAGGTAGCATAGAGGAGGAACGTGGCTTTGGAGCGCCGTCGCTGGAGCCAGTAGGCGTTGGCCAAGATGAATAGGGCCACGATGTTGGACACGATACCCAAAGTCATAGGCAGCACCACCACCATGACGCCGCTGGCGCTCAGGTTTCCCTGCTGCGACATCTCAAGAACCACGCTGGCAGGCACTTTCCCTCCGCTGCCATCTGACGAACGAGGGATGAGAGGCAAGGATGATGAGTTGCAGCGGCCCAAAGCTAGCATGATTCGACGCTGACACTCGTGTGGGCCATGCTTGAAGAGGCTGCATGACAATAAGGAAATCATCAATAAAGATCATGTTCTCACAATCTGTACTTAAAGCAGAAGTCAAGTCAAAAATGGTCTTTGCAATGATGTGTTCTATCTACCCCCTCTGGTCTAAACAGTATTCTGGTTAATATTGCATTTGTGGAGTAAGAATTAAGCATATTAATCTATCCATTTTCACCAATCTGAGGGTGCTGCCATTTGGTCCTGCACTACCCTCTGCTGTTGACTGGAATTGACCTTTAAAGTGCCCTCAGGTTCACTTGACAAATGTCACGTGATTTAACCCAGAAACCAGGTGAGCCATGACGTTCACAAGCTGAGCCAGTGAGCACTGTGATGTCAATTTCAACAAAATGGCCGCCCCACAGATGCACAAAAACGGGTGGATTTTGCTGCTTAATTCACTTTCCACAAATGCAACATTAATCAGAACATCATGTTTAGACTAGTGGGGGAACATAGAACATATTATTGTCAATAATTATTAGATATATTTTTTAATTCCTTCACTTTTAAACTGGGACAGTGCATAATCAACATTTCTGTAAATGCACCAGCTTTAGCTAAAAAATAATTTCATCAGTTAAAATAAAAAGGTAAATAAAAATATTTGTGACTTGACTCCTGCTATAACTTATATAGGGTAGTACAGTAATTCTTATATATTTTTCTAATTCTTTTTAACAATTTAAGTACTGACAAGAAGAAAAAAAATTACATTGCAAGTTCATCCATCCATTATCCTAACCACTTATCCTCACAAGGGTCGCAGGCTACATTGCAAGTTGTTGTTTAGAAACTAGCTAGCACTGGCTCAACTTTTATGCAGTCAAAACTTGTTCCCAGAGTTTTAACATTGTTGATTGAGACAACAAAACAAAAACGGCCAAATTAGCTCATGATAACAATTGAAAAAAAAAAAAGTAAACCTTTAATTATATGTGTTTTTAAAGATAGGATTGCACATTTTTTAGCATCCAGAGCTGTTGGTTTTTAAGATGGCATAAATCAAAACACATTCACCACAAATCAGTCTTGTAGTGGATCAAACAATTTTCTTAAATAAGGCACTACTTTTCAACAATAAAAAGTTTTCAGTACAAAATAAAACTTGATAAAAGAATAATTAAAATTCTAATTTTTACTCTAGATTTAGCCAATATGTACCCACGAATTAAACATTTACAAAGGGCTAACTGAAAAAATATGCTATGACACAGAACAATAACGAATTCCAGATAACAGATGTTGACCCCTTTCGAGGCCTCAACATGGTGCTCTTCATCTCCATTTTTGCTGTACTTTGTACTGCAGGGTGTGCTCGCTCGCACCCACAACCTCTGCACTGTGAGGGAGACGTGGGAGATCCTTAAAAGTACATTTTAAAAAAATAGTGTGATCTCTCGTAATATCTTTTTAATTTGTAAATTAAATCACATTTTAAATACATTTTCATAGCCTATATATTTTTTTAACAATTTAAAATAATTTCTGAGTTTTTGTAACGTTTAACTATTTTATTTTATTTTCATTTTATAAAAATAAAATTTTAGTATCATTAAACTTAAAAATATGTTAAAACTATTTCGATGTATATATTTTTATATATTTACAATTATAAATGATAGGACAAATTTTCATTTCATTTTTTCAATAAGTTAAACAAAAAAAAATCATGATACTGTATATTGTAACATTAAACTTTTTTAGATAGATGTTTAATTGAAGAAATAATAATCCTATCTTTCAACATTTTAACATTTTATCAGTGGGCTAATGAAAACCATACCACGAGTGGCCCCAGGGCTGGGCTTTGTACGCCACTCTGTATAATAAATAAATAAATAAATAAATAAATACATAAACCCTTGTGTTTATCATTTTAAAGGATGTAAGTAAAATGAAAATATACATTTTTTTGTAATGAAACAAATAAAATGTTCTGGCTACAGCAGCGTACTAGAAAAAGTAAAAATAAGACAAGACAAAACAAGACAAACCAAACCACAACAAAACGAAAAAAACATGCAGTACACAGAAAGCAACTACATTATTTCCAAAGTACACGTGTTAAATGACGAAAACGAGCTCCACAAATGAATGTTTTTGTATTTACTGAAAATAAACAGCGCTGCACTACATATTGACAAGAGACTATTTAAAGTGTTGTTAGTGTTGGCAATACAAATGACTGGTTTCTTAAATGATTAAGTATGCAGCTCTCGGCAAGTATAATTTAAAATTGTTGCGATGCAGAAAACAATACTACAGTACAGTATCATGTACCTCACCTCTTAACGATTTCGTTGTCTGTTGCAGTCCAACACGAATAAAATTAAAAAAAAAAAGTACCGGTATAAATATCCAGCAATAATCCAATTCGCGAAAAAAGAGAAACGTTTCCCCTCGGTATTCCACGGCTGTAACAGAAATATTCAAATATATTTATATGTAATATTTTTAAGCGGCGATGTCGGACACGTGGTATCCAGTCCGAGTGTGTGAACTGTGAAGATTGGAGAGGACGTTGACGCTTTATAGTCTTGGCGCTTACACGATGCGTGGGCGTCTCTGCTAGGTGGCTCCACTCATCATCAGCGTGCTGCATGCCTGCATCCATTCTCCTTAGTTTAGAATGATGAACCACTGCATCGTTTCGTTACATATTAATTGCGACTTCAGTCTGTCTGGTGTGTGCACCAAATGTATACCCAAAGTGAACTGCATGTACAGAAGAGACATCATTTACAACATAGTTTTTACGGAAGTAAATGTGGATGCGGATGCAGAGACTTGCGCTTGTGTAACATTGTTCTTATTCAATTGAACTCAGCAAAATATTGTTTGTTTATTTACTTAATTATTTACCTACTAATTATTTATTATGTACTTATTCTCCTCTCCATCAACCATCCATGACTGGTTTTTATTCCCTGTCCGCACAGAATGGTGACGTCTGTCGCTTTTTAATTACGTAAAGTCAGATACATGCAACCTGTCCCTTCAGACTGAAGTCATATTGCAAAATCTGATTCGTATCCGATCTTAGACCATATATGAAAGTGACCTGAATCGGATTTGAAAAAAATCTGAATTGAGCCATTCAGACTGCCATAAAAAAATACCCCCCAAAAAATCGGTTTTTGAGCCGTGAACGTAGCCTAAAACACCACATTGACCACCAATTGATAGCCGGATAGTTTCACATGGAACATTAGTGTGATGGAAAAATTCCAGCCAAAGTCTAACAGGCGGACGAAACTTCTTGTGGGGTTGATGGAAGCAAAGTGGGATGGTAAACCTCTAAAAATGATGCAGAGAAATGACTAAATCACTATTGCCAATGGTGAAAATTAACAGCTGATAAATGTAATGACCCGCTGCTCAGTGCAAGGTACCATATCATCGCTGTCCTGTAAAAACCTTATATGTCCAATTTTGGATTTTAAATTTTTTTTCACGTTAATGCAACGTCTGTAACGCGGAAACCCCATTCACGCGAAAATAAGAAAAATGAAAAAATGGACATAAGTGTTTTTCACAGGGCAGCGATGATGTGCAATATACTAAAGGAAGTATAGTATGTATCAATGAGTGAAAACCCTAATGGCTCATAGAATGATTTTTTTTTTTTTATGGGTTGCAATGCTGTGACATACACCTGGTGTTGATTCCATTGCATTTTTTCAAAATAAAATCATCTTTAAGCCATTAATTTTTAACAGTGATGTTGTAAGATAAATGTGAAATATATTAGTTTTTTGGATCATAGTTGGGTGTACACAGTAGTATCTGGCCTCGTGGAATGAAGATGATTATGAGAAGGGTAAGGGAGCGAACTCAAAGACTACGTCAGCAGGAACTCGTTGATGATCTGCAAGAAATTGGGACCTCACTCACCAAGAAAGCAGTTGGTAGCACACTGCACTGTTATGAAATCATGCAAGACCTCAGGTTTGCAGTAGTTAACAAAATAAATGACTCAGGGAAGGATTGGGAGAAAGTGCTGTGGTTAGATGAAACCAAAATTGAGTTGTTTGGCATCAACTCGACCCGCGTGTTTGGAGGATGAAGAAATGCAAGTATGACCCAAAGAACACCGTCCTCACAGTCACGCCTGATGTGAAAATATTTTGAAGCTGCGTTTCTGAAAAGACTACACGCTGAGTTCACTGCATTCAAGGGACAACGAACAGAACCATGTAGGCTACTGGAAAATCGTGAAAGAAAACCTCCTTTCCTCAGCAAGAACACAGATGGGTCTTCAAGCAGGAAAATGACCCAAAACGTACTGCCGGGGCAACAAAAGAGTGGCTCAGGTTTCAGCATATTAGTCGTCTATAGTCAGTCTCCAGATTTCAACAAAGTAGAAAACCTGCAGCTTTGATTTTCTAAGCAGCAGCCCAAAAACTTGAAGCATTTAGAGACTTCTGTAAAGAGGAGCGCCCCAAACTACAGACTACATAAAACATCTCGCCAACAAGGATTTCTACGCTCCCAATGAGCATTAAAAATAAACAACCGCAAATATTAGAGCTGTCAAGTTCTTTGTAAGTAAGCAAATTTACAAATTCAGTAGGGGATCAAATAATCCCCCCTTCCACCATTGTATATAAATGCCTGTGTCACATTTTAATTGTGGGTGCACTAAAACGAAGAGTGGCTAAATTTTCATTCACAAGCAGAACACTATGTTTTGATTATCAAGAGCTATATTTATAAATATATATATATATAACAATACCTATACATCATCACCATTATTATCATCATTAGTAATAGTAGTAATAGTATTCATCCATCCATTTATTTTTTTATGTATTTGCAAATGAATATTTGGTGCACTGAAAAGTCACCGGGAAAACGTGGACTCGTCTTTCTGAAAATCCAGATGTTCTTTGGAAACTCTGAAGACGTCGGCGGCTGCATTTTGATCAACATTTCCTTTGGACCTTATCAAAGACAAAGGAAAAAACCCCACAAATGAGGCATCGTGTCTGTGGTTGTGGTTCTTTGTCTGCATGGGGAGGTCAGGTGGTCCTGTTTGTTTTAACTTTACAAGCACCTGGCCATCCAGCTGGAGACATGCTTGCACATATTGCGCCTTGTAAATGGGAGGTTGTTGAATACTACCTCATCGGCTATTGAGCAGATGTAGGAACTGGGCCCCTGACACAAAATGTCAAAAAAAAATTCGAAAAAGGTTATGGACGGAATGTAAGGTGTGCTTCTTATTAGATTACCAAGTCATCTTGAAATAAGATGATATGGAGTGACTTGATCTTGATCTTTTCATTTCCCCATGAATCTGAAGATGTATTCGACTTGTGTGATTCCACCTGGGAAACAGGCTAGGGGCAATTTTTTTTTGACGTTCCAGCATGACGGCCCATAAACTATCAAACACCTTTGGGATGAAGCTTTTATAGCAACAAATAAGCGGGCTATTCCATATTTTCCTACTTTTTTTAGTATTTAGGTACAAATCATGGCCATGAATTCTCTGAACATGTGCTTACCGGTACTTTGAAAAGAGTGTGAGATGTGACTTTTGGCATCTCACCACATCCAACATGCAACCCGCACTTTGAGCTTAATGCTAACAGGCATGTGTCGTAACAGAAGATTCCAGGACTTGGATTGCTGATCCCAGAGACCAACTGCAGACCAAAGAATGGGAACATTGGTTCATTGGAGGAAGAAACAACTCAAGTTCAATTATCAACATAAATTCTGGCCAATACAAACCAAAAAAGGAGAAAAAAACCAAGGATGAAATCCTCAAATGACTTCGACCTAATTACCCTACCCTTGTCTGCCATGAATAAATGACTGCAATGTGATACTGTTGCTTGCGTTCGACTTTGCCGATTTCAGGCTCTACCTCGCGCTTCTCCCCACTGACCCACAAAGTGAAAAATCCACTGAAAGCCAACTTTCTTATGAGACTCCAGTAGTACACGACATAGAAAAACATGTGTTCTTGGAGTTGGAAATTCTTGTTGTGTGCGTGCGTGTGTTTGTGTGCAATGTGTGTTCAATATTGGCACTGCAACTTCAGTCCCTTTCCAAATGTTCTTCTCAGTTTGCCAACACTGTCCGCGGAGGAAGAACTTTTCTGAGAGGCTATTACTTATTTGAGTACCTGTGAAGCCCAAGTTTGACATGCCAGTAATTGTGCACTAATTTCTTGGAAATATATTTATTCAATACCACAGGAATTTTGATCTTCAAACATATCAGCGTAACAAGTAACAAGATATATTCCACAGTGACATCCTAAAGAGATGTTGGCCGCTAGGAGTGGAAAGCCACACGTCGTCGTCTGTCAGTGTGCCTCCAGAAACGCATTGAAGACAAAAACAGGGAATATTCATGGCAAACAATTAAAAAGGAGAGGATTTAAGAGAGGGCGGCACGGTGGTCGACTGGTTAGCACGTCCGCCTCACAGTTCAGAGGTCGTGGGTTCGATCCCGGCTCCGGCCACCCTGTGTGGAGTTTGCATGTTCTCCCCGTGCCTGCGTGGGTTTTCTCCGGGCACTCCGGTTTCCTCCCACATTCCAAAAACATGCATGGTAAGTTGATTGGATACTCTAAATTGCCCCTAGGTGTGATTGTGAGTGCGGATGTTTGTCTCTGTGTGCCCTGCGATTGGCTGGCAACCAGTTCAGGGTGTCCCCCGCCTACTGCCCAAAGACAGCTGGGATGGGCTCCAGCACGCCCCGCGACCCTTGTGAGGAGAAGCGGTACAGATAATGGATGGATGGATGGATTTAAGAGAAGTGCCACATCTCAAAATACAGCATAATTAGTTGATTAAATTTGCTCTGACGAAATTGGTATTCATATCAGTCAAAGACTTTTAAAATTCAGTTTTCATTTTGTTGCTGCAAAAATAAGTTTTTATACTTTGAAAAATGGCAATATTGTTTGAGACAGTGTTTGATTCCTTATAACTATAACTACTAGCAGGGATAATATAAAGCAGAAGATGATGAAATTCCCAGTAACGCACAGTAACAGTAACGTAGCTCAAGTTAAATATTTCATCTCATTTTTTTCCATTGCCTATTTCCAGCATGTAATATAGAACATTGAGGCTCCCTAAAAAAAATCAATGGAATTTCTCTCTGTATCACTGCCATTTGATAATAATATGGTGTCTATTGCCAGATTAAATCCCATATTGATTCAGTATTTCCGTTACATATGATACGCTGTGGGTCTTTGAGGGGCCAAAATATTGCGCAGAGTTTTTTGTTGGCTGTAATTCAAGAATATGTCAAATCTCCCCTATCTACATATTTTCTGTAAACCACATGAAGAAGCCATCACGGCTACGAAAAGAGCAACGGTCAGGACTGGCAAAGGCATAAAGGAAGAATGCTTTATGGCTGCATGTTCTTACGCTGACTACTTGCATTTGTACCTATGTTCTATAGATCAAGAATTCGGATTTCATTCATTATCATAGTTCAGACTGGATTCCATCATGAAGACGGTGTCAGTACAGAGACGAGCATGGACGGACATCCACATCAATGCCAACAGCAACATCAGCCACCACGCTCTAACATGCACCACGTGCTCCGCTTTTTTGCCGCCGTGCGCAGTAATGAAAGTGCAGCCGTGTCCATGCGGTGATTCATGAGAGGTGCTGTCAACGTGAACGTGCAGGGAAGTGCTAAGTGGATCTCCATATGTCGAGGACAGATTTAAAGATTCCAAGACTGTTAATCGAGTCTGCCCAGATGTAATAAACAATAGATTTTGGCAGAAACCCAGACACACACTTCAAATCATTCTCCCATTTTTTTTCTCTCACAGTCATGAACCTAATTCAAGGATGTGCCAGCCTGGTAAACAAAAGCAGGACTTGCTATTGGTTCAGCAGTATATGGAGCGAGATGAAGGCTGGCTCACTTGTATGAGACTAATAACAGACTGATTTCAGGAAGACAAGGAATCACATATTTAAAGGGTATAATAACTCTTGATAGCCCTGCTTGGCCAATGGCAAGTTTGGATTTTGTCCCAAGAGGATTAGGGACTAAGCTTGGGTTGGTGGGACTTGGAGCTGTGAGTACAAATCAATGTGAGTGAATCAATGAAGCACATGGAGCTAGCGTCAATCCGCTGAATGAAACTTTGACAATTACTGACAAGCAGTGGTGTGGTGGCCATCGGAAATTCCAGATATTTTCCCGAACGGCCAGGCTGTATCGTGGCTGTTCAAAGCGTGTGATGGCCGCCACCCATCCCCGTCGCCAATTAACTTTCTGAGCATGATGACCACCGTCCGCACCCCGTTGACGATTAGCTTCAATAGCGTCACGTCCGCCGTTGCGACCCTCACCCCCCAACACCCCACGTCGCCGATTACATTTGGGCGCATGACGACGGTGTACTCCGTAACTCCCTCCACCTTTGACAAAAGAGTTTTCAGCGCGTGATGGCCGCCGTCCACAAATATTCCCGGGTTGAAATTTGGTCCCAGTACGTCCCTGCTGACAAGTGTATGTGGAAGCTGTCACTTCACCAAACTGTCGACCATGTCGACAATGTAACCTAGCAACCTAGTTACTCTACTTATCGGAATCTGTGCATCTCACCTCACCTTTTTGCTTTGGTGTATTGTTTTACTACTGTGAAAATGAATGGCGCTTGTGAATGGCTAATTCAACCAGTCAATCAAAACAGTGTTGTTACAGCATCTTTGTAGTGTTTTGGCACAGTGAATGCAAATGTCATCTTGACTTTGACTGTTTCCCTGATTGGGTCAGAGATAAAGTTTACTGTGTCCTTAGGATATTCTGACTGTGCACAGATCTGCAGATGGTTATTGATCGACTAATAAATTTAGAAAGCAAGGGAGCGAGAACCGCTATTATGCAGCATATCGGTGTCACTGAGATTAAATGCTGGGCACAGTGATTTATGATGAGAACATATGATCGCTGCCTCGTCAGCAGGACCATCCCCGTACTGCATTCCATCGTCATTGTCCATGGGTGAGCCATGATAAAATATGACTGACATTATTGCTGCATCTTCATCGGCTCTGTCACAACCGGCTTTTTGGGGTTGTAAAATCTTTTAATCGACCCCTAATTTGTCTACTGTATAAGGCTTTGTAAGTGCGAGAGGGCTCGTGTAAGAAGCTGGATTCTTGCTGAGATGCTGGGAAGCGTGTGAAGTGGGACAGATTTAGAAGAGGCCGCATGCAGCTGTAACACTGCAAGAGCACGGGGCGGATAAGTCACTCTACCTTCAAATTTGTGCTTCCTGTAAACTTGCTCGGCAGAGTCATTCCCGGAGAACATGGTGCACTGCGGTGATGCAGCGAACTTTGACCTTTTGTACTTGCAAGGATGTTTTCCTTCAATGGATCATTTGTACAAGGTGATCTCCTTCTCAGACATTTGATATGAACAAAGAGACATACAATACAATACAATACAATACATTTTTATTTATATAGTGCATCTCATAACAGCTAGAGCTGTAACAAAGCACTTTACATACAAACAATAAAAAGGCCGTAATACAACAAGTGGAATTCTCCAACAAAAGAAAGCCTTGTTTCAGGACATTTCATTGTATTACGTGAGTTTTTACAATGTATTTAGATGGACAAAACCTCCCAAAATATCTTTATAAACACTTTCTTCCCATTTGAATTATTTGTGCAAGTCTAGTGAACACTTGGGTAGGATTCATACTTGAGCAGGGCCAGTTCGCCCATTCGGCAGATGCTAGGGGCGCGGTGGAACCTAAACGGCGGGAAAATTCACTTACAACATAATTATATTCAAAGTGCGAGTGGAAGTTTGTCAAAGTCAGTAGACGGAAACTCTAACGGAAGCGCGTTGAAAATGATATGCGGACCGGCCTATAGACGATTACTATTTCTGCCGTCTGGACAAAAATCAAATCATGCCCAGGGCTTGCCTTGCATGCTGTACTGAAGTGAAGTCTAATATTATTAGCAGTGTGTTCATTTTATGTAAAGGGTGTAGGAATCCACTTGAAGCCCAACACATGAAGTCAATTTGGGAAACAAACTTGTGTGCTTCTTTGGAGCAGGAAGGTTGCATTGGCATGAGGCTAAAAAATCAAACTCACAGTGCACGCTTTCACGCTTTGTGGCTTTAGTTCAAGTTTCTCAAGGGCAACCAATTGAGTCCAGAACCAAGGAAACAATATGGATGGCACAGACAAACCAGTATTTGCACACAACCATAAACAAAAATCTCAAAATACCCTCTTTAATGAATAATCCTCAGAAGTATCTTGGTATTAGCCTACATTTGCATACAGTATGTATACTCGCGTACCATAATATTCAGTATACCTGCACTGTTGTAATGACATCCAATACAAGAGCTTTATCCAAAACTCTGCCTTTACAAAGATAATACAGCTGAGTTTTGATTGACAACTGCAGATATGGGTTCTTATTTTACAATGTAGTTGAAGTAGAGGTTGTAATTTACAATGCAGTAGAATGGCACCAAATTATTATGAAACACTTTTCCAATACATTGACAAAGGCAGGATTTTTTTTAGACACCTCCTGCAGTGCATCTCATTAGGTGTACCTAATAAACAATGTAAGCCGGCCCATTCTGTGAAAAAAAAGTTACAAACATCTAGTTCATTTATTACACAGGACGAATAAGATGATGTTCACCAAAACCTGGAATCCTACCATTCTCTTAGTCTTCATTTGTGGTGAGGAAAAGAGCAGCAGTGCAGCACTGCATTGCAGTGCAATTTTCCTTTGGGCCTCAGTCATGCTTGAAGCCAAGAATCTGATCCCAGCAAAGGGGAGAGCGAGGAAGTGAAGCGAGAAGTGAAGGGTGGAAGGAACATAGAAAATAAATAAAAAAATGAATTAAGCTTAAACACCGAGCTGCATGTTTGTAAGGAGTCTTTTTTGGCACTTTGTCCAACAACTTGGCTGCACAGTTTGTTTCAAAGATTTCCATGTGGGATCTGCAGTGAGATTATTTTGGATCATGTTGTGTGTCTATTGGAGATTTCACATGGAAAAAGAGAAAGCACTAAACCATTGTCTATTACATACCGGAAATGCCTCCATGCAGGGATATGATGTGAAGAAAAAAAAAAAAAAAAGAAAAAAACACTTGCCGCTATTTCTGACCTTCTGTGGATGCAGAGGAGACATCCAGTCACACAGTGAGTGGGCGGAGTCAGCTAGATGACTGCCCTCAACTGTTTAAAGAAAGCTCATGAGAGAGTTGAAATATAGCAGTTAAAGATGTATCATAGACTCAGAGAATTACATGAGTCATAGACAGATCGGTTAGTTAATGAGTACAGAATTATCTTTCTCCAACAGCCTTCACTGCAGGCCTAAACTCTATCAGAAGCCGTGGCCTATATTTACTACTTAAATTGTATTCATTTCTTTCTATTAGCCATGGCTGTTTTTTTTTTTTAAACATAAAACTTAGATTCAGAAAACATGGCCTTTGTGAAGGCTCAGACTAGGGGCGACAATATTTTTCCATCCTCTGATTGGCTGGAGCTAAGAGCTAACTAGTCTTGCTATTTGTGCAATGCAATGAATGATGGACAATTGGACTTGATCAAACATTATTTTCAAGGGGGACTTTTCAAGATAAAGTCGACA
The DNA here is from genome assembly GCF_054856515.1 of Filicampus tigris. Lineage (NCBI taxonomy): Eukaryota > Metazoa > Chordata > Actinopteri > Syngnathiformes > Syngnathidae > Filicampus > Filicampus tigris. Next base: position 10,581,036 of record NC_141222.1, read on the forward strand.
TTGTGATGATAGATGGGCTGGCTGGCTCGTTTGAACCCATGAAAGGGTTTATTTGGCACTTCAAGATAAGCATGACTCCTAGCTAGCTCTGCCTACAGAGAGAGTTAACTAACTAGGTCTGATGAGTAAAGAATGAATATGATGAGTTTTGTTTTTCATGCTTTTGCCCTGTTAGATAAATAGCGGATTGTGAACTGCTCCAAATGATATTGTAGAGTAGAGGTTTGGAGTGATTTGGAGGAAGATAAAGGGTGGACTACGTTTCTTGCTTGAGTAAAAATGGCATTCATCCAAAATGCACAAAATCTCTCTTTCTCTCTCTCTCTCTCTCCCTCTCTCTCTCTCTCTCTCTCGCTCTCTCTCTCTCTCTTTCTCTCTCTCTCTTTCTCTCTCTCTCTCTCTCTCTCTATCTCTCTCTCTCTGTTATGCTACACACAGTTATAACTTATATTACATTTTTTGTGTATTATTTTGTAAATTGTGATGTGATAGGGGAGGTAATAATAGGTGGATTAGGTCACTTAAGTTCCCACTGAAGGCCCAGGTCGGAAATGCATCAGCCCCCGCTGCTTTGTGACAAATTGCTGACTATTGTGATGAATTGAGTTGAGTCAAGATGGCTGCCACCATATCGCACTCATATCTCAAGGCACTACGTCGACTGTTATAGTTCACTCATCAGCCAAATGGTTTCCCTAAAACAGGAGACATCATCTACTTCACATGTTTGTCTTTGGGAATCCACTTTGTACTGTTTGTGACCTGAGCCTACAACCAATCTTTTCAACTATTTCAGTCTACACCTGGACTCAACAAGTTCTATGTATTCTACTGTTTAGCCTTGGCAGAAATCAAGGCTCCACTGTGTGCTATTCATTCATTTGACAGAATCATTAGAGACTTTCAAATGGTAGAAAAAAAACAACACAAACACAGATTAATATTCAGGGAGTTTTCAAGTTCAATTGAGTTCTTTGTTGATTGCTTCACCGTATTCCTGCAATTGTTTTACTTATGAATGCTCATCACAGCATGTGGAGATGAAGCATGGTGACAAATCCACAAACAGTCTCTTATTGAACAAGGTTGGTCTTCCTCTGTTCAACGGCCAAACTCAGCTTGGTGTCCGACGAATTAAACGAGTTTAGCAGCTGCAATAGCCTAAAGCATCAATATAAACAAATCTGGTGAAAACACAATCCTACAGTGTGCTTTATAACATTTTGATTGCTTCCCAGAACTTTTATCTCCATATTTGGAACGTGCGCAGACCTGTGAAGCATCCCGGTTCTGTGGAGGCGTCATTTGTTTACGTGACACTTTCAAAGTCCCTGTATGATGTACAATACCAAAAATGTATTCATTCACTGTTTCACTCAGCACATGATGTGAGTCATGCGTTTATACTTGTTTTACAGAACAGACATCTGAAGGGTCATCATATGTGTTTCATCAATCAAGTTTAATCTACTGAGTTTTTGTTGTTGCTGTTGAGTTTTGTTAACTACCCATGCTGCAGTGTTGAAGAGTGAGAGGGCCTGAGGCATCAACAAACCAATAGCACTGCACCTCCTATCGGGAGTTCTCTTCGATTATTTTGTTGAGTCAGTCAAGCATTCACTGTCTCTATGAATGGATTAAACCTGTGTCTCACATCTTATGATATTAATACCAGTAAATGAGCCATTAAACTAGTGAACAACCTAAATCTGACTAGGCAGCAATACACGTGTCACACCAGCTATTACAAATATTGAAATTCTAATGATGAGAGCACAAGCTGTGGATGAAACCGTATCAAAGGCTCAGGCAACGCATGACGGAAACTGAGATCAATCACAGACAGAGCTAGTAGAAATTCCCAGGGCATTGAATTGATCGCAACCGGACTACTCTGGTTGTCTGGGAGACATTTTGCCTCTCTCGTCTTCTAAGACAACCAGAACAGTCCATTTGGACTTAATTCAACGCCGTGGGATTGTAATGACCTGGATGAATGAGAACATCCACAAACAAGCTAGTCGGCAGTTATGTGTAGGACAAGCTGAAAAGACACAGATGGGAGAATTGACAGTGGGAGCGGTGTAGGACTGTCAGGACAAAGGTGGGAGAATCCGTGGAGGAGTCAGGCGTCGGTTAAGGGTGACACAGAGGAAGCATGAAAACATGTGACAGTAACAGGAGGTAAAACAGACACAAAAGGAACCACAACAAGACCAACTCCAGAATATTTGGAGTTTGAGCCATTGTACTTACAGTATAGATACCAATGTTTCCTCCATGTGTCTGAGCATTCACGCAAATTCCTTGAGCATTCCTCGGACCACGGTGAGCAAGACCAGCACACGGCAGCCAAACCAGTATCAGTATGTCCAAAACCTACAATCATAACATGTGCGTCCCAAAAAATTAAAACACCACATATATATCAAAACAGAACATAAGATTGAATACAACTTTACATCAAAATAGAATATTTCATTTTTGTGACACAAATAAAATCAGCCCTAGTTTGTTACTTTTATTTTGGCACACAGGTGTAATAATTCTCAATACAATTTGTATTAATATGGTCCCACAATGTCCCCTCATAAATAACGGAAAACATGCCATTTAATAACGCACTCAAATTTCTTGTCACCTGACCCCTGAAATGCGAGAGAGCCTCAAATGAGTGGCTCCTAAACTACGCCCATGTTTGGACTTCCTGAATGGAGCGGTGGGCGTGTCGCCTGCAGCGTCTCGTCAGCGGTGAGCGTGTCCCGTGTGTGGGTGTGCGTGTGTCTAAATGTATGCGTCAAACTATAGTAGAGCATTTGAGTGTGCACCTTCAGTCGCGCTACAGAAATTTTAAGGGAAGTGGGAATAGTGTGGTGTCCTGTGTGTACATTAAACTGGAGTGGAATTGAAGGAATGATTTAGAAATGGAACGTGTGTGCGCGGTGCGCGACAACGTCACTGTGTGCGCTGATAGGGTGAGAGCAGTGCGCAATTACGCACGCGCGCATTTTAGAGGGGACATTGATAGACACAGTTTAAACAATATATCATGTGAGTAGATTTTCCATTTACGGTATATTTGTATTAATTGTATTTTACATGTTTATTATTATTATTGTTATTATTATTACCACAGAATTGTTATTTACAATCTGTTGCTGTACACAACCATGTAAACTTTATGTGACTGAAATACTTGATACAGTATGAGCGACCGTTAGAGACATTATTCAGGATTAGATCTCGAGTCACACTTACTACTGAAAGGCTGTGATACGCACAACTGAATATTTTTTTCTCCTAAACACAACTGAAACATGCTCATACACGCTACTGACATGTTTTTGCTCCTAAACAAAAGTGAAACGGGCTCATACAAAATACTAAAAGACTTTCATACAATATATTTGCTCCTAAACACAACTGAAATGCACTCATAAACATTATTGAAACACTCTCATACACACTAGTGATTTTTTTGTCATAAACACTATGACAACAAGATCGTACACAAATTCTATACTTTTTAAAAAATTAAATACATTTATCATATATGTAATATACAAGAAAAACATTTAATATTTAGATACAAAAGAAAATAATGTGAGTCGGCATATTAGTAAAAATTGAATACATCAAATATACACTGCATTAATACAAAAATATGCAGATGCAGCTTCAAATGGGGATGCTACTGCTGATGGCACATACTGGAATGACATGTCTTCAAGGCAAATCAATCCAACAATTGTCTTTACAATAATATGTTGTATGCGCCCCCACTAGTCTAAACATGGCATTTTGATTACAATTGCATTTATGGAATATGAGTTAAAAGCAAAATCCACCCGTTTTTATCCATCTTTTTCAGTTGACAGCAAGTGACAAAATGGCCATCCGCCGGGATGGTAAAAAACGGTTGGATTTTACTACTTAAATCATATTCCACAAACACAATATCAATCAGAGTGCTGTGTTTAGACTAGTGGGGCTGCATAGAACATATTATTGTAAAGAAAATATTCGGATTGACTTCCTCTTTATTTCTTCACAATTCTAAACGTTGCTTTTTTTATTAAGGTTTGTCTCTGCTTTTATTATGAATGTGTTGAGCAAGATCGGTGTATGTGTGCATTTGATGTCATGAAACTGTGGCTGTGGCTGGTATGATAAACAATGACTTTTCAGTCATGTTGCTTGTTTGCTACACTGAAAAATAAATGTTCAATTTACTCAAATTTATTTAATCAAGTGGTTCGTGAAATAAAATCATCTGGATCCATATAAGTTTTTTAAGTCATATGGTCGAATTAATAAAAACACCCATCAGGATATGATATGAAAGTAATGATTTTGATTGACAATGACTGTAAGAATCAAACATTCTTTACTAAAGAAAGACTCTTTACGAGTTTGCATTCAGATCAATAGTACATTTATTTTTAAATATACAGTCAATATAAATGAATTGTGGCAGAGTATCAAGGGGTCTAAGACTGCTGAATCCATGTGAAAATAGCAGGAAAGTCACAGTTATTAAAATTTTGCCCTAGATATGGATGGCCAGAGAGTGACCAGGGGTAGCCATGACCCCCCCCTGGCCACCATAAAGCTCCGCCCCTGGTACACCATATGTATATTACAGAATAGGTTTTTGTGAATGGCACAAGTCTTGCAACTTTTCTCTCAGTGCACAATATGACATCTTTAAACCGCGGCATCTAAACAAGACAGAATTAAATTACATAAAAAATAGGTTAAAAGATTGCGCAAAAAGACATACCTTCAGCAGACAATCACAAGGACAGAAAGTCAGGTTTCTGAAAGACTTGCAAAAGTCATCAATAATACATTTTCATGTGTTCTACTATATTTTTCGTTAAAACACAACAAATGTAACTTTTGTTACAGTGAAAATGGTGTATAAAAAAAGAGTAAAAGACGTTTACACAATGATTATACACTTTAAAGTGCAGTTTGTGAGCACATGAAAGATAAAATGAGGTTTGGTCCCGAATGAAGTTGCAAGCTGCAAAATTCATGCCCACGACAGGTCCCAACCCCCCTCCAATTGGAACAAGACAGATCGTGTGAAAAGCACTGTACCAGGGAGTAATTGTGGCATAAGATCAAAGAGGTTACATTTAAGACAGCATAAATCCATTCATCCACACATGCACATGTTTTCAAGTTAGAACTGTTCAAACTATACAGCCACAGGATGGATGAGACCAGGAGGAGCCACTGGAGCAGCAGGGGGAGACTCTTGACCTTTATAGCCCAGTGACAGGATGTGTTTTTGCAGGTGTGTGATCCACTGCTCTTGAACAGACAGAGGCCCATGAAACACTTTTTCACAGAACCTGTAAAACAGCCAAAATATACAAGGAAAAGAGGGTCTGAAAATGTCTGATACTGAATGAGTTAATTAACGGTGTAGAGAATGAAAACGTGACTGAACTGTAGTTGAACTGTCCTGTTGGAGCCACTATCTACAAGCCTGCAATGAGTGTGTCGCCATCTAAAGGCAGCAGAACAAAACTACAACAAAAAAAATGTCACCCTAAGTAACAACAAAGCCAAAAGAACAACTAAGGTTCTTGAAATCATATGTCAATCTATGTGAAGTTTTTACTATTAAAGCATTAAAAAACCACATTGTCCTGAATAGGATAAGTGATATAGATACTGGATTGATGGAACTATTAACTATATGACACTATATCACTTGGAAATTTGCAACAACCGTTCACAACTATCAAGCCAACCCAAAACTATTACAGGCCAACATTACAAAAGTTTCTTGGCTTTTGTGATATTTAAAAAAAATCTTATTATCATTATTATATTCACCATAATTGTCATTCTCACTTTTGTGAGAGCAAAATCACATTCCTCTACATAGACAATGGTTATTTACAAAAAAATAATCTCACAAATATGGTTTGTAATGCAAGACAGGTGTCGGTTCTTCAGAAGTCAACTCACTGACCTGCACTTGAGAGAGTAAACCTTTCCGACCAGTTTGACCAAAGGAGTTAATGGAGGTTTGGGAAGCAAAGCCGGGATGCTTCCAGTCCGTGATGGTTGCTGCGAGTTGGTGTCTTGATTTTCTTCTCCTGCCGCTGGAATTTGTTTTGGAAGCGCAAGTGCTGGCAGATACAAAAGTGGTGTCATGATCTAGAGTCGGCCTACACTGTATTCGTTTCTGTGTTAGCTTACCTCTTGGAGAGCGCACACCAGTACTGCCACATGCTGCCGCAGAGTGCGTGTGGCCTTGTGGTTGTTTGGATGAACCAGCGGAGACACACTGGTCATCTTTGCCCAATTTATGTCCTGAGAACCTCAGGTTGTTGCCAGGCAACAATTCGGAATCAGACAAAGTGGACAATGAAACAGTTTTCTAGGATGGAAAGAAAATGACGGCACAGTTTTAATTCACATTTCTTCAAAATGGTTCAAAGTCAAACATACTGTGTAGTTATTATCAATGGTTGGGCTCAACCATCCCAAGAATTCTAATTCTTCCGGCTCCCAACATATTTTGGACAATTCCATCCCTGCGCTTTTGTGGAGCGATGCTTGGGTGAGTTTGGTGTAGATGAACATGATAACTCTGACTTTAAGCCCATCCAATACCTTTGGGAGGAACCAGAACAGCGATAGTGAGCCAACAGTCAGGTAATGACCAATCACGGCTGACTTGAGCCCTGAGCAGTTGTGATGTCATTTTCAGTCGACGAGAATGACAAAATGGCCGCCCCCTGAGATGGTTAAAAAGGGGTGGATTTTGCTGCTTCACTCATATTCCACAGACGCAATATTAATCAGAATGCCGTGTTTCAACTAGTGGGCTCTGACAGGCATACACATCCACGATAATCACACGCACACACAACCCTGTTATCACTTTGTTGGATCCCACACTGCGCTGCCGATGCCCTCGAATGAACTGAGCTGTTAGTCAGACTTAATGTAACGCCACGCCTCCTTCTCCCCACACAATCCTCCCCGCTTCCTATATGTAGAAGTCTTGAGATCTGTATTATATGTCTTTTTAATGTATGCTGCATGTGTTTAGGTTTTTTTTCCCCAGACGCAAACTATGCTCACCTTGCGTTTTTCCCCTCCGCCCAAGTGTTTTCGTTCAACTAAGATCTCAGGGCGCTGTATAGCAAAAGTACAGACAGGCCCTTACGTCCTGTCTCCCTCTGCTGGTCATTGTTTTTTCACGTCACTTGGATTTATCGTGCCCGTTAAGTCAATTTCATTCCTCGGTAACGTGCAATGAAAATAAAGAGCATTCTGTTTTATTTTATGGTCTTCATAACAGCCTTATGTGGGAAACTAACACTACAATGTCACAGCAAAAAAATGAGATTGACCCTGTATGTAGAAGGCCTTGTCATGCATCCCAAAACACTTGTCTATAGCGTATTTCTAGTTTGGAGTAAAGGAATGAAAAGCAAACAGCAAACCTTCTTGATGTTCAGGTCCCCCTCGCGATAGCGACGGGTGACTGCAGCCACCTTAACCGGGTCCTTCCGCATCAACTCCCTTAGGTGTTCTATTGGCGAGGTCGCGCCTTCCGATTTCCATTCGAGCACGCCCAGTTGGCGAAGGTGAGCCCGTGCGTGACTGGCTAGCGCCTTGCGGTTTTCAAAGGTAAAGCCACAAAGCTCACAGGATTTGCCTACAAAGCAACAAAAGCAAACAACATGAAGAAGTTAACACTTAAGTGGTGAGAAGCTGCGCATGGAATGATATAAACCACTTGAAGGAAAAAAGCTAACTTAAAGCGGTCAACCCAAACACATTTTTTTCAAGAACCTGTTCCCAGCAGGCCCACTAGTTGAAACACGGCATTCTGATTAATTTTGCGTTTGTGGAATATAAATTAAGCAGAAAAATGCACTCGTTTTTAGCCATCTCGGGGGCGGCCATTTTGTCTTCTGTCAACTGAAAATGACATCACAACTGCTCACAACGTCCAATCACGGCTGACCTGTTTTCTGAATCTGAGCCGTCATTTTCAGTCGACAGAAGTGACAGAATGGCCGCCCCCAGAGATGGCTAAAAACGAGTGGATTAACACTTATTCCACAAACGCAATATTTATCAGAATGCCCTGTTTCAACTAGTGGGCTTGCATAGAACATATTCTTGAAAAAAAAAGGTTTGCGTTGACCTCCTTCTTTAAGTAATGAGAGCTGTAAGTACAATTTCCTATACACATTTATTATCACAGCTACATTGTTTTACATCACATGTGTGTGTCCAAAATGTAAAAAAAAAATATGCAGGTGGTCCATCTGGGACTTGACTTTTACTACACCTCATTTGGTATTGATGTTAAAGATTGTTTGAAGAGTGTCGTATTGTTTGAACATATTACAGCAGTAAATTTGTATCCGAGTTAAAAATAGTAAAATTCTCATCCAAACATTTTCCTTTATGTGCAGCTAATACAAGTTTAATGATGGTGACCATCTTTGAACCAGGAACAGAAAAAGTGTTATAAAATCTGAACAAATCAGAGGTTGACAAGAATCTCGGAATGGATTGTTAATTCAATGAAACTATTTGAAATAATACCTTGGGTTTTTTTTAAATAAGGGGATGGAAACTTGTTTTGTCCAATTAATTAACAAAAAGAATTGACAGATTAATCGATTATCAAAATAATTAGTTGCAGCACTAAATCAAATAATTAGAAACTTCTAAAGGTGCCCATCAGGAAGTATACATGTCCTATACAGACACGCTTCATTACTGTTACCCTCACTAAAAAGCGTCACTGATTTCTTACCCCAGGTCGAAGCCCCACTCTTGCAAGATGGAGATTTGTCTTTCATGGAGTAATCCAAAGGTGAGGAGCACAGGTTGGAGACTGTCTGGTGGCTCTCTGTTGTCTTTTTAGAACCTTGAGAAGCCCACTGGATTTTCCCGGATGATGACACCTCGCTGGACAAAAACTTGTCTTCACTGCGCATCATAATGTCATTGAGGAGATCAATGGGCGAGGTCTTGATGGACCAGGTGAGGCCCAGCTGCCGCAAATGGGCGCGGGCGTGGCACGACAGCGCTTTGCGAGTCTCGAAAAGCTGACCGCAGTAGTCACAGAGGACTGTCGGTGGCGAGAGTTCATCTGTGGGGCGTGCGAAGACGAAAATCAATTATGGAGAGAAATTCTGCTTCAAAAATGGAATGAGCAAAACAACTGTTGAGGGTGTTACCTGCACTGAGAGCCTTGGAAGGAGTTACAGGAGCAGATAAATTCAGTGGGGGGGTACTTGCGCTGCTTGAGCTGGCTCCACTCACGAGAGACACATCAAGCTCCAAAGGCTCAGGTTTGGGCTTTCTGAGGAGGGGGTCCACTGCCAGACGAAAGCCTTTCTTAGCCTTTGGGGCCCGATTCACTGGGCTCTGAGGAGACGTTGCAAGGCTTGGCAAAGTGGAGGGAAAAGAGGACCTGGATTGCCCCGTGACAGGGGACAAAGGCTGGGAGGCCTGAGGAGTGGTTGACGCTGAAGAGGGGGCTGCCAAGGAGCTGGTGGTGCTGTTCATTTTTGAGGGGTTCTCGGCTTCTAACACGCCACTGCTCACCAAATCTTGTACAGTATCGATTGCGGACTCATCTTTGCCCAGAAGGTCAAGAACCCCAATCTGCCGCAGGTGAGACCGGGAGTGGCTAGCCAGGCCTTTCCGATTTTTACATATCTCCCCGCAAAGAGTACACGTGAACTCCTCAGGGGGCTTCGGCCGCTTACAGGGAGGAGACGTGGAGGGAGGCGACAGCTCTGATGGACGTTTAGTGGGAGTCCCGAGCCGACCGTTTGTGGAGAAAGGCTCCTGCTGCTGATTGCTGGTGGACTTGGGGTCTTGGTCCTTCATGATCTGATAAAGGAATTCAATGGGGCTGCCCTTGATGTCAGTGTCAGGGATTCCCATCTGGCGCAGATGGGAGCGAGCGTGACTGGACAGACCTTTACGTGTCCCATACCAGGAGCTACAAAGCTGGCAAACATGAACCTCGTCGTCTTCCTTCTTTGATGCTGCAAAATGGGGAGAGGGAGGGACTGGTTAGTAAATAGTATCACATATGGGTGGATGGATAATAAATACATCGAAGATAGACAGACAAACAAGGTTAGCCATTCATTCATTATAAAACTTTCCGTAATGGCGTATGGGGGCTGGAGTCTATAAAAGCTGCCCCTGAGTGAAAGATGAGGTACATCAGGCACACATTTCCAGTCAATATCTCTCTCTCTCTCTCTCTCTCTCTCTCTCTCTCTCTCTCTCTCTCTCTCAATATATATATATATATATATATATATATATATATATATATATATATATAAATCGCTCATTTTTAACACGCCTGTGGCCTTTCACATTATATGTTAGCATTAAGCAAGCAAGGTTGTTTGACAAAATAATAAGGTTTGGTTGAGCATTTTAGTGTTTAAATGTGAAATGTTTTATCCTCTCTTGTTTTATGGATTAAGTTAAACCTCTGTGGCCCAACTTCTCCAAGCAACATTTGCGTACTTTTCAATACAAGGACAGCATTACAGATTACAATTAGCACATCTCTTTGTTACTGCAACTGTTCAATTTGCTTGACTGTCAGTTGACTGTGTCCCTGTTGACACACTCATATTTCTCAACAAGAACCAGTAAGCTGAGGCCACTTCACTTAGTCTTACGTCAAAAGTTTTGTTGTGCCTCAACCTCCCAAGCTTTTCCGTCGGCTAAATCAACTGCTGTGTTGTTGTTTGTCTTTCGGCATAGACACTTTTAGCGAAACACGTTGGAAATAAGTGATTATTTTTTCCTGGACTGGATCAAGTAAAATTCGCAATTGTCCATCCCTATGGCTGACCGCAGGCATCTTATTCATTCTTCTGAGGCAATTTATTATTCCAACTTCATCTGATTTACACAATTTGTAGTAAGAATCCAGAGAAGCCACACAGAAGCACCACAGGCACACAAAAAACAAAATGTTCTTATTATTTGTTCACTCAGAAGGAGACATCCCTACCTAATGTGACCGGGGCATCCGTTTCAAGAGGTGCCCAAAGAGGCTTTGGGGTTGTTTGGTGCTCTGAGGAGGATAAATTTCTGCCCTGCTGTTGTCTAAAAGATGAAGTAAATGCGTCAGGAATCAGCACTACTGATGTTCGGGCTGGAGAATGCTGTTGATTCTTCTCCTTTGAGGTCGCCATGATTCTAGAATCTTTGAATCAGCAGAAACGTAGGCGGTCTTGCAGTATCTCTTTTAGGCAGAGGAGCAGCTGACTGTCAAACCAAGCAGAGGATGAACAGTATATAAGGTTACAATAAATGTCACACTATGGCCAGGCCATTAAGAACTGAAAGAAGGGCAGGGTACACCCTGGACTGGTCGCCACACTAACATGAACACCGATGGGCAACTTAGAGTCTTCAATTTACCTAAACTTTTGGAATGTGGGAGGAAGCTTGAGGACTCTGAGAAAACCCATTCAAGGATGGGAATATGAAACGCACTTTCTAAATTAAGAGTAGAAATTAAGAGAATGGTATAGTTAAAAACAAGTTAAAAAAAATTAAAGAGAAATTAGAAATTGTTACAAAGGAAATTAAAATAGAATATCTTACCTCAGAAACCACTGGTTGGTATCAGTGTATCTTTTGAGTAATAGACGCCTATAAAGAAACAGTGTGACAATTCAGTTTCAGGTTCAAAATTATTGTAATATTATTAGTTGGTTGATGGATGGATGGGTGGATAGATAGATAGATAGATAGATAGATAGATAGATAGATAGATAGATAGATAGATAGATAGATAGATAGATAGATAGATAGATAGGATCTGACAAATTGAGATTCGTGGATTTTTCAAGTTGGTTTATTGATAATCCGACAGCAAGGATATGTTTTGTTTTTTTTGTAAATCAAATAATCATTTGCAAACATGAAACCTAAACAAACATAGCGACCGCGACAAACGTGTACTACTATTCTTCATCTTGCTTTTAAAAACGAATCATGATAACCCCTGGTTACGTTTTGTTAGTAGACTCATTAAGACGCTTTGGCTCGCAGGTAACAATTTTATGGGGAGAAGCTCGGACAAAGGAGTAAATAAATATGTAATAAAGACATTGATGAACAATCCCCACTACCACCACCACACACATAAAAAACAACAACAACAACAATAGGAGTTGGCCACCTTTTGTTTTGATATGCGCCACAAGAAACTAAGTCATAAAAACGGGTTGGAAGCAAAGAAAAAAGCAGTATCGTAACCAGCGCACCAGTACGAACAGTTGATCACTAGTTGAAAACAAGTTAATTTACCTTCGAGTCGTATATGACTAGCCCCAGTGTCAACATGATTAGATTTAGTTTGGCTAGTCGGAACTAGCAACCATGGGCTACGTCTTTCTCTTCAAAGTAAGAGCTACACACTGCACAACGGTCAGATGCCTTCACTGTGGGCCTAAGCAAAATTTGATTTTGGGATCTTTTTTTCCTGCCAATAATATTATATATTGATTATTCACTGTTAAAGTTCACTTTGAGAGATTATAATAGATATAATACCTTCGACATTAAAATAAATTACACTAATAGATCAGACTGGGTTTAATTTACAAAACATTCAAACTTGATGGGATACTGAATATCGTCTTGGTCAGGGGTTGTAATTTTTGTGGCTCTTTCATACTTCTGCTGTGACTTTCTGTGACTTAAACACCAAATATTATTTGATTTCAATTTGTTTTTGCTTTAGTTAGTTTGTTCATGAAAGGTGATTGATTAATGGAAGTACATCTGTGCCGTCAGAGTTTGAATTTGAATTTCTAACACAGAATTCCATCCATTATCGATACCGCTTACCCTCACAAGGGTCGCGGGGCGTGCTGGAGCCTACCCAGCTGTCTTCGGGCAGTAGGCGGGGGACACCCCGAATTGGTTGCCAGCCAATTGCAGGGCACACAGAGACAAACATCCGCACTCACAATCACACCTAGGGGCAATTTAGAGAGTCCAATCAACTTACCATGCATGTTTTTGGAATGTCGGAGGAAACCGGAGTACCCGGAGAAAACCTACGCAGGCAGTGCTAACCAGTCGACCACCGTGCCGCCTCTAACACAGATTTATTTTTTCAAATCAAAATTCCTAACATTGAATTTTTTCAGCAATCGCCTGAAAAAATCGCCTGAAAAAAATTCAGCTGGAAAAATGTCAGCTGCAAAAAAATCACCTGAAAAAAAATTAAACTACAAAAAACTAAACTTAAAAAAAAAAAATCAGCTTAAAAAAATTCACCTGCAAAAAAAAAAATCAACTGCAAAAAAATTAAACTGCCAAAAATTCAACTGCAAAAATTCAGCTGCAACAAAATCGCCTGTTGTTAAATGATAATCCCCAAGAAGGATTTTATGGACTTCAACTAGCACAGAAAATAGGTGGATTTCCTCAGATTCTTATTTTTTAGTTTATTGACAATATTCCAAATGTTTGCTGATGAATATTATTCACTGGACAGGCCGATGGACAACATATGAAATGGTTACCTAACAAGTAACTTACACTATGAGATAATGAACATACGTTTGGGCTCCCATTGCTGTGAAGCTAAACCACTGGCGGCCGGTGGAAATGTATTTTGTAGGAATGTGTCTTTTCCGGTCTGCTCCGGGGCACCGCCTACTTATTCCGCGCAGCCTCAGTAGATCGCGTGATCCTTCCATTGATAGTCGTGCAGTTACGTTGCTGACAACTTCGCTCCGGTCCTCCAGATAGGTGAGAACTTGACATTTTCCCATCTTAACTTTTGCAAACTGTCACAAGGCAGCCAATGTGGGAGTAACAGATGTTTATATTTGAACCACTAAAATCTCAAATGTGGTTGACCGACGATAAATAAGCTAACATGGAGCTAGGCTGATAGTGCCGGCGGGTCTCTTGGTACTATCCTTCAGTGTGTGGGGGCCTAATGGGTCTTTCTTTGTTCCTACCACGGCTCACACGATCTCCTTGTCGTATCTTGATGCTAACTTTGTGCAGCATAATTGAGTGTTTGGTCCAGGTAAAACATTACCTAAAGGTACATAAATAAAATGAAATACAATAAAAAGCCCAACTTGAACAATAACCACAGCACGTGTGACAAGTACTAAAAAAATAAAAAATAAAAAAATACTTTAATGCATTGCTTCTTTTTTTGCAATTATTATTGACTACTTAACGGTAAACAGCTTTATCAATTTAAGTATGTTTATGATGGCAGATTTTATTAGTAGGATCCACACAAACATTGCCGCTTGATTTAAATAAATAAATTAAAAAACACACACCCCTCCCTCCCCCTTCTTTTTTGGCATGTCAAGGTTATTCAAGTTTGCTAATAGGCTTTTGGTCCCTGCTGGTTGAACATGACTTGCATGTGACTCCGTGGTTTAGCTCACTGAGTGTAAAAGCATTGCATTGATCCCCAAAAGGCTGAAAAACAGTCTTCAAAAAAGCCCCTGGTAGCCCTGATACACTTTAAGTGTAATCCCATGTTAGCCACATCCTCACTGTGTCTTTTGCAGTCATTTGGCACCACGATGTCTTCTGGAAACGCAAACATCGGCAAGCCGGCCCCAGCCTTCAAAGCCACAGCTGTTGTGGATGGACAGTTTAAGGACATACAGCTGTCGGACTATAAAGGTAATATCGCATTTTGGTGTTATGTTTTTGTAAAAAAAAAATTCATATTTTTTTCCCCTCTGTGCCCTTCAGGAAAATATGTGGTGTTCTTCTTCTACCCTCTGGACTTCACATTTGTCTGCCCCACTGAGATTGTGGCGTTCAGCGACCGAGCAGAAGAGTTCCGCAAAATTGGCTGCGAGGTGCTTGGCTGCTCCATCGACTCTCACTTCAGCCACTTGGCCTGGTGAGGAATCGTCCAGGTTCTATGGAAATGTTTCTTTGTCTCTAACCTGGTGTCAAGATGGCACACATTTATGCTGCATAATACAGTTTTTAGAGGATGTCTGGTGAGTTACATTGTTGTTTAGTACCATTCATGTCTCCGTTGGAAAAATTGTCATCTTGGTTTTGTTTTTACCCGCATTAGGATGTGGAGCAAAAGTTTTCACTTAATACTTGCCAGCTTATTCATGTCTGTTAATTACTGCTAATTCTTCTAGTGTTTATTCAAACTGGAGATGAGTTGTGTTAGGCTTGGTTGAAGAAGCACCTCCCCATCGGGTCAGGTTATCTACAGTCACTCGGGTTGCCTGCGTGCACCAGATAAGCTCGGAGTGAATCCACGAGTCTCTTATCAAACTCAAATTTTGACATGGACGGTTCAGGAAGATGTGATGGCATTTAAAGTTCATGACTCAATAGCACTTTTGAAAGATTTAGTTGGTAATGATCATGATCTGATCCAATGGCACCTTTCACTATGTTTGCAGGTTTTACGGAAGTGTTTTGTCTGAAAAAGAACAAATCAAGTTTGTGCTGCTTTGATGTACATGCTGCTCTCCTCCCTCTAGGATCAACACACCTAGGAAGCAAGGAGGTCTGGGTAACATGAAAATCCCCCTGGTGGCAGACCTCACAAAGACCATTTCCAGAGACTACGGTGTACTGAAGGAGGATGACGGCGTTTCATACAGGTGTTAGGACTTAAGACACAAGGAGGCCATGTTAACGTGTCACCACTTGAGGGGCTGCACCCTTTGGAGAAACCACATGTGCAATCATTTGTTGAATGTCACCAACCTCAGCCTTATATCATGTTGCTGGCTGGCTGTGTAATTTTAACACAAAAAAAGACTTGGCGTTCAAAAGGCTGAATCAAATATTTTTGAAGCTAGCAAAATTTGGAGGAGCGCATATCAGTTGTCACCATGCAGTCTAAAAATGTAAAGGCTTTGCTGTATTTATTTGAAGGTTTAATTGGGACATTATTATCAGTGACCTCCAAGTGCAGCCCTGAGTTGAGACTGCGTAACTCAGCAATGATTTTCTGTTTTTTGAGAGGGAAAAATAATTGAAACCATGTCTTGTGTTTGTCAGAGGTCTGTTTGTGATTGACAACAAAGGAATTTTGAGGCAGATCACCATCAACGACTTGCCAGTGGGTCGCTCTGTGGATGAGACCCTGCGCCTGGTTCAGGCCTTCCAGCACACTGACAAACATGGTGAAGGTAAGTTTAAGAGGTTCTGAGTTACTGAAAAATCAATAAACAGCATGTCCAAGTTTAATGGAGATTAACTGTTGTAATTAAATTACGTGGCAACAGCTCTCTGTCTGCAACATGAATTTCTGGCCTTTTTGTAGATTTAAAGGGTTTTATGGTGTGGCTTGTATGACTCTCTAATAATATAAATAAAAAAAATATGATTTTGCAATGCACATCACTATTGAATTGTCTCGTAACCGTGCAGTGTGTTGACATTTGTACTTTGTGCATTTACAGTAAACTGCTGTGTGTCAATGACTGATATGTGAACAAGCACTTTGTCCTCTCTTACAGTGTGTCCTGCGGGCTGGAAGCCAGGCAGCGACACCATCATCCCCGACGTTGAGAAGAGTAAAGCGTTCTTCTCAAAGCAGTAAATGTGAAGGTCACCTTACCAGTTCCTGAACAGTAGCTCTTGCCCTGCGCTGAAATGTGCTTCTGTGGCGCAGTCATTATTGACTTCCTGCTTGTCCAAAACCCAACTTATTCTCTGTTAAATACTTTGTACGTCCAGTTTAACACTGGTGGGACGACCTCCGAGTCTCAAACACTGAAACGTTAATTTCCTTGTTTTTGCAGAAAAATACTCCTGACTGTTTCCTGATCGTGTTGCAGTTCATTAAAGCAGTAGGAATGTGAAGCGTGTTCGTCTTTTATGGTTCTGAGAGTCACACCACTTTGTCACCTCTAGGGGGTGCCATTCGTATGTGACATGTACTGTATTTCAAGTGTTTCCCAACGTTAGAGTCGAGGGACGTATTTTACCTGAGAAAAATCTCACAAAACCGACCAAACAAACGTCTAAAAAATAAACACAGAAATAAAGAATTTTCACAAAATGTTGCGCAATATGGGCGTGTTTAACTCAAAGATATTCTGTTGTATGAAGGGCAACGTGGATAAACGATTTATTCTAGACTTTCTGATGTCTAGTGGGAGAAATTGTTCAAAACTCAACTGACATAAATAGATGAACAGTGTTATTTTGTAGTAAATATTTTTCTTACCAAAAAAAGGGAAATTGAATGTTTTCCCTCGGAACACTGATCGCTCACGGCGCAGGTTGGGAATCAATGACGTATACCCCACCTGAGCAGCCTGTCTGCTGTGATTTAATGTCAAATATGTTTAGACATGCTGCAGACGACGTGACAGCAATAGTAAACCATTTGATCATCCCCTAAAAGTAGCTTGTTAAATCAAAATCACATGACGAACTATAAGCGCCTGTCAACCACAAGTTGAATTTGAATAGTGCATTGTTTGGGGAAATGAGCCACTTATACGTGAACCAGTACACAAGGTGCTTTTTATCAGTTTTTTTTTTTCGAGGACTTTTTCTGAGCATCAAGTGTTATTGACTTGCAGTGCTACTGCGTGTTATGTTTTCCACTATCTCATAAGATCAGCATTTATTACAGCCTCTTCAAAATATTTTCCTCTTACTGTGACCTATAGTTATGGAATCTACACCACTTCTCGTAAATTCCTAAACCCAGCTGACAACCAAAACTGCTTGTTTGTCTGGAACTTTTGCTTAAACGGCTCTCCTGTTTTCGTAGCTTGTTTGGGTAAACTGAAAGCAACTGGGGAACTCCCAAACAGCTCATTGACAAACCATCTCACACTCACACACCACCATACTTGTGGTTCTGCGGCCTCTCTGACCAGCATTGTAGGAGGGAGTTCCCGGAAACCTATCAGCGTTGTGACGTTTGTGAGAAACGTTCCCCATATAAGGAGTGTTAGTACGTCAATAGGCAAACAATCCTATCTGGGGCGTTGAAGGTCGGGAAACTGAAGAGCTGACAGTGCAGATGATTCTGACAACAGCCCGTCAGTGTTCTCGAGAAATGCCTCAATAATTCCAAAGAGGTGACATTTCAAAAAGCTGAGAACACCGTGAAAAAAACCAACACATTCCTCAATTGCAACATTTCTTTTACTTAAATATATACTGTACAGGTACAAAAAATGTCAGGTTCAACCTGACAGCAGAAATAAGTTACAAGAGAATTCATCACAATGTACAATGTAAACAGGACAAGTTATGTTCCAAAATGCCCAAAGTGTATTCGTTTTCACTAATTTCCATGTACTTTAGTTTCAGTCACAACAATCCAATTCCCCGTGCTGTCAGTGCAGTTCCAGTCCAGTGTTTTCAAAGTGCTAAGTTCGGCTTCCTCAGTAGGATTTGACTTTGGGAGACAACATGAGCTGGCAGCCGCTGCTCACATGTGTCATGACTTTCTGTTTGAGTTGGGCCACCTGCTCCCGTAAGAGGGAGGCGGTGTTGGACAGCCCCGCGTTGTCTGTTTTCAGAATCTTCACTCTGTCCTCCAAACGGGCGATGCGCTCCAGCTTGCGCCGCCGACACTTGGACGCCGCCAGCCGGTTCCTGAGCCGCTTGCGCTCCGCCTTGATTCGCTCCTGGTTCTCCAGGTCGATGGGAGACATGGGCGGCGAGCTGTTGTCGCTGCTCGGCATGTCCGGGACGGTCTGGGGCTCCTCCTTGAGGCCGCCGAACCGCGGTGCGTGCAGCCCGGCGCCAGCCAACGAGTGTTGGAAGGAGTGGGGGACGTGCGACGCGCCCTGGGGGTGATGCGACTGGGGGTGGTGGTGGTGGTGGTGGTGGTGGTAAGGGTGGTGCGGCAGGTAGCTGATGGTGGCGGACGGGTAGCTGACAGCCGACGACAGGCCGGGGTTCGTGGAGCAACTGCTCAGGTTAGTGTACTCGAGCGGCTCGGGCTGCATGGGCGACCCGAACACCGAACCGGGCGCCGAGCAGGCTACACCCCCGGTTCCGATGGACACGTTGGGCGGTGCCATCTGGTTCATCTTGTGTAAGTCGTCCAGAGCTTTCACGAAACCTTCGGCAAAACCCTCCTGCTCCTCTGTGATCCCGCGGTTGTACAGGTACTGGCTCGGCGTCGGCGTGGTGGTGATGAGCCCGTTGCTGTTCTGGATGATGAGGCGCTCCAAATCCGGAGAGGCGAGCTTGAGGGAGCCCGAGTCCGCCGTGGCCGCCGAAAACAAGTCGGAGTCGGCGCGCAGGTGGTGTGGCTTGAAGTTGGAGCTCCGATAAGGATCAGACAAATTCAAGTTCATGTTCTGCTTTAGTAACTTGTAGTCTGGCAGGGCTGCGCCTGGATGGCCATAAGCAGAGAGAAACGAGTCGTCATAAAAAGGCTGTTCCATTATTGTGGACATATTCGCTTTAAAATGAGACAGGCAAATAGGCTACAAGAGTTCGTGAAGGTGTCCCAACTCAATCTCCAGCAAGTCCCGATGTATTATTATTTTGAAGAGTACTATTTAAAAAAACAGCAAAACTTCCAAAATAGAGGAACTCTACTATACCAAGTCGTCGATTTGTACCTTTAGTTGGAATCAAAGCGCAGTCCAGTGACTAATTCAGATGTTTTCATTCCACTCGTGTGTTGGTGAGTCTTTAATTTTGAAAACCTGTCTGATCGTCTCTCTTGTTTCCTCTTTTATGAGAAGCTGCCGACCAGTTTCACTCTATTTATGTGATTCGGGCGCGAGAGCGCTGCAGCCTGGAGCGACACCCGATCCAGGCCCTGATTGGTCGCTGTTTCCTCGTGGCCCCGCCCCCAGCAATGTCAGACTCGCGTAATGACGCACGTTGCCAGTAACCACCACTGTAAACACGGCGAGGCCCTTTCGCTCGGAGGAAAAGTCCAAAAGGTAAATACGAAACGCCACAAGAGCGCTTTCACGTTCACAGGCACAGCTTCTTGTCAACGAGCCTCGCGGGCCCAACACAGTCCAGTGGAAAAGAGCACACAGGCAAGTCTAGTGCCAGTTCCAAACTCGCGGCCTTATATACAATCAATAGGCGGACGCTGAGTCATGGATCCAAACTGATATCGGTTATTCCATATTTGGGTATCCTGGCGCGCCGGTTCCTTCCTTGACACAAGCGGGAAGCCGATCCCCTTCTGGCGCGCTTCCAGCTGGACGGGACGCGGGAGGCTGTACTCGTTCAAGCCTCGGGCAGGCACAACACATAAGGTGAGCAGAGGGCGTGTAAAGCGTGGGCGTGACTGCCTCAAAAATGCAAGTAGCAGGGTGCCTGTATGATGACAATAGACAATCTTTTGACACTGTCACGCATTAACCTGTTTTCAAATTTTGAACAATGACGTTCATTTTTAAAAATCGAATTTATTTGAATTCCATAAACCCATTTTCTATACCCTTTACCCATTTGTGTGGCAGCAAATTTCTTTAGTTACTGCTGCCTTCATGTGTTTTTTTTTCTCTTTTTTTAAAATCAGCCCACTGTCACACAAGGCAGGTTGTGTGTAGTTATTTCTCTGTCATTATAGCAATATATACTATAACCTTACACAGATCTAATCAGCTTGGCAGCTATTTTGCATTTTATGCAAAATCGGTGATCGATCATAATGTCATAAATTGCAGATCAACCAATGAGATCATCGATCGGATCTGCTAAATAAGACATCACAGCAAACACAATCTCATTCACTCCAGGGACGTTCTGTAATGCCATTCTTAATAATACAAGGTTTCTCAGCATTTGCAGTCTGATTATTTTCAAGAAATTTTAAAATGTTAAAATTCAAAATTTTATTATCAATGTTCCTTATATTGTCTCTATTGTGTATATAAAAAGTGTGTTTAGAATTTATTCCCACTCTGATGCCCCCCTTCTTTCAAAAAGAAATGGCTGCATCGTTCTCCGCCCTCCCAATTGAAGCTCCTGCAACCCCCTCGCCGTCCCCGGTAAAAGTGTCTAGATTAGAACCACCAGTGATCCACCCATCCATTTTCTCTATCGCGGTAGACTGTCCCAGCTGACTTTGAGTGAGAGGTGGGGTCCACCTGGTCACCAGTCAGTCACAGTGCACATATAAACAAGCAATCATTCACGCTTAATGTGTACACTTACGTGTCGTCTATGAACCTAACATGCATATTTTGGGGATTTGGAAGGAAGTCGGAGTACCCCGAAGAAAACCCACAAAAGCATTGTGAGAACATGCAATCTCAACACAGGAAGGCCCCACCTGGGTATCAAATCCAAAACCTCAGAACTGTGAGGCAGATGTGCTAAACCCGAGTGCACTATGTTGCTTGTGTCTTATTCTATCCACATATTAATACAGATAAAACATTTTCCCTTCTCCTTCAATTGCATTTTGGCTCACCTTCCCAATGTTCTGTCATGTTGAGGCGAATGACACAACCTCATT
Organism: Filicampus tigris; assembly: GCF_054856515.1. Lineage (NCBI taxonomy): Eukaryota > Metazoa > Chordata > Actinopteri > Syngnathiformes > Syngnathidae > Filicampus > Filicampus tigris. The sequence continues at coordinate 10,602,526 of NC_141222.1, forward strand.
TGTTCATACTAATTTTTGACAGCAGGAAAGTGCATGATGCACAGTCGTGTGGATTACAGCATGTGGTGAAATTTACACTGTATTATGGAAACATTTATCAAATAAAAGCCCCGAGTTCATTATCGTCCCCTTTAGCTGGAATTCAGTGTAATAGTTAGTTTAGTTTTGAATGTAATTAGTGATTGGTTGCATGACAGAGAAAGACAATGTGGTAGATAAGGAGTTGATTACTTTACTGGACTTTTGGACCCTCACTATAATTGCTTCAATACAGTGCTCAATGTATGATAAGCACAGGAGAAAAACAGAACAAGCATGTTTATTTCAGGCCTCACCTACTGCACATCAACAGCGTTTCCAAAAAGAAAACACCCAGGGGCGTTGTATCAAAATCCTCACCCCTAATAATCAATATCCCTGAATACACCTTTGGGTCGATGTAGTTATTGCCACATCCTGACGTCTTACGATATGTCAAATATTGAAATATTTTTTGAATTCTTACTTAATATGAGAAGGAATAAGGTCAGGTCAAAAAACAGATACAAAACAGGCGCACAATTCTTTGCCCTCACACACAGGCCTATTTATGTACAGGGATGTTGTGGAGCAGAACTCGGACAGCTCATACATCCAATTTTGTTGCTGCCGTTGAGTGCCGTGGGGCTTCACGTTGACACCTATGAGGCTAAAGGAAAAACAAGAAAAATACAGAAGAGCATATAGATGTGTTTCCTCTTCTTCAACAGCGGTTTGGCAACATCTGTGATTCATAGTACACATGTTGCCAACTTTTTAGCGAGGGCCACTTTGGGTAACTTCAGTAATTTTTCAAAATGGCCCGCTTACCTCATTGAGAGGGAGTAACACAATGACTTCTCACTCGCGATAACAAATGAAAACTAATGATTTAACAATTGCAATGAAACAATAACAGATGACGATTACTATTTGTAAAGCATTGAAAAACATTAGAGAGGGATATCTTTTTTTTAACTTGTAATGTACCCAGTTATTGATGAGGACATTTTGAATCTACAATAATACTGCCATGTGAAATCAAACAATGTTTTTATTTCATCACCTTCCACAAAAAATATAGACCTACTTGCATAAATCATAGACACAAGTACACATAAACAAGTACAAAACAATCTTACCATCTTTTAATGAATCATAAATGTGCGTTAATTACCACATGAACAAAATATTATTTACATATCATAAAACAAGACTGCGCTCATTTTAAATTGTTCAACCACCAGAATCCACATAATCATGAATGTCATCTCCCATAGAGAAGTACATCAAATACTTGTCTTATTTACACCCTTATATAACTAGCAACATTTCCGTTTAGAGATGATAATACGGCGCCATAAAAAAATATCAAGTATTCACATAAACAAGTGCTGCAGGGCCGCAGTGTAGCGGGAGAAAACAACAGCGTGTGTCAAGTAACCAACTCCGCAGGCTATTGTAAGACAGCGCCGAATATGTTGAAAACGAAATACATACAGCTCACTCCAAATAGTCCGCTGCAATTTATAACATTGCTAACAAGATGTTACACTATGTTAAATGAAATGTACATTCTTAGATTGGATGAAGGTAAAAAAACCATTCCAAGCATACATTGGGTTATTACGGAGTCCAATCTCTTTCATAGGAGGCAGCAGGATATTGTTTAATGCATCAAGTTGCTGCTCTGATTTCAAATCCAAAAGTTTCTGTCAGGAAAGGACAAAACACTCTCCCCTGGTGACTTTAACTCCCACAAACAACCCCCACTGCTTATGCAGCGACTTAATGAAATGAACCAGAAGTAACGTTTCTCGGAGTCTTCCATGCTGGAAGCTTGGTGACCTGGAAGCGGCCTGTAGGTGTGGTGAGTCAGGTACGGCTGATCGTCACGGCAACAAGATGGCTGTCCCTGCGAGGTGACAACAAGTCAGTCCAACACACGGCAAGCGTATGAAGTCACACTCTTAGTCACTCCTTCAAGTAGGCCTGGGTTGTTTAATTTAACGCTAACAAGATGACTTTGCCAGTCGTCCCTTTCTCCTGACATGCTCTCCTCGCCCTCCCCCTCCCCCAAAACATCCGCCCCCTCCCATCTTTGTTATTTGGCTGCCTGTGGGAAATCGAGCCCCTTGTGCATGTAATCGCTTTAATGAAGGCCCGTTTAATCAGCATATTTGCGGTCTGTAGCTCGCAGATAGTGCCGCGGAGCCTCGTAGCCATGGGAGACCTTTCGCACAAGACAGGCCGATTGCTGGGGCCAAATGAGCGTGGCGGGAAAAGGCAGTCGGATCCAGCGCTTCCCTCGGGCTGACACATCACATATGGAGCTGTCCTTCCTACTTCCCCTCCATCCACACGGATGCTTAAACTTCCTGTCACTGTGCCAATCGGTGAAAAAGGCAAACGGAGGGGAAGGGCAGAGGTTTATTCTGCATACTTGTTTGTTATGAAGTGAGGTGCTTTCTAAATGATAAAAATGTGACCCTAAATGGGGAATAAAGTTGACTTTGATTAGATGCTGCGTGACATGATTCTGTCAACGCTGGTGAACATGACTCTGTTCTGACAAATTATGTTGCAGCAGTTACACTGTGAGATTGAGAAATTCTGATGCATACACATTGCCTGTACGGTCTTCACAATACTATTTTCTAAAATGTTATCATGTACAATAAATAAGGCTTGTGTGTCATTAGTTTTGCAGGCATAACATAAAATGTAGTATCAGAAGTTACTGCAATTCATCAAGCAAAATGAACCCCTAAATGCCAGCATTTATTTGGAACTCTCATAAACCCTGCTTCATTTCCTAAACCTTAATTTTGCAACATCGATATCATGCCAAAAACGTGCACCTGCACAGTCAACACGGACAGCCAATTAACGAGCTGTATAAAAAAAGGCGTTACAAAGAAATATAAGAAAAGTTATGATTGACACCGAGCCCTGACCTGCTTCTTCATTTACATCATCGATAATATATAAATATTTACCTGTAATTTCTTTCTCGTAAATGTGAAAAAAAAAAAAACACTGTACTGATGCGACCTTGGCCAAGGAAGTGGTTGAGCATGCTTGAGCTCTACTTCAAACGAATAGTGGAGGCCCAGACAGGTCATAGACAGACAAGCATGATCGTAACGTGACAGAGGTGAGTAAGAAGCCAAACACTCCCATTTCGACAGACGCACACTTAAAGGATACGTCATAACATTACGCCAATGCTGATATATTGTAAGTGACTAAACTCTTACTCACAATATGATGACATCACCCACTATACATTACTAATTTGTGTTGTTAATGGTTTATGGTGTGGTTGTTCATTTATTTATTTATTATCGCTTTGAGTTTTTGGCACGACTTTTTATTGTGTTTCTATGTACCGTACTTTATTGTTTGATAGGCTCAATACATATTTGTTAATTACTGAAAAGAGCTAGGAAGGAATACAGCAGTTTTTGATTACTTTGCTAACATTGTGAATTGAGTAACAAAAAATTCTAACTGCTAATGATAAAAGAATTCAGCTACTTGGGGAATTTTGGAACGGCAGACACTGCTGGTTTTTAGGCTGGCACAAGACAAAGTACGTATTTGCCACAAATCCTTCTTGTAACCGACAATGACGAACACGTGTGTAAAATGACCATGGATGACTGTTATTTTGCTTGTCCCAATGTGCTGCTGTCATCGTTGATGCTCCGTGGTTCACATTCCTCCATTTCATTGATGTCTCTTTTTTCCCACCTCACAAGATCCAAGATCACAATCAATCGATATCTGAGCTGCGGTAGATTTTCTCTGTAAACTGTGTATATTTGTTCAAAAAGGGAACGAGTATTTTGACAAAGAAGTAGAACGTATACATCGATTTTCAAATGATGGGAGTAAAAAAAAAAAAAAAAAGATACCGATACCTGAAAAACTTTCCACCAGTGGTTATAATGCATGTAATGTAGAAAAGAAAAATGCTTGCAGAACATGACAAATGTCCTTAGTCCACCAGTATTACAGATCACTAAAAAAAGTATGATCAACATGTTTGTTTATTTTTTTAGGTGAAATAAACATTACAATACATGCTGTATAATACTGCTTTCATCGCAGTTACTGAAGAAGACTTTAGTTTGTTTCTGGGGTGATGAGGTGAGATGCGCTGTGGGCCTACTGGCAGGGAGTTCCTCTTTGTATAAAAATAAGAGAAGTGAATGTGAGTCCAGGGTGGGGAGTAGTTTGGTACACCGCATTTTCATTTCCCTAATAAGATGCAGTCAGTGTTGGGGCAGATGTGGCACTGGTAGGTCAGCAGCAGGCTCCTGAATGGGCTCATGAAGGAACATTTACATTGTGTTACTGAGCGCCTTGCTCAGTACAAATGACTTTTGATCTGCAATATGGATACTCTTTCAGTGACAGACAATTCTTTTGAAGCAAAAATGTGCTTCAAAGTTCAAACAAGAACTTGAAGTTTGAACTGTTCTTAAGTGGGATGTCACACTACAAGGTCAAAATATTGAGCAAGACTACAGCTACTCTCACAACACTTCAACACTTGTTCTTGAAGGGTTGACCCCACAAGTATGTTTTGATTTCCGTGCCGCTGTTTTTTGTAAATTAAAAAAAAAAAAAAGATGCCAGTGGCAGTGAGAGCAACTGATACTACATTATGCAATGTAATGCTGGTTCCACACTTAACTCGCTGAATAGAAATCTGTGGATCAGCATGAAAAACTTAGACAAAATCTGCTTTTTCTTTCATATAATGTAATAAATTTATCATACAAATAAATGCATAAATCTACTTTGACCTGGAATTTCATTGCAATAGTGTTGACTTCAAAAAGTTTTTTTTTTTTGGTTCATTATGCCAATGTGACACAGCAGCAAAGGGCACTTTCATTCAATTGTAGTTTCATTTCATGTCAGCTATATTTGGTTTTCCTTGGTTTACATACTTTTGCACCAGTATGACAGTAAAGAATGTTGAAACGTTTCTCAAAAGGTTTCGTGATGGCAGCACTGTGATGCTGTAGCTTTTCTTTTCTCATTTTAATATTCATTGTGTTATCAGAACACTTTCAGATGAACCAGTTTACCAACTAACCTGGATAACCTTAGAGGTTACATTGTATCATTTTAAGTACGAGCTCAACAGATTAACTGTTTTTTGAAAAACATGTCTACCCCTATGTTAAGTTTTAAAAAAAATATATATAGTGTGATAATTGACAGTGATTGAGACAAATCTGCTTCCACTGTGATTCACAACCAATGTGCTGTGGCACATTAGTGTGTGATGAGAGATTATCAGAATTATCCAATTTCACTTAAATGGTGTGAAAATTATTATTTTTAGTTCACCAATGTCCTTCAATCCATGAGTATTTTTTTAAAATCATTTTAGATATTTGCCTTGGCTCTGCATGCGGTTTTATCCTGCATCAAAATAGTTATATATTTTCCAAGAATTTGAAATATTTTTCAATGCACAGGAACCCTTCATTACCCCTCAATTCAGCCATGAAGGTTTCCTTGAAAAAGATCTTCACACAGTATAACCTTGTGTCAAGGTCTAAACATCATGTTTGACATTTCTGCATTTTTCCTCAACTAAACTAAACTTTCATGCAAGATCAAGACAAGGGGTGGTAAATTAATTGATACTATACCGGATTACTTTAACATTCTAATGCTATTCAATGAAAGAACATTATCTAAAATTCTGCCTTTACAAAGATAATAACGCTCTGTGTTGATTCATTCCAGGAAATCTGAACGTTTTCCATAGGAACGAATAATAATGAACACAATAGTAGCTCAGCTTTGTCAAAATAGTCTTGAAAATTCATGCAGTTATTTCTGCTGGAATTTGTATTATGCAGTATATCATATGTTGTGCAAAAAATAAATAATAAATAAAATACATGTAAATATTTAAGAATTTCCTTCAAAATATATATCTTTTAAAATCGTTATTTTAAAGCATGTCTGCTAATGAAACAAGAGTTTAATGATGATGTTAGTGGACTGTGTATGTTACAGCTCTTACAAAGGTCCCACGATTTCAGTAACCCTCATGGAAAGTGTCTAACGTGTTTAACTGAATATTTTCACAATTAACCAACTGAAGTTCTCACTGAAAGTTGCCTTGAGAAATAAGCTAAACAGAAAATGATCACCCGCTACAATCCAAACTGTCAGACAAGTATTCATTCATAGTATGTTCATTATTATTATACTTTCAACAGGTGGAATTAAGTGTAAAGGGGCGTTTGTGCTTTTGTGAGCCCTTGTGGGATGGAAGTAGTCTTTTACCCGGCCAACCCTTGCGGCATCCCTCATTTGCATCAAAATCAGGGCAGTTGGAGGCACAGAACACCATGCTTGACATCGCAAAAACAGAAATAGACTCACTGGCGTCCGTGCATGACATTAGCAGGTAAACTGCAAGATCTCCCCGTGCGGATGATGTAGCACCGTGCATGTGGAGACTGCCTGCAATTGAAGACACCTCCGATTGTGCACCCCTCAATAACGACAGGGGTGGGTGCTATTAAGATATTAAGATAATATGATCACGATTAGAATAATATGTTTAGAATTCTTTCAATGAATTGATTTCTACTATGATTCTGAGGGATTGTCCCATGCACACTGGTGCCCCTACACAAAAATGACGATGCACCCCAGAGCGCAGACTACTTTCTGATGGACTAGACTTGCGGGGGCTTGGAAATGAAATTACGCCCATTTTTACGCAGAGCGCACCGGCACAAGTCTATCAAAATAGCATCCATTGTGCCTCTTGTCAGTGTCAATCAAAAGTAAGCATTATTGTCCTTCAAAGGACTCAATTGCACTTGTATTGAATCTCTGTACCAAAACTTGAGATCAATTGAGATTTCACTCACATGAGAATTTTATATATACATACACATATATATATATATATATATATATATATATATATATATATATATATATATATATATATATATATATATATATATATATCGTTTTTTTAAAGACATGGTCGGTAGATGATTTCTACATGTGTAATGAGAAGCTGTGATGTTTGAGGTCAAATGTGCTGACACAAATTCACCGCCGCAAGCAGTTGCCAATACAGTAAGTGGACGTGATCGCAAAACGGCATAGGAAAATCGTTTCAAAAGTTGCCTTATCGCAAACACGTTTCCCGCTGCATATTCACGCTGGTAAATATGAAGCCTTACCATATATCAGTACATCAGATCTCGTGTGCATCAGAGCTTGTGTGCATCCCCTTTTTCTGCGTCCTTGTCTGCGAATGAGGACACCTGCATTAAGGAGAAATATTTACGAAAGTGCCGCAAATCGGATTGAGGGGAAGGACATTGTGGTTGGTGGCGAGAGCAAATGGCATGAGTGGGGTTGAAACTGTGTGGGCGCACTGCACGCTGATGTTCTCACTGTCTCTGAGACAAACACTCAGCACCGCTGGCCACCATTGCCGCTTGAAAGGAAGGGAGACTTTTTTTCATCGTCAAAAGAAGTAGGATCATTTTACCTAGAGCCTACTGTATTATTCAGTGAATGATGTCATTGTTTATGTTTTGTCTTATGTCTTATGCCTAAAGTATTACAGTCATCACACGATCCAACGCAACCCTCTAATTAGTCAGTCGAACCCCCCTAAACTTTCACCCACGGTCAGGATTATTTCTTTAGATCGGATTGTTGTCTTTCACTTTAGTGTTGAGATGACACCGGCCTTCGGTCTTCACTTCTATTACCAAAAACGGCTCTCTGAGGAATGAAATTGTATACGGTATAATTACACACACTGAAAACAGGCTGCCTCGTCCCAAGTGTGGCCCGTGCTGATAGATGGATGGCTGGATAGATAAATCGATGGGAACGGGGAACAACGGAAATATATTTGTATTATTCATTCACTAAGTAATGATATGCACTATTGCCCAGGTTAAAACTGCTCTTTTTTTTTTTTTGTTCACTTGATGTATCCATAATTGTTTCAGGTGAGTCAATTCTATTTCATGTTTTACTGCTCTACTTGTTATTGAGCTTTACCAAAGGTCATTCTTTAATTTATCATATGATGGCTTGTCAAGCTTTCTAATGGTGTTTCCATAAAGCCTCTAGACTCTCCGAAACTTCTAAATGCCTTCTTTCCAAGAAACTGAAACTGGTTCCCATGAATGTTAGTGTCCCTTTCTGAAGGACACATAAATAAATTCTGAGGAAGAGGCTTGTCTGTGGCATGACCTGCTCCAACCCTAAACCATGCACGCCTTGTGGTAATCTTGAGTTGAACTCTTTTATTAATTACACTTGCAAAGTCATTAGGCGTGTTTGATGAGAATAGAGTGAGGGTGGAGTTGCCATTTAGAGCCACATTAGTTTCAATGTCTCAAAATGTCCTGTTCAAACATGAACAGGACATTTTCAATTGCAGAGAACTGCTATCTAACGATATACCACATTTTGTAAAAGACGGATCATTTCAATAGTTTGAGGGCAGCAAGAGTCATTCAAGAGAAGTACAGCATGTCCGAATTCAAATCAAATTTCACTTTCAATCATGTCACTTCCATGCCAACACTTTTGTTTGGATAATCATAGTCCTTTATGTTTAACATTTCTCCCGAAAAATACAATTAAAAACCGTCAGCTATTGTGAACAGGTGGCCGGACGCGTAATCCATGCTGCATCATGTATTGATTGGCATGTTGCACAACCAATTGCTGACATGTAGTCCAGCCAAAACCAGTGCAATATAAATCCTCATTAGTTAGGTCATAAGTTAGTTATGTCAACATGCTGTGATCCCTCCATGTGCCTCAATTAGTCACCGGATGCATCATCCACAACAAATTAGTGCCTCTCCTCAAATCAAATGTTCTTTCATAACAATGATTCTTACGTCTTCTTAGTAAATGTTATGCAGTTGGAAAGCCTGTTTGCTTCCCTTTTAAACAAAGACCCATTTGTGGGCGGAGCGTTACAATTAATGATTTGCACCCATGCCTGTGCCAACTATTTCATTCTTCTCTTGAGGGACCCGGGAGAACAAAGAAGAACCAAACATTCTTAGCCGTCCTGCTGGTCACCAGCTTGCGTGCTCACACAACTGCTGCCGGATGGCATTCCACTCCTCAAGCAGGAGTCAACCGAGGTGCTGATGTTCTGTCGGTCGCTCCAGCACAAAGCAGTTTCAGTTGGGTTGAGCTCAGGACTGTTGCTAGGCCACTCCATTCTTTTTATCGCCATGCTTGCCAACTTCCATGGGCAGAACGATCCATTTGCTAGAGGCACGCAAGATTTAGCACGTTACATGGGTGCAATGCATTTATTCAGTTACACTGCTCATCCCACAAATGTCCCTTACAAATGGTCCATCACATGAATCATAATTTGTAGTGTAACTTTACATTTGTATGACATTTCCTGACTTTAACGGCATATTAAAATGAGCTAGCATTCCCATGAGTGCAAAAGGGGAGCGGCAAACAAATAAGGGGGAAATGCAGACATTAAGGTCATGGTGCACTTTTTATTTATAGAAATTCTTGAAATCATATAAGTCATCCCTTCTGTCTCATCAGTTCAAGAGTACTGCAAAGATATGTTTTGTTTTCGGGGAGGTGAAAATGACACATGCAGCACATCGATCCGAGTGTACGCTTCAGGCGGCTTCCTACTGTGCTGTTATTTGTCAGGTAGTGGTCGAGACAGGCGTGACTGGGAGAGGCCCTGTTGCACTTTCATCGGCACGCAGAGTAGTGTGACCACTAATATATGAAGACGGAGAGCAAAAAGCTTTGAGTCAGTCAACCACAGCCAACTCAATTCAGTCCGGCATTGAAACGGTTAAACTTTTTCTTTTTCTCCTCCTGGCTGGTTGGTGGAGTCCTGTGGCAAAAAATGAGGTGGAGGTTGTTCGTGCTGAACCAGATACTTCACATCAGGAAACATCAACACTTGAAATTTTCCACATGAAACAGACTTCTTTTGTTCCTTGCCTTATCTATCTCCTCATCTTTTGTCACCCTCCACTGCTATCAGTTGTGTATTTTGTCTCTCTTTCACCTCCTTGTTAGTGTGTGCATGAAAATTGCTTTGCTTTCAAAAAACACAATGACCATTTTTATTGTTTCCTTGTAAATGTTGAAAATTGTAATCTCGGGAAATGGAAGATGTGCACGCATGTTAAAACCCGGTAAAATAAATTCAAATTTTGCTCTTCCTCTATATAAAAATTTGACTGCTTTTGCATGAAGGGATATGCAGCGTAATTGTGAGCTGCAATTAGCTTGCTAGCTATGCCTGCACCTGAAAAATGCATCTTCCCTTCGGATAGTCCTCTGGTCTGGCCGCCCTAGAACGCCTCATCGTCAGCCATGAGTGCACGCACATCACAGTGAGAAATGCAGAAAATGTAGGGGAAAAAAAGTCATCATAGCCACTTTAGAGTGCCTCATTGTCATGGAGTGGAAAAGCCGTGTGAGGCGTCTTTGATGGATACATTTTTGCGGCTCAAACATGTAGCTACATGTAAGCATAGGAATGATACTAGGTGAAGTAGCATCAATTTCCCAGTAGAGGTATTTCATTGACAGTTGAGTGGGACGTGGTTTTAACACATTCAATAGACACGCCCACAGCATTTGTGAGTGGAAACAGTGGCTGTATTTTTCATGATTTTGAAGCCTCATTTGATATAGTTTGCGATTGTTTTAATCATTCATTCATTTGGCAGGGTTGTTAGCAACATTCTTATCAGTGCAGTGTCACATTTAGATGTATATATGTTCACTCCACAGCGACTTTAGGTGTGCAGTGTAGCCACGAATGTCACTGAACTAAAACCACAACCGCAGGGCTCAGTGCCCAGCCTTTGTTCTGCTCACTGCCAGACATTTTCATACCCTCTTTTACCCTAGCGTTTGAAAAAATGTGAAAAAATATATATACGTTCCTGAGATTGAATGGCTGGACTGTGAAAAGACAAGTAAATTCGTCAATGGCAGTGAATGAGTTAAGATAATGCGTTTTAGAACTCTTTTCCAATTAATCTACTGTAACTACTGGATATACACTAATGACATGTGTACAACTTAAAACCCACACATACCAACGAGTATGCTTAGTGGAAATCAACCCAAACATATTTTTTTCAAGAATATGTTCTATGCAGGCCCACTAGTTGAAATACGGCATTCTGATTAATATCTAATTTGTGGAATATGAGTTAAGCAGCAAAATCCACCCCTTATTAGCCATCTCAGGGGGCGGCCATTTTGTCATTTCTGTCGACTGAAAATGACATCACAATTACTCAGGGCTCAGGTAACCACCAATCACGGCTGACCTATTTTCTGAAGCTGAGCCGTGATTGGTCGTTAATTATTCCGATAACGGTATACGTTTAAAGTTAAAAAGGACGGACTAAGCAAGGACTGAAATGAGTTTTTGTCCATCGCCCTATTCCTCCCTAACTGAGTCAAGTACTGACTGAACGTGTTGTGTTGGGTTATTTTAAAAACAAGACCACTATTCTCTTCTGCAATATCACAGAGCTGCTTGCCGTAACCCATTAAAGCCTGAACCCCCTCGTGAGACATCTCCCTAAAACCTACGGTCGTCTTTGGAGTCACCCTTGAAAACCTGACATTTTCACCACCTACAAAATGATTAACATCTCAGCCCCTGTAGCAGATAGAAACATAATTCCAAAATAATTTGAGACCTTAGACGTGGCTTTCACACAGGCACGCTTTTATTAATCTTTACTATTTTAATCAAAGATGCAAGTGAAGCACTATTTTTAATTTGAAAAATCGAATGCTGATTACCATGCTGTATTCTCTTACAAAGATGTTGAAATCGTCATTGTCTACAAACATATATCTTAACCATGCATCACGTGTGGATGGTTTCAGGACTTTAAAGTCTGCGAGTGTGTTGTCTATATCACTGCCGTCACTTATAGCAGAGCTCCTGCGATCGACTGTGCCGCCATTACTCCTCGAAAAAATTCTGGATATGCTCTGACAACTCATGACACGGTCACATGTATATTCTGATGCATTTCATTGGCTAAGAGACTGAGAATTGGATTAAAAAAACAAAATGACGTATACGCTCTCCGGCTCTAAGGGGAAAAACACGCAACAGCGCTCACGGCTTTAGTGGTAGAAATGCGGTTATGCGCTCCCGTCCTTAATGCGTTAATTGCCTGCACAACGCTTTTCATGTGCTTCCCAGCAGTCACATTGCACAGGCATTGTCTGCCCTCTAGTGGTTGAACACATGTAATGCCATGGATAATGCCACAGGAGTCAGGACACCCTTTCACTCGCTGGGTTTACATGGAGCCATGTATTCCGATTAGAAAGGATCCGAATTACCAATCGAAATGAAAATGCTCCATATAGACACCCCAATCAGAATAAATGGAATTTCATTCGGATTCACAGAGGTGGTATATTCCTTTTGCCAGTCTGAACGAGCGTCATGTAAACAGTTCAATCGGAATAGCCAGGCTGCATCCGGTCTGCGCATGCTCTGTCTTGACGTAAATGCGTAGCGACGTCGCCCTTTAAAATTGCGGCGTCTTACCAGAGCTCGTCTGTGACGCGAGAGCTTGTTTTAAGGTACTGCTAATTTGTTTTTATCAAGATGTTGATAACCGTGTTAAAACAATCGCGAATAGCGTGCTAACTAGATGAATGAACTCCAGCTTGATAGATCACGTGATGTTTACGTCGATCTGCGCGTGTCACACAGCTGTACCACAGCTGATCTTATTGGCGGGGTGGAGAAAGTAAACGGCCGATTGGAATGGATCACGTCACATGTAAACAGGTGACTAGAGGTCTGCATTCTGAATTATTTCAATCTTAATGACAAAAAAGTCTCGGAATGTAAGGACGGAAGCACTTTAAAAAGATGAGGGTGGACAGGGTCGGAGGACAATTATTTTTATGAATAAGGACGGATGGACAGGGACGGAAGGGCACCCAGGCCGCAGACGGAGGACGGACAGGTGAAAAAGGGTAAAGTGCCCAGCTCTGAGAATACCGTGTAGAGCTGCATAAAACATATTATTGTAAAGAGGATTTTGGGTTTGACTTCCACTTTAAAGGTTTACAAAGTATTCATGAGGCAAACTATTCACATTTTAGTGATTACTGTAAATGAACATTATACAGGCAGATGCCAAGCAGGATGGTGTGAAGTCGAATAGGACATTTGGCACGTGCTGCGGTAAAAATGTTCACCCGGTTGGATATTGTGAGCTCAGAAATGATTTCAATTCAATCAGCCGTTATAGGCCAAACCTGCTGAGCCATCCTCACGCAGCCCCCACTCCCTTTTCCCTGCTCTCACTCCATTCAGTACATGTAGGAGTGAAGCATCACATGCGCATGATGATTACTATGATTCTAGTGCTTAAAAATAAGCTCTCATTCATGATATACTGAAACACAACAAGTCACTAACCTCACATCCTGTACTACATACTGCAGGAAACGCGCAGTTTCCTGTCCCCAATAGTTAGTGTGAAGCATGAACGCGTGCGCGTGCATGTGTGTCTGACGGTACTTGATCCTGCATCTTTGTGAGCATTTTTCAAAGTCAGATTACTTGGAATTGAAAGAACAAATAGACGTGAAATCACCAGTGGGTGAAATAAATTTCTAAGATGGCAAGCCCAAGACATTCTAATGTCCATTCATGTAGTTGGTTCTCTGTACCCCAATGACGTCAGCGGATTTTTCAGCAATCGGATGAATAGATTTTGCAAAGAGCATTGCAAAAACTTGCTTTGTTGTATAAGTTCACATTGCACAAACCTTCCCTTTAAGTAATGCGAAAATGGGCAAGTAATGCCAACATATTTTGCGGAGTAGAAGACGTCATGTAAATATGACAAACGTGGCAAGTTTGTCAGTATAAACTACATAAATCAATTCATCAAGCAATCCTGCACATGTATAGAGATGATAAACTCACACACACACACCCACCCCCACCCACACACACACACACACACACCCACACCCACACACACACAGCCACCTCTGAAGCAGCCACAAAATGTTATACTGTATGTGTGCAGAAAGGGCGTGAGGGAGCAAGCATTTGTGAATCTTGGAATAGATTAAGTGACACTGACGCATATATTTGTTCACAAACAGCATGCCAGTGATCTCCCCTCTTTCACCACCCCATTCTGTTACAGCATTCACCCATCTGTCCTCTTTTTCATCTTTTCGTTATGTGGAAAATATGAGCCTTTGCCTGGATCAAACTCGCAGGTGACTCCTAGTATTTATCAGATGCCTGAAAATCTGAAAAGAGTGTACGTGTGCTGTCAGAGTTTCTTCATTCGTGACATATTGTTGGTAAAACTACTCATGAGCCAGTGTAGTGTAGTTATTTCCACAGGCAGTAAAATCCCAGGAGGGAGCAATGACATCATTTTGTCTCTGATTAATGATTGTAGATGGGGGGGGGGAGGATGAAAAACTGCCAAAATCTTCTCTCCATGTCTCTCCCAGGCATGTACAATGGACATTAAAATGACAACAAAGCTCTAGTAGCGAGAGCGAGCTTGACTTCATACTATTCTCTGATTTTAGTGCTCCATGAAAGCAGACTGATTATCTGCGTGTTTGCAAACATTTGCAAACATGGGCTTTTACTTTGGAAAACAATGATCACAATTTGTGTATATTTCCTGACAAGGACCAAACAGTAACTCAATCATAATCCATGTATGTTTGTGCAAATTACTCTCTAAATGATAAGCTCTTTGTCAAAACAAGACGAAAGCCAAATTTCAGCCAAGATCAATGAATTACAGATTATAATTAACTAACCACTCATTTTTAATCTCTTGACAGCCCTAGTTATTACATTATTGTACTATATTATTTTTCCATCTGTAATTAACCCCATAAAGTAATGATACATTTGCTCCATGAAATGTGTTGGTTTTCTAGGTATCTCATAGTATTACACATTTTTAATCACTGTGATATGTACAAACAATATCCCTACTCCAAAATGCCAAACATAAATACTCATATAATCTACAATTAATAATAGTTAGTCCTCCTTCTTCATTCGGCATTTTAGGAAAACAAGGTTTTGAACTGATGTTGTAATATAACAACCGGCATTGGAAATTAGCATCAGCTATAAATGCTGTAATTCTGTGCATTGGAGATTGTTTTTCATTCATCTATGTTGTGGCATCTGCCCCTATTCAAGCAAACATGAAATGACATAAAAAACATTTTCTAAAAAAGCAACCAATAAAGTTTTGCCATTCTGGCAAGTGTCTGTGTGTGTATGTGAGACATAAGAGCATGTTTGCGTGTGTATGCATGTGCATGCGTTTGTGTGTGCGTGTGTGTGTGCGCGACTCAACCTGAGTCATTGTTGTGCCTCCAGTACACATTCGGGCAATGAAAATGAATTTATGTGAATATGTTTGTGTAGAGAGTTTTTGTGGGGGCTGTGTGAACTCCTGAGAGAGTGTTTCCCATATTTGCATCGGTAGCCCCACAATAAACAAGAATTGCACATTACATAATACATATATGCAATACATTGGAAAAAATCCATTACATTTTTATTATTGTTCATTCTGTCAAATCTGCTCCCTATTAACTATTAGGTAAACATTGTCAAGTAACCAATAACTGACTTGAAACAAGAGAACGTTAAATTAGTCATTTATTAGACAGTGGCGCAACGGATAGGAATGTAAGGAAGTGGTGTTTTCCATTTTACAATCCTCTTGTCCTACCCGGTAAATGCAACATACAGGAAAGTGCATATTTCATCAAAGCCACGCTAGAACAAATCCACTATAAAAGAATATCAGATTAATACGATACTAGATGGTGAATAAGAGGGTAACTTGACAGCAACAAGAACTTGGGGGCTCGACCATGTTAACAGATTCCTGTAATGGTTGCATGGTCCACCTGTATTCCGGTGAGAGTCCCAGCACGGAGCACAAGTGTTGAGTCTGGACAAGAGCACGTATTATGGCCTTTGCTCCTTCAGTGAAGTCAATTAAGTTGTCAGCATGAAAGCGATTTGGAGCTCCCTCTGTGACTCAGGATGCTGCCTCGGAACTAGACGGAAAACCAGCATCATTTTGTTGGGTTTGCCTGTTTTTTGGAGGGTCTGTCTGGACTGGTGTGAAGAGGTAGACAGGAGAGTATTATTCCATAATGTTTCACAATTTGACTTCTTGTTGGAGGTCTGCTATGAAATGCCTTTTACAGTATGTGCTATTCTCAAGTAGGAGAGTTGTTATTCTGTGACTTTCAAATAGCAATAACAAACAATGAATCCATTAATTTGGACAAATATAAGCAGTGTCATTTGAGGTGGTGCTCAATTTCAGACAATTGGTCACAGTTGCTTATTTAGAGTCTGCACAAATGGTAGACGTTTGATGGGGTGAGGAAACGACAACATCAACAACTTTTAACCGTTCCTTAGAGGACTAAAAGCACCGTGTGGAGACTTTCAAAGACAGAGCGTCTGCAACTCCAAAGAGCCTATTTCAAACTGCCCCAGTGACTCACCGCTCCTTCTCCCGGCTTTACGGGAAATGGAATGTGTTTCCAATTCTTCTGTTTTTTTTTCAGAACTCCCCTCCTCCTTCTTCTTCTCCTTCTCCTCCTTCTTAGGTGGAGCAGAGGAAGGTCAGACAGCGGGTTAATGTTTGTCCGTCTGTGTGAATGTTGGTTTTCATGCGTCTGAAGTCTGTCGTCAAGACTGCTAGACTAAATCAACTACAGGGAGGTTGAAAGGACAACTTGAACATGTGTGAATCTGAAACTTACATTTGAAAAGAGAAAAACTTTGGTATAAGGTTATTAGTTCAGTTAAAACAAAGACAGCTTGATTTTGTGTATTTCTGTTACTTCCCGTGGATGAATTATAGAAGACGGGCACTAATTAGTATGTTAATAAACTAACCTAGTTAGCCCCAAACACAAGGGAACACAGCCACATGTCAAAATGTGCCTCCCAGCAACTCCCTTACTAAATTAACATCTCATTAATTTAATCCATGATAGCCCAAAAATATGTCAAGATACATGTTCTTAAGAAGGATCATGTTTTTGATCATACGGTATAGTGGCCCAGGGCAGGGATTTACTTATGTTTCAACCAGATGCCAGGCAACAGAACCCCAACAACAAGGATTCACGGTGTGACATTTCAAAATTTTGATAAAAATCAATTAATGATGATAATGATGTAGCTAAAGACTCTAAATTGTCTGTAGGTGTAAATGTGAGTGTGAATGGTTTTGTGCGCTTCGATTGGCTGGCGACCAATCCAGGGTGTTCCCTGCCTCTCGCCCAAAGTTAGCTGACATTAGGGACACTAATGAGGACAAGTGGTATAATAGAATTCTATATGGATGAAGACGAGCTAGAGTGGGTCCAAGCAGCTTACTGACATTAAGAAAATAACAACAAACGGAACAACAGTCTGCTGCTAATGTGATGCTGGGATGGAATTTCCCTACAGTGGAACTGTAAAGGCCTAGATAGACCAATCTGACGTTGGCCGACTGTGACCGACGCTTACCCCCTGTGGCATCGGGCTGTCAGCACGTCACGTTGGAAAAATACACCGCAATGATAGACAGCGACGCTGACCATTAACGTAGCTTCTGTGCATGCGTGAGATGTAATACTCCTCCATACCATCGGCGGCGGTAGTCACTATTCCCCATTGTTAGAAAAATTCAACCGGAAAGCTTTTGGCAGGCGGCGGATTATAAAATCGTAAAGAATGCATTCAGCTATATTTTTCACTCACGATGAACTCCCACGCGAAGTAAACATCACGTTCTTGACACGGTATCGTGAAATACTTACATTGTCAACCCTCGCTCTTGTAAGAAGATTAAGACCGCAAAGGCGTGCTCACTGTTTGTCCTCATTTGTCACTTCCCCTTCGTGCTCGCGTGCGCTGATTCGTTAGCTAACAGCCAACAAGAGTGATCAATTGTCAAGACTCGCGACGCCGATTCAACATGCTGAAACGCCTACTAGAGGCTTACCGACGAGGTCCAATGTTACGACGTTGTTTGCTACACCAATCAGATGGCGCAATCAGATGCCCCAACACTTACAGACGTCCGTGGTTGGTGTATCTAGGCCTTAAGGCCTTATCATTGTCTTTCAACAAGAAATATTAGCCAGTATGCACAATAGATGAATCTGAACCTAAACAAGACACATACATACAAAGTACATTCGGTAATTTCCGGACTACGAAACACACCTGATTAAAAGCCACAACAGCTAAATTTATCCATAAAATCAAAATTAAACATACTTCTAATGCTTCATATTAATAGACGCAGGTCTCCACGTTATAACCTGGGATATTTGCAAAGAAAGAGGTCACACACATGGATTTAAAAAAAACTTTTATGTACCTTAAAATCTCAGAAACTTTCTTAGTCACGCTTGTTGTCCCACTAGGCCAATTCGCCAACAAGCTTCATCAGGCATCAGTGCACATAAGTCAGTCATATTGTAGCCTTTGGAAAGCCATTTGTTATGTGTTTGGGAGATGTCACTCCATGGCCAGAAATGATGTCTTCTGTGGCTTGTCTGTCATCAGTTGCAATGGTGAGAAGCGCCAAACAAGCAACAGAGAGACGTGTTTGCACTGCAGAGATGGCTGTATTTATGGCACACGTTCCCTATGCTCATTAAACTCAACTCAAGATGCTTATTTTCGCTCTACTATATCCTCTATATTTGCTCCTACACAGCTGTGTGCCGCTACACACCCAGACTTCCGCATTTCAGGCAGCGCCACGTACGCACTCCAAATACAAATGGATGATGAATATTCATTATGAGGGTGGACTCGGTACAGTTTCTTTGGTCCACTGTGACATGTTTGGTAATTAGTCTTTGGGTAAATCTATTGATGACTTGAAGCTTGCCAGGAAACATTTATAAATTAACAGCGTCACATTAAAAGCCGCATGGTTCAAAGGGTTGGAAAAAAATAGCGACTTATAGTCCGGAAAGTATGATTGATGGAAGAGATTTATTTGAACAATGTGGCAAAGTACCTTTTGCTCTCCAATGTGATTAGCAAATCACAAGGTACCCTATGTTTGAAGCACTTACAGTATGGAACGTAGACAGTAAGAATTATGTTAAACATCACTAACAAGCATCCTTTTTCTCAGGAGCATCTACCTTCCGGCAGGCGCTTTAGGACACTCAAAGCAAGAACATGCAGACTCAGCAATAGCTTTTATGCGAATGCCATTAAGGCACTAAATAATGATTGGGCATGTTCTGCATAAAAGCTGCAACAAATACGTGGTGCCTTTTAATATTGTATGTAAGTCCTGTGTTCATTGTATTATATTTATCTGTTTTTGTGAGTTTTTATTCTTTTCAATTGTCTGATTTATTGTTTTTTACTTTTTTTTTTTTAATTGCTGGCACCTTGCGGACGACTGCATACCTCAATTTCATTGTACTTGTACAATGATAATAAAGTCACTCTAATTCTAATTTTGAATATTATATTAGCTTGTATTTTCAATTGTATCAATTTGTTTTTGAGAAGTCCGCTGATAGTGTAGTGGTACACACGCCTGAGTTGTGTGCGGGCAGCGTGGGATCGATTCCCGCTCAGTGACAGTGTCTATGTGTGCCCTGCGACTGGCTGGCGACCAGTTCGGGGTGTAGTCTGCCTTCGCCCATTGACGGCTGGGATAGGCTCCAGCAACTCCCCGCGACCCTATATAGGATAAGCGGTTTGGAAGATGACATGATGACATGTTTTTGAGAAATCAGTAAATCAGCAAATAAATAACCTCTCTCAGAATGGCCATCAAAAAATCATCAACACAGCCATGCCCCTCTGCCTTCCCTCCATTTCTTGGTGGGAGTCATTTGTCCATTCAAAATCATGGTAAATGCATCGCTAATAATGTCCAAATAACGGGTTAAATCGGCCCTAAAATGTATGTGGACGTCTCTACTTAGGCCCACTTCAACCCCTTAAAATATCTTAATGATTAGCATTTCCATTAGCTTTTCCATGTCTGACTCAAAAGAGAATGAGGAAATGAGCAGCTAACGTGCAGCATCTGTCATTTCTGTCTGTTTTCTTTGATAAATCACCAAGTTTTATTGTACGTAGGTCGTTATATATTCGATTTTAATCTATAAGCGTTAGCTTGACTTACTTTTTTTCCAAATCCACCTCCAGGGGTTACGCTTGCACCATTCATCCAAAAATGACGTGTCGAACGCGGCCAGGTTCGTCACTCGAGCTTAAGTGCTCCGAATTTTTCACACATGTTCGACACACTCGAAAGGCCCACTTGCACCGTGACACCGAACTGCCTCTCTGGCTGGACAGAGTTAGCATTCGCCGCGCTATGGCTGCATATAACAGCGGGCACCTCGGCTGCCTGAGAGCCTGCGGGCGTCCGCAACATGGAGGTCCGATAAGAGGGCGACAGCTAAGGTCTAGTCTACTTTCTGTCACCAAATTCCCAAACACGGTAAACTAGACTTGCCCCGGACGAAAATGAAGGTGCCCCAGTTTTTACTTCCCGCTCACGTGTGCCCGTGTACAAAAATATAGCCCTAAACCTCAACACTACAATAACAGTTGCAACAGTTCACAATAAAGAGTTTACTAATCAAACTAAAACCTATGGGGAGTTCGATCTATGCCAGATCTATGTCACGCTGAGCAAAGAGGATGCGTTCTCCTTAAAACCACTTTTATCCTGTCTAGAGGAAATCAAAGCATAGATTTCACAGAATTTCTTAAATTTAAACAAAAGGAAATCAGAAGTTAGTGTAGTTCGCAACAGCACTTAGAAGCATGAATCCATGCCTTCGTAACATCTCGACTGGATTACTGTAACACACTTTATGTTGGAGTCAGCCAGTCCTCCCTCAAGCGTTTCCAGTTGGTCCAAAATGCTGCTGCTTGCCTCCTAACTGGAGCTCGTAAGAGGGAGTCATAACCCCAATTCTGGCCTCCCTTCACTGGCTCCCAGTACACTTTAGACTTCATTTCAAGATACTTTTGTTTGTTTTCAAATCTTGAAATGGCCTCGCCCCAGCTTACCTCTCTGAGCTCCTCCACCGCTACGCGTCTGCAGACCAGACACTAAGTGGAGGTGCCGGGGACAAAGTGAAGCCTCAGAGGGGACTGAGCTTTACCGGTCCTTCCCTCTGGAACAAGCTTCCGTTAAATGTTAGGCAAGACCCGTCTCTATCCATTTTAAAAATTCGTTTGAAGACACATTTTTTATTCTTTGGCCGACACTGTTCTATTGTTTTGTGGTGTCTGCTGTATATCGCAGATGTCAAATCCTCATAAGTCACATTTTGGTGAATTTCATATTTTTTCAAAAATCTATACTATTGGTAAGTCCACACTTATTGTGTTATTTTTACACATTATCGACCAATCTAAATTGTTAAAAATGGCTTGCCCTCTTGATGCAATGCTAATGGTTGAACAAACTTACCATTTTTGGGGTGACTATTTTGGAGGTACAAGCTTTTTGCCCAACGCCAGCGATATGTGTTAGTATCATTAATTTGTGCTTTAATTTACTGTTTTCACAGTGTTTGTTGTTGTATTATTATTATTTTATGTTACCGTATATGTAAAGTGCTTTGTTGCAGCTGCAGCAGTTGTGAAATGCGCTATATAAATGAAATGATATTGTATTGAATTGTATTCATTTCCAATAAACATAATCTGTCACCTGATTCATCAACAACAGAGTGAAATTGTTTTGTTTTATCACAGATTCCAGCACCATATGAACAGGTTACCTGTAATTAATGATCACATTACATGGCAGTACAGCAACATATTCGCTAATTTAATTGAAACCGCCCTCTTCTGTCCAGACTGGCTTCCTTGGAAACTCTTGCCATATTTCTGTTTTTTCCATGCTGGGTTTTTCCAGGCTGAAGTACCTATTTTGGTCCGATAAATACAATGTTGTTTTGGGAGTAGGGGGTGAGCCGCGAGGCACGGATGAGATCACCTCTCAAGGTTCCTGAGCAGCAAAATAAGGCAGCAAGACAAGACAAGAAATGCCATGAGTTGAGGCAGAAAATGAGGGTTTGGGAAATTGACACTTCCCTGGCTTCGTGCTAGCCTGGGGCAAACGGTCGGGAGAGAACCTGTCCCGCAGCGTCTCAGAAATTTGGAAACATATTTGTCCAGTGAAGTAGTATTTGTTATCTTGCCAAGTGAAAAGAAGGAAATGTGTTTAATAGCTGCTGGAAGCAGGAACATATTTGAAGAGTGCTATGTCATGATGTCTCGAGTGTGGATGAGGCCATGGGAGAACAGAGCTCATGAGGTGTTTGAGATGAGGGGAGCGTGCTACTGTTGGAGGGCAGGAACATCTTTCTTTCTTGAAGCCACACTGGGTGCACTTCTGGGTGTGTTTTGACATGGACAAAATTGCTTATCTGATGAGCGAGGGTTGTGTGTGGGTGTGTGATGCACACTCATGTGTCTCTGTCTGTCTTTGTGTCTGTGTAGCGTTCAAGAGGTTGCTGTTGTCTGCGGTTGCAGCCAGGTGTGGCTGCTGCCAGCCTCGCCACCTGCATGAATACTAGACAACAGCAGCTGAACACAGCAAACACTGTGCCCTTCAGACCCAGCAATAAATACAGTAATGCTTCTGTTTAACCGTCTACATTTTAGAGGCAAGTGTTAAACGTTTCAGTTTGATCAAGATTTGACACACACTCCACAATAACCCACAAAGAGGTCTCAGTTTGTGGGAGAAAAGTGATGTCATAATTCCGTCCACGAAACCTGCTGCGGCCATAGAAACGCTGACCTGGGGTGGCAGATGAGTTGAGCATGTGAGAACTAAAATCAAATCGTCTAGCAACCAGACTTTGACCTTCAAAGGCTCACAACTCTGACGGAATGAGACGTATTTGTTCCAGAGCTGTGTACACACAATGATTTTTAACTTAAAATCGTAACAGATTTTTAGCAGAGTCAACCCACACGTGATGAATCAAAAAATCCGGAGTGTCGTGTGTTCTTACTACTCGTTTAGTGTGAGGTGTACTCATGATGGCCGACAGAATGCCACATGCATAACCGTATTTCCATGGACAATCGCGATTCTACCAAGTACCAAGACAAACCTTTTAACACGCACAAATATCACACACATGCACGTGCACATGCACGCACAAATAATCATAACAAATATTTTGGGAACAGTGAAACACCATCAAATTAAACAACCACATGAGCCGTTATGCACTGTTTTCTTTCTTTTGGTGCTTTGCTAGACTTTGCGCCAGTAGAATTGGGTGTAACTGGGCATTTGCGCCTTTGTGTGCCATTGTGGGATGGAAAGTAATGTTTTCCTGGCCAATCCTCACTGAATCCCTAATTTGCATCAAAATCAGGGCGGTTCGGAGTGCACGCCCGAGTACGCCACGCTTGACATGCAGAAACAGAAATTAGACTTGCTGGAGTTCGTGCATGACATTGGCACGTGAACTGCAATATCTCCCCAGATGATGTAGTCGGTCGGCTGTTTGTGTGACGTTGGGAAGTCCAAAATTTAGTCTACTTTTTGTTTCTATTAAATTTTTTTTTTTTTAATAATTCAACCACACAGAGCCGACCGACTAGAGTGTTGAACTCAGCAATATATGCTAAATTTATGTTATTTAGGGTCTTGATTATGCTTGAAATTGAATATACGGGAGTTAGAACTTGAGTAAATGTACTTTTTGATGTCCACAATTGTTATTGGATAAACTTAATGCACTGCATTTGTAATATGCCTAAAGGCAAAATGTTGTTTTGCCTTGTGTTTTTTTTAAAGATGAAGATCCATTATTTGGTTTTAAGCATGCCTGAAGTAAACTCCAGCCATCAAAAAACTTGCGGCCAGCGGGCTGCATGTGGCCCACGCCCACACTCAGAGTAGCCCTAAAATTATTTGGCTCCCACTATCGTTTAAATTGATCATCTCTGTTTTAGATTGTTGCACAGTTTTAACCAGGGAATTGCAAATATTTTCAATTTAATTTTTCAATTTAGTTTGCAATTTTTCACTTCACATATTTTAATAATCTCTCCCTTTCCTTATCTAGTGTAGCCAGGCTGTGCAAGCAGCAGTTGAGGAGAAAGAAAACAGACTACATACACATACTACATAAGATACAGTATATACACCTCACCACAATAATTAAAGTTGGGTTTAGGATGATCGTAAAATGCATTCCTCCTTGTAACAAAATATTTGTTGGTTGTGCTCTGCTAATTATGAGGATCTGCTCTAAACTAAACTTTTTCCAGTCTTAACTTTGCCTCACTGTTCTGAGTTTTGGGGTTTAAATCCAGGCTCTGGTCTTCCTGTGTGGATTTTGCATGAACGTGCATGTTAGGTTCATTGAAGATTCTTAATCTTCCTTCCTTAATCTGCCCGACACCACAGGGGGTAAGCGTCAGTCACAGTTGGCCAACGTCGGATTGGTCTATCTAGGCCTTAAGTGTGACACTATGGGCTGAAATATGTGCCACCAGAAACGGAATCTGAATAACGCACATAAGGTAAACGTTATCCTAAACATAAAATAAATGCATTTACTCACCACGTCCTTGCTGGATTTCTCACCGGCGTGTGCATGGCAGAGATGGGAAATTCATGTCCAGAAAGTAAAAACCCCTAATCAACTGACCTTGTTTCGTATGAATAAATACCTTTTTTAAAATAAGTACTAGGTAGTTACCTAGGTAACATAGTGGTGGGGCCAGCTATGGTTAAATGATTTGGCTGAGATTTGACCGTTGTGTGGCCGACATTGTGGATACCAGATGTGGATCACTTAAGGACCGTAATTCATTGAGGTATGTGGGCCAAATGCAGATGGGTTTTGCTATTTATTTTGACGTCAGTCAACCTATCACGAAAGAAAATGTGGCATGTCATAATTTTGTGTGCGTGTGTGTGTGTCTGTATGTGCATCATGATGTAATACAATTCTTACGTCTGTGATGTAAAATAATACTGTGTGTGAGAACATGTTTTGAAACTGCATCTAAGGGTGGGAGAAGACTGGCTATACATTTATGGCCCAGAATTCTAAATTGATTTCTCGGCCAGATCCTTCACTCAACAACTGGCCCACATGTTTTTTGCCAGAGTCACGACTGTGCCTCCTTTGCCACGCAGTCGTGGGCCATGTTGGGTTCACATGCCGTATGCCAGTGTCGACTGAATGTCACCCGAGCCAGCTTCTTGCCAGATCTGGCCTAAATGCCTTTGCTATGTGGGTGTGGACTCAAAGTTGTGATTGTCCAAAATGGAAGATGAATAAATGAGTTTCCGGGCGAAATAAGGGATCAAGTCCATTTTTTGACTTTTTAATTGATTAGCAAGAGTCTCTGGATACTTCTTTGGAATGACGAATCTTTATCTGCAGAGACAACATGATGATAGCCTTCAAAAGCCATCCATCCATCCATCCATCCTCTATACCAGGGGAGCTCACACTTTTTCAGCCTGAGAGCTACTTATGACATGACCGAGTCAAAATGATCTACCACCTACTAAAAATGCAAAACACATTATTAATAAATACATTGAGAATTATTTTTATATATATGCTGGTGTACCTTGCATCAACCTATATGAGCCATTTTACCGAATTGGTTGAAATTGCTGTCCCACAATGAAAATCAAATTTTAAAAAACAATGAAGTGTTCAGACCTTGCATATTTTGTCATATCTTCTTATGATCTATTTTACCACAAGGCATCAATTGAGATACTATTAAACTGAATGTATAAAAAGTCATTTTTTATATGTCACTTCCTTTTGGGAGGTGGCTGTCCCAATCTCTAACTCCTAAATTTCAATTCATAAAAAAGAATGTAGAAGATTTTTGCCAATTTAAAAAATACTTAACTCTAATAGAATATGTTGGTTGTTTTTAAATGTATTGTGAAAGATTTACATTGGTTTTGTAGATTTTTTTCTAATTATAAATTTTTATGTAAAAAAAACCTTTCCCAACTTTTCATGTCACTACCGAAACGCAAAGAGTATTTGTCTGGAGGCAGGGCTTGGTTTTAGCCACATCCACAGAAATTTCACCAGTAAGAGACATTACCTTCATGTTCATCACTGGCCACATGGCGAGTAATTAGTTGACAGCATTATTAAGTTATGTGCCCTCCAAAGTCTGAAAATCAGCATGTGCTTTTTAGGACCGTCACTACTGAACACCTCATTCCGGCAATAAGATTTGCAATTTTGATTTTAATGCTAAATGTACTGTTTTCCTTCTCTGTAAACATGCTCAAAACTGTCTGCGGTAGCCACGTTGTGCCTAGCATTGTTGAGTATTGTCAATAACTATCATAAAACGTCACTACCGAGGCGGTCACTACCGAAACGTTTCGGGAGTGACAATATGCAGTTTCTTCATTTCATTTTTCTGACTTTAACAATATTCAATTCCATATTTTATCTTAATTTGAAGGGAAAAATAAAACCAAAACAGTCACTACCGAAACATACAGAAAGGTTTCGGTTGTGACATAATGGTTTCTTTAATGACAATATGATGTTTATTTTTGAATAAAGTAAATTTTACATAATATAATACATAGATACATATGTCATGCATAGATCTTTCAGGTTTTAACAATATTGTATTTCATATTTTATCTTAATTTGAAGGGAAAAACGCCAAAATGACCAAAAGCCCAGCAGAGACAGAGTACAGGCGAAGGGTTACAATGATCCAGTGATATCCAAAGAATATTTAATAAAGGAAAAGAGACAGAAATAAGAGATGGAAGGAAGAAGGAAAGCTGAAGTCTACCAATGAATTATCCAGCAGAGAGCAAAGGAAAGTCAGAAGAACACGGAGCAGACAAGACCACCGGATGTATCTCAAAAAACAGAGAGAGAGGGAACATACATACAGGTTACAAAAAAGTTTGTCATTCCAATTAAATTTTCATTTGGAAGGGTAAACCACAGTTTTTCAATGATGAAGAGCCCTGTGATGGACAGGTGACCGGTCCAGCGTGTACCCTGCTTTTGCCCTAAGTCGGCTGCCATCAACTCCAACCCCCTGCGACCCTGAGTACAGCACAAAGCAATAGAAAATGGGGAAAAAATGTTTCATTAGTTATAATACACGTCAAAAGTTAAAATATGGCAAAGGTAGTTAAGTGATTACAATGCTACCCTCGCACAAAGTATTACTGCAACAGCAGCAACAATATGGTCACATCTAAAATTTTGCAGTCACTACCGAAAAAACTGATGTTTTAACAAAAATAAAAAGTATTGAATCATCAACCAACAATTTTTGATAATGATTGTTTAAGAGTATCTTTGTTTTAATTAATGATGACTTTTGAAGTCAATATGATCAACTTTCTACATTTTACAATGAAAAATAGCACATAAATTTCCATTTATTTCGGAGAAACTAAGATTAAATTCTGTTAGAAATTCATGTAGATTGACTGATGTCAAAACCATGTATATTAATTTATGAAAATACTCTGTAGAGGGGGGAATGGAAAAAAATATGAATCGGCTAGTAGAATGATTTTTATTCTTCTGTAATTGTCTGTTTTGGTAGCGATCTACCTACAATGCCTTTGCGACCGACCGGTCGATCGCGATCGACGTAATGGGCACCCTTGCTCTAGACCACTAATCCGTGGATGTGCTTACCACGTGTTCATCATTTTGCCCCCTAATAAAATCAATTAACTATTTACCTGTAACAATCAGTGACAGATAGCATTAGGTGCAGAGCTCATTTGTAATTCGATATTGTGCTCTTGTTGCGCAGTTATCATCTGTATCTTTTACAGATTTGATTACTCAGCTCCTCTAGTCTGCACGTCGCAGAGACGAGCTGGTCGGAAAACAGGAATGATCAGCATATTTTTTTATTGGTTTATTGTGAGTTCGCACAAAGCTCATAGGTTTGCGTGTGTGAGTGTGCGGCCACGTGCAGCTGGAGCTCCTTAAAGCATGTGGGCGGTGGGAGTTGTGCAGTAAAATGAGGTCATCATCGCCGCTGATTTAGGTGACACACGCCATTACTTACACTCCCGTGACTTCAGCCATGTCTCCACTGACAGCATGAATAATACATGTCTCGGCCAAAACATGACATCCTCCACTTTCTTCTCTCTCATCGGCTACGTTAGAAAGTTTACTTCATCATTACTGACCCAAGTCATCCAGTGTATTCATCTCCAGGCGTCGTTGCCTGCCACTTTCCATCCAGTTGAACAAGTTTGTCCTTTCTATCAGTTGTGGAATTGTGCAACAGGAAGTGCGAAGGAGTGTGTGCGGAATATGCGTGTGTGCGTGTTTCAAATAAACTGGCACGCCTCAATTCATAAAAGCAATTAACATGTACTGATCATTCTAACCTGTGTAGGTGTCGCCATAGTAGATGGCTCTTCAGTGACGCATTCACACAAAAATGTTCACATTTTCACTTTCACAGTATTGAGACATCCGGGAAAGCTCCATGCAGACAAGTAGGCTCAGGGGTTAGGAAACGGATTATATTATTATTTTGTGGATCATATCACTGTTTTTCAACTACAGTACCATGTTAGATCATCAGGTGTGCCATGGGAAACTATTCCATTTCACTCAACTGGTCCAAAAATGATTCATTTACTACAAATTATGTACGTTTGTTTATCTGTCGTTGCCAGCAGTGTATAGTGAGAGGCAGAAAAAAGAGGCTAGAAAAGTGGAAGGTTGAACTGGCAAAGTCAATCACCAGACCTTAACCTAATAGATCACACATTTTACCACCAAAAGAGGAGAGAAACAAACAAGAAATGCAGTAAAGGCCTGGAAAAGCATTTCAAACGAACAATGCAACAATCGTACAAGTAAGGGTTATGCCAACAACTATTAGCTGTGATTCACTTTAAAGCGGAAGTCAAGCCAAACATATTTATAACAAGAATATGTTCCCAGCAGGCCCATTAACTGAATTCCTTGAATTCATTCCTTCCTTCCTGAGTTCCTTCACACATCTAGATGTAAAGCAAATACCATGAAATGAAAGAGAGAATTCTGAACTTTTCTCTGACGTTCATCTTTTGACGTGAAACACAACTGTCTTCAGTATACAACAACAAAAACAAAGGAATTTACCTTGTGGTTCCAATACTTTTGGAAGGGACTGTATATTAAAGATTATTAAGATGAATATTGGGATACAGTGAGGAAACCACCGAGGTATAACCTGTACTCGTTGCACATTCCAACAGCACTCCAAAATGGAAAATTCAATACAGTTGGTCACCAAACTCACTCTATAGTGGATCGGGGCTCATTCTGTACACATCCATAGTGTCAAGAAGAGCAACTATCCGCCAGAGATTAATCAGTCATGGATGGATGCTCGATCTCATCCCAGATGTTCTTTTGACAGCCTTCCGCATATTTTTACCCCCTAAGAAGCTCAAAGCCAAGCCGGCAACCTCCAAAGGAAGGTCACCCAAGTCAATGCTGAACGGGCAAGAGCGAAGGGGGCAGAGCGGACGAGACGCGATGAGTGGGGGCGATGGAGGAGACGGGCAACGGGCCGGAGGACGCAAGACAGGCGGTGCTGTCAGCCTCCATCAGGGAGCCCCCACAGTGACATGAAAACAGACAAGAAAGTAAGAATAATGGGACAAGAGCTTATTGCCAGGAGTCAGCTCTTAACTAGTCAACCCTCCAGCACCACCCCCATCGCCCCTCCCCCCCCCCCCCCCCCCCCACACACACAGATGTGCAGTGATTTATTTGTTTTTCTTTTTCCAAAAGACGGCAGCTTTGAACAACCCAAAGATTCATTAGTACAACACTGAAAACTTCATCTGCTCATTTGGTCATCATTCTAAGATCGACTACTTGTATTACAGCACCACACTAACTACTAGGGATCCGCAGATACTTGCACTTTTATCAGACTGAGTATAAGTACTTAGATTGGCATACTCGCTAAGGGTACCCTAATGCTGCTACTTCTAGCAATTGTGATGAAAATGTTTGATTTGAATCAAATATTGTTCAAAACCATAAAATAGCAGCTTTTCTTGAACAGGGCACACATCTCGGTCAAATATTACACCAACTAGTCATTCATGACATTTTACCATCCAACAGTCTACACCACAGGTGTCAAACTCAAGGCCAAAATCATGTGTTAACTCAAATTGTCTTCACCGTTAACATATTTGATATTCCAAACATTTATTACCAATCCTTCCTTTAAAATACATTAAAAAAAATAGTTGAACAAATTATTTACTGGCTTGTGATTTCCAAACTGGTGATCCCTCAATTAGTTGTGTATAAGGCGATCATACATTTACACGGGTTAACAGTTGCAACGGCCCTCCGAGTGAAATCAGAACTACGATGTGGCCCGCGACAAAAATGAGTTTGACACAACTGGTCTCCACATTTCACTTAAATGTAACCCGCAACACACGGCATTTCAGTTATGTGGCATCGGAGTCTCAACACCAAGGGGCGCTATGTAAACTAACAGAGCTTGGCACTCCGGCTATGTGACCGACCGGTCCGTCTATGCGCCTATGACGGACGCCCGTTTTGCTGATGGTTGATGGATGACGTGTAAAATTTCAAAATAGATGGACTAAGCATAGTCGGAAGCCTATGTATTTAATCCATCTTTCGTCTGTAGTCCGTCTTTAGTCTATTTTTTGCGGCGAGGCTTCGATGGCCACAATAGTGAGTTCTTGTTGCTTGGGGGACTGATTTGAGTGGGCGCTGTGAACAGGCTTCCACGGCGCAGACAGTCACTGCGAGTCATTCCTTCTGTTCAAATATCGGCCAGCGGGGCGAGGGAACACTGTTGAAGTTTGCAGCCGGAATCGCTGACGAAAGCCCGTTTAAAATCAGAGGTGGACCGGCCCATAGGCGGGTTATTTTTTTTTATCCGCCCCCAAAAAACGCGAATGAAGGCTGACGTAAGGGTACCCAC
This sequence comes from Filicampus tigris, assembly GCF_054856515.1. Lineage (NCBI taxonomy): Eukaryota > Metazoa > Chordata > Actinopteri > Syngnathiformes > Syngnathidae > Filicampus > Filicampus tigris. The sequence continues at coordinate 10,633,676 of NC_141222.1, forward strand.
GGTGAAGACAGATGACGAATAACGGACGCTCAATTTTTTGTAAAATGCCCAGCTCTGAAAATAAGTGCATACTAGTAGATAAGAGACAAAGATTTGCGTGTACTCTGGTGGAATGTTATGTTACCACTGCGTGTTAACAAATAAATTAAGAGAGTAAAAAAAAAAAAAAAAGATAAGCCCAATGTTTTTCTTGAATTATATTTGTTGAAAGGGTATTTTCTGGCAATAAATGAGACCAGAGTGCCAACGCTAGGCATTTTAATGATGATCCCAAAAAAATGAGACTGCTTCTTGAAAAACTTCTAAAACAGGCGCAGGCAGCTGAAGTGATAGTTTTACTTTTCTCACACACTCACACTGCACAGCAGCGTTTTGGCCGGCCGGGGACATGGATCGAAAATTGGTGCTTGCTTGACGCCATCAATACTGATTACAAAAAGTGTAACGCTTGGGAGATTACCTACACATATACATGTTAATATATTTAAAACAGCTGCCTGGAAGTTGAACAAAAACAAACAAATACACTCATGTCATGAAACTATTGGAAACTAGAGGAGGTCATCTGGTTCTCGACCTACGAGTAACGCGATTTTACGACGCCTGAGTCTCATCCGCCATTTTGCCTCCAGCCCCATAGTGTGCATGTTAAAAAGAAAGCAGAATTTTCTAGCAATGGTGGGCCAGCCATGAGGAAAGCCATTACGATGGAAACGAAGCTGGACATTATCCAAAGGTCGGAGAAAGGCGAGACGCCAACGAACATCGGATATTTATTTTGAGATTTTGGGGTTATTAAAGAGTTAATTACGATTCACGCAGAAATTCGGGCTACGTAGCCAGCGTAAGAACGCAAATTCGTTCGTAACCGGAGGATCTCCTGTACTCTGATACTGTAACTTACTCTGATACTATAACTTTAGTTTAAATTAAATGTGCGGTATACAATACAAGGCCTCAGTCGGCTTTTTTTTTTCCTCAACTGTACCATAAATTTAAAAGCAATATGTTTAGGCTGACACCTTCAGGAAGGTATCAACCTTACAATAATTTTACATCATAGTCTTCAACGAACATATCAGGATTATTCTGATTGTTAAAGCACAATTTCTGGGCATCTTAATTGTTGAATCAATTTAATAAAATCGGATCTCATTGGGTGGAAATGTTGTCTTTTAATAGTGTTGACTCGTGAATAAATGAATATTTGTAATCGTTACACAGTGTACTTCAATCATATTAGTATTTGCCCCTGTGCAAAAAAGGTTTCATCTGGTATCCAAATTTGATATTTTTTTTAATTGCTGAAAATTTCAAAAGGACCACTTTAATGCCACGTCACTGAATTGAGAGGCAGTTTAAAAAGCCCACATTATAGCAGTGCCAGAGATCCCTCCTATATTTAAAGTGTGCTCCACCTTGGCCTCCGTGCAAACTGCAAATTACATGCCCAGGTTGGATAATAACTTGCTATGTGTCCAAGTCGTCTGCACGTTTTGCAAATTGGAACAAACATGTTTTGCTGCTACTGGCGCCACACAAACACACACATATAGTGCCATCGGGCTTCTTAACAACAACCACTTGGACGCTAAAATTTAATCAGATGCTCATTTAGAATTAACAGCGTTTGGAGATGTTGCCCTTGTTGTTATTTTTGAGAACAACCAAAATGTGTTTGTTTTTTCATTGCTAACTCATACCGTTAGACGTTTTTAGAGAATACTCTGGATCACCATCAGAATACCTAGCGTTGGCACTCCGGTGTCATTTATTGCCAGAAAATACCCTTTTAACAAATATAATTCAAGAAATACGTTGGGATTATCTGTACGTGAAAAGCCTGCGGTTAACATTTCAAAGACGCCTCCTCAACTCCACCCCCATCTTAGCCTAGCCAGAAAGTAAAGCACCATTAGGCACTGACTGGTGTGTAATTAGATTTCAAAATGAGAAGAGAGTTTTGTTGCTAAATATAACTGGGTACATAATTCTATAATCAGGTGTCGGTGCCAACTCAACATGAGGATAAGTCCACGAGGAACATCTTTACTTATCAATCCACAACCGGTGTGGTCAAATAAGACAGACGATGCCCTCCCTGAGTGCCAACACATAACTTATGAATTCTGACTCCAGATAGAAAATGTTGCAGTTGCAACAAAAGACTAAAAGCTTCATCAGTCTGCTGGAGTTTGTTTTAATAACCTCACGCCTCAGACAGACCACTGACACTGGCGGATTCTTCATTCATACTGATAAAGTGACCTTGTTAAACTGGCCGTATGTTCAGTGTGACACAGGGAGCAGCAATCACACAGTAACAGACACACAAAGAACCAGACTGACAGGTCCTTATACGTACAGAGAGAACTTCTTCGGAACTGCAGTTGTATAAGGCAGGGAGTGGCCTCAACACACACGCACACACACACACACACACACGTACGACGTACGGACACGCCTGAATAAATACATGTGAGAGTACAAGGCTTTCAATCGGTGTACCGTCGTAAACACTGACTAGACGTGTCATATTTATTTAGCTGAAAGTGCGGCTTCGATCCTGTTATTTCAGAATGGGCAAACACACGGCATTGGGTACAACTTTGTGTACGCGTGTGCCTGTCAGAGCACGCGCGTGCGTGTGCCTTTTTGCCGGACTAATGAGATTAGTGTGAAATATTGCAACCGTATTGCAATTCAAGGTTTTGATTGGTAATTGCGGCAGTTTTCTCACTGATTGTTGGGAATTTGAGATGAATTTGTTATTCTCTTATTACAAACTGTCATAGTCTGTCTTTTGAGTTTGGCTTTTGACTTTAGTTGAATCTTTTTTCTTGCGTTCCTTCGTCTGTCTCTCGTTAAGTTATTGAGTCCACCTGTGCTTGTCATCCCGGTCCCTTGTGTTAGCCAACCAGCTCCCTCCTACCCTCTCTGTCTTGTCCAGGTGTTCCTCGTTGTATTGTCAACTTGTCTGTATTTAGTTCCCCGCTTTCTTTCAGTCCTTGTTGGTTCGTTGTGCTTTGTCATTTGTCAAAATCTAGTCCAGTACTGTCCTAGTCCTGGTCCTTGTCCTTGTCTTTGTCTTTGTCCTAGTGTTTGTTTAATTTGTTTTGGTATTATCCCAGCACCTTGTCTGACTTTTTGTTTTCTTTAAATGAAATACTTTATGTTGTACTGCATTTGGCTCCTCTACGCCGCACCCGTGACACAAACTCCACTGCAGACAGGGGTGTTACTAGGGGTGCGGGGGTTTAGTGCCCACCCACGGACACACTCTGCCCACCCAAAGAAAACTGGATGTAGTTCTGATGGCAGAACCAAAAACAAAGCAAAACATTCTCACCTGCATGTTCATACTGTTCAGTTATGGTTGTATTCTAAGTTTTAACCTTTGTTTGTGTTGTTACATCCTCTTTCACCTTAAAAACAAAACAAAAAAGCCGAAAAAAATAGTCCCCTGCATGTCCATACCGCTCAGTTATGGATGTCTTCAAAGTCAAATCAAATCAAATCAACTTTTTTTTGTTTAGCCCAAATACAACAACAGTTATCACAATTGAGGAGAAAACAAAACACGTCTTAAGGTGCAGTAGCCCTCCGCTGGATTTCGACCTACTTGAGCATTGTAGCACTTTTTTGCCCCCCCAAGTAAGACTAATGGCTACCCACACCCGGCATCCTGCATGGTAACACCACTGACTGCAGATGTTTTTCTGTTTGTATCCATGTGCCCTGAGACTGACTTGCACTAGCGAAAAAAAAAAAAAAAAAGTATGAATGGATTATAATTTAAGAGACACTTGTGGGCCTCCTGACTATAATATGGTTGATATGATGTTTCTGATGTATTCAGTCACTCCTGAGTCACTCTTATAAACCTCATGACCTGCCTCCTAAAATCAAATACAATCAATATCAAGCAGGTTTGTGTGATACTTTTAGAGAGATATTTCACAATGTGTTTATCAGTGTTGAACTGCGCCGCACATCTGTTTCTAATATTTGGATGGATTAGGCATAATAGGCATTGTGCATAACTGATGTTGAAAAAAAAACCATTTTCATTTGTACTTAAGTACATTTCAGAGTCTGTACTTTTTAACTTTACTGAGTCAAATCAGCACTTCCACAAGTAAGTGCAGAGGGGGAGAAGTTTTGCCTCTTTTGTTGAAAGTTGTGTGATTAATAGGACCATTTTGCTTTTCATTTTCCCTGTATGGCCCCGTTGTGTCAGATGAATAATATTGTTATTATGCAAACAATTTCAATATTATTCTTAACTTTTGAGACTGATACCCTGAACACATTCCTACAACGGGCACCTGCTTAATAATAACAGCATGCGTTTGTGTTTCTGATGTGTTGTGGTCTCTCATTCTCTGTACAGTAAAAAGTGCATCTTTTAAGTGATGCAGATTCCGAGAAATGTATCTCGTCTTCACACTTCTCTCTCTTTGTGCTGCAGCAACAATAATAACAGAAACGCAGAGGCATGTGTAAAAAAAAAAAAAAAAGTGTGATATACAAACACACACACACACACACGCACACCAAATCATAATTGCAAGCATAGCACTGAGTTGATAAAGACTCAACAACATATGGTTGAGTTAAACCTTAAATGAGATTCCTTGCTGACCTCATTGCTCTAATTTCTGGAGAAACACACGCACACACGCATTCACACGCCCCATTCTTTGAAATCCTCCTCCACATTTGTGTTTTCGCACTTAATGGGAAAGACAAAACCACATTTCTGAAATCAGCTCAAAGACTGGAATGGGTTGACCTTGTTTTAAAACGCTTCTCAGGGACGGGAAATTGAGAAATCTCAACTTGCAACCGGTGGCCAGAAGTTCTGTATTTCTCATGTGTACTCATTTCACTCTTTTGATTCTGTCAACTGATAATCAGGGGATCTGTAATTTAATTTCTTTCTATTTACCGACTCTATATGACTCAAAAAAGCAGACGTACTGTAAGAGGTTTGCAAGTCATGGATCTTTGCAGAATCCCACAAGCATCAAATGACACTGTAGACACACATTTCTTTTCAAAACAAGAAAGCAATAACAAATCTATAATGATAATAATAATAATAATAATAATAAGAAGAAAATAATCATGTAAATTAATGTATTGATCAAGTCTTTATTATTTTTTTAATCCTGTCAACGCTGAATACCAAATTGATGCCCAGCTTGTAAACATGCATGCTAGTCTATACAATAATCAGAGAAATTTCCTTATGGCAAAAAAAATTCAATCAAATCAAATCAAATTGTATTTATATAGCACTTTTCACACACAAGATGCAACTCAAAGTGCTGTACATTAAAAACATCACACAACTTCCACCTTCCCTCCCTCCCTCGCAGTATACACAAAGACAGACAACCACAAGCACACTTGCACTCACTCACTTACACACAAATACACAAACGCACACACATATAACCTTAAAAATATGCTTTTATCTGACAATATAAGAGCAATGAGGTGCAACCTTAAATGTGCATCGCCAATAACTAAACAGTATCTAGGGGCATTACTGACACATAACTTGGAAAAAAAAAATTATATATATATATATATATATATATATATATATATATATATATATATATATATTTTTTTTTTTTTTTTTAAACCGTTAAATAATAGTAAAACAAAAACGGTTTTTTTTACAACTATTTACATCCAATTCGACTGTTCTGAAATAATTCATTGACTTGATCAGGTTGATCTAAAAATACACATTTTTAGAAGTCATATTTTGAAAGGAAAATTCATTTACTTTGGGATGAGTATAATTGTTGATTTGAGGACACTCTTGTGTCATTGCTACATTTTAGCATGAAGCCATTGTGCTAATTGCATTGTGTTATGGTGTTTGTACCCACTAATCCACAGGCCACTGAATGGCTGGCCAAGAGTGAAAATGCCTCAGTCAGCAGGATGGCATCTCTGTGCAGGCTGAACCAGACTGTCAAACAGATCACTAAAGCCTGCAGTGACTTCACATTTTATTGTATCTGCGGCAGAAAAAGACCAATGTTGAACAAGTTTCACTTTCTTAATTTGAATCAAGTTGAACTGCAAAGTGATGACAACCAGGAAGGATGCTAATCAGTGTGCTGCCAGCATGATAGAGGTGGGTTTAGGTCTGCTGTTGCTTCTCTGTTCTATTTTTCGTGATAAAGCGAACGATTCTGATTGGACAGAACTGTCAGGGAGAACACTCAAAGACACAGCGGGAACGAGAGGAGGAACTTCTGCTTACAGCCTGGAAAAGCATGGTGGGTACATGAACACTTTTATCATGTCTGCTGACTTTTTTGGCTAGGGATGCACTGATACCACTTTTTTTCCAGACCGAGTACAAACATAACTATTGACATTTAAGTACTCTCCGATACCAAGTTCCGATACTTGATAATGCCATTATGTCCTGCAATTGTGATGAAAAGTGGTTTTATTTTAATCATATTGCTCAAAACAACAAAAGAAAAATATACCAGCACTAAGCTGCATTCATACATTACACTTGTTCTACACTTCTGCAGTTCTGCAGTGAGTTGTCTTTGCAAGTATTTGCGGTTTCTCCAAGGTACTGTGGGCCTCTTAACTGAAGTTCTTCAGATGCTTAATCAAATTGCTCGTGTAAAAAGTGTCAGACTTTGTCCCTCCTTTTGGCAATTTTGCAGAACATCATATGCAGTTGGCTTTAGTGTTGTCATCTGTCCCTGAAGTATTGCCACATGGCTTTTGGAGTTATGTACACTGTGTGTTCTGCTTCTTTTGTGTGCACCTTGACCGTCAGGGAGCAGTGCGGTGCACCCAAGCAGAAAATACATAGAAAATACCGTACTATATAATGTATGCCTGTGAATATTGTTGTATTATCTTTCTGTATACGCCTATTGATGAGGCACTTGTGTTCGAATATTCATTGTTTGAAGTTTCAATGCCAATTCGTTAGCCCCTTTATAGAGTTTCGCATTGAGTTAGCATTAAGGATACAATGTGGTACGAGCAAGCCACGCGTTTGATTAGATAGACATGCAATTCTCTTTATTTTGTTCGAGTTTAACAGTCAACCGGATGTGTTGATAATCAGTACGTACATGAAGCAAGCACAAGTGCAATGTTTTGAAGAACTGCTCATTAGCTGCACGCCACACGCTCAGGGCGGGGCAGAATAGTAATGTAAGGCTGATGAAATGGTATCAGTGTAGTAGTAAAGGAGCATTGATAAAAGTATAGATGGAGAGTATTTACTGTATGCTCCGATACTGGTGCCGGTATTGGTGCATCCCTACTTAAGATTCAGAATTAAGATTCAAAGTCAACTGAGAGTTCTAGCACAATCACTTAGCTACTTAGTAATTCATTAAGACGTGTTTTCCAAGAACTTTTAGTGTATGTGTAAGTAGATGACATATAGTTTCTTTCCTGTACTGGACGAAAGGTCATGTTTCTTGAACACTTTTTTTCCTCAGTCATAAACAGAGATGGCAAAAGTACTCACAATTTTACTAGTACAGATACTTGTGTAAAAAGACAACTTTGGTAAAAGTACTAATTCAACTCCTGTGCTTAAGTAACGATTTAAAAAAGGTGCAGACTGTGAGTCTGAAATGTACTAAAAAAAGTAAAACTTGATTTTTGCTATAATATGTATATATAATTATTTACAGTGGCCATATTGATAACATCGGCACAAAGGGGGGAAAAAGATTCTCTTAAATAAGGCCATAGACGGGGGAAAATCTTGCTTCTCCGAATCTGTTGCCATCATCGTTAATACTACCTGGTTCTGGTTCCTCCATGTCGCTGCTGCTCCTGTCTTTCTGACTCTGTCAAGATCTTATTTGGGGATAAAGCACAGAGTAGAAAGGCAAATATCTCTTTTCAAATGTAGGGAGTAAAAGTAAAACGTCAGAAAAAAAAAAAAATTGTTAAAGCTGAAGTCAACCCAAACATATTTTTTTCAAGAATATGTTCTATGCAAACCCACTTGTTGAAACAAGGCATTCTGATAAATATTGCGTTTGTGGAATAAGAGTAAATCCACCTGTTTTTAGCCATTTCTGTAGCCGACCATTTTGTCACTTCTGTCAACTGAAAATGACATCACAGTTGCTCATAGTTCAGGTAACGACCAATCACGGCTGACCTGTTTTCTGAAGCTGAACCGTGATTGATCGTTATGTGAGACCTGAGTAGTTGTGATGTCATTTTCAGTCGACAGAAATGACAAAATTGCCGCCCCCTGAGATGGCTAAAAAGGGGTGTGTATTTTGCTGCTTAACTCATATTCCACAAACGCAACATTAATCAGAATGCTGTGTTTCAACTAGTGGGCCTGCTGGGAACATATTCTTGAAAAAATATGTTTTGGTTGATTTCCCCTTCAAGCAAACTAGAGATAGCTGAAAAATCCATTATAACAGTAACAAAGTATTATTTGTATTCAGTTACTTCACTACACCGGTAGCAATAAGACCCTTGTATGTAACTTGTCGGCCCATACGGTACTGCAGTAAAATAACAGCACCAAATATAAAGATGTTTTTTTATGACTTGGACTTCATGTTGCCCCTTGCAGTCCTTTGCTCTACAGCAGCAGACTTTGTGTGAGGACCCCAAACCTCCAGGCCCATCCCAGTCCTTCCTTTCTAGGCAGAGGCAATCATCCCGCAGCAGGAGGCTATTGCAACCCCGGTAGAAGCTTTCTTCTCCCTCTTGGTGAGCATGGACATGGAAAATGGACATTTATGTCCTCCTGGACACTGTAGAAATCAAGGACGGTCTGTTCTTTAATATACGGTACATTTGTTTCCATTGTACTGTGGTTCATTTAATGTCGTGTTATCGCCCTCTGCTGGCAAATGATGTAATTTATCTCCCTGTCTGTTCTGTTGTAATGTGAAGTACACTATACGGTATTCTAGAAATAAAAGGCTGTTGTATTGTAGGAAATGAGGCAATATAACTATCAATATTCCATGTCAACAGTATAAGTTTATTCACTTTATTAATTCAGTAGTAGCAATCGGTAAAAAACACTATTATTTCTGCTGTGTGAACATGCCCTCATAACCTCAGTCTCATCGCACTACTGTACAGAGGTAGTTCTTTGACAACGTTTAGTACAAAAAGTGCTTATTTACATCAGCCTTATCATATCGTGGTTACTTTAGTTTAACAAGGGACAAACTGTTACACTGGTGCAAACATTGATCAAGAGATAAATCACTTTTTGTCTCATAGCACCAAATCAAATACACTTTCTCTTATACATAATGAATATACAGTGTTACTATAAACATAACATATCGTCGCTGTCCTGTGAAAAACACTTATGTCCAATTTTGGGAAAAACATTTTCATGCTAATGTGATGTCTGTAACACGGAAACACCATTCACATAAAAATAAGTGGAAAAAATGGGCATAAGTGTTTCTCGCAGGATAGCGACGATACATAACATCCAAAGACAGTATATAGCAAATACTAAATTTTGTAGTAAAACTGTAAATTTCAAACCCTTTTTCCGATGAGGCCAATTTGACCATCTAAATGTGACATTTGTTTACTCTACCATAGTGCAGATGCGGATAGGATTATTGTAAGTTAGATGTTAAAGATATGCTACAGTATTTAGAGTTCAATTATCATACAGTCTAAAAACTCAAAATCCATAATTGTGTTGAAGTCCAGAACACAGGCAGTGTCACCAGAAGATATTTAGTGCGGGTTCTTTCTTCCCTTTTCTTTCTGTCCTTCACTTTCTTTCTCACTTTCTGCCTTTCTCTCTCATTCTTTCTTTTGTTTTATTTTGCTTTCTTTCTTTCCTTCTTTTATTTGGGCTTCCCCCGACATACGAAGAACATGCATGTTAAGTTGATTGAAGACTCTAAATTGTCCTTATGTGCGAATGCCATTTGTTTATCCATAGCCCAGGGTGTGCCCTGCCTCACGCCTTAAATCAGCCGACATTGGCTACAGCTCACCCGCGACACAAAATGAGATAAACGATATAAAAGTCAGATGGATGAATTCAGCATTATAGTTTCAAAGTTCATTGGACGACCGGTGCTTGACTAAGTCCCAGTCAGCTCCGATCCCATGCTGACACTGCGGAAGCGCTGGGGCTCGTAAGATGGAACGTTGAGGAAGGACATTTTGCGTTGACCTAAAGAAGGATGAGGAATGGAGGGCGCAGCTTTGTGGTGGTTGATAACAGGCTGCGAGCTGCAGTGCTCCAAACTGGAGTGGGAAGTCGGGTGAAAGGGGAAAGGAGAGGGGTGAGGAAAGGTGATGGGAATGGTGAAAGCTGGTCGAGTCTCTTTAGAGTCGCGCGGTGGAGGAGGAAGGCGCAACGCAGGAGATGGGATCTCTGCTTTCTCTTCCTCTGGTCTTGCGCAGCCACCTTCAACTCCAGTCCCGTACGTCTCAGTGTCCTCACCCCCCCGGCTGATGTCAGTGTGCCCCCGTGGCTTCTCCTGTTCGGCCCCAAATTGAATCTCAAGCAGAGGCACTCTGGTGCTTTTCTCCTCCCTGAAACTACACACCGTGCTCTGGGTGTCCTGCCCCAGCCCAGACGGCAAAGAGCCGCCTTTCCCTATTTTACAACTTTCACTGTCGTCATCATCGCTGATGCACTGGTCGATGCTGGGCGAATGATAAAGTCTCTGGAGCTGGGCCGAGGTGCGTCGCAGGGCTCCGCTCATGAAGCCGGTGTGTGAGGGGGCCGCGTTAAGGAGCCGGTTGAAGAGAGCCATGTTGGGGTGACGGCTGACTGACTCCTCCATGTTCTCAGCAATCTCCTCCAGAGGCTGGAAATGCATCTCTTCTTTGGGAATCCTACCAGACAGTACACAAACACTTCGGTCAGTTGTTTGATGATCACACATAATGCTGACATTGTTGTTTGGTCAATCTTTATCAGGGCTTGACAATGTTTTTCACTACACGCCTTCAGAAGTGGTCAAAGTATTTACTTACTGTACACTCTGTACTTACAGTAACAAGTAGAGATACTAATAAAACCACTGGTTAAATTAGAAGTACTTCATTCAAAGTATTTTTTTTTTTAATTTAACAGACTGAATTGTACTGTTGTATTGTTTTTTTAACATCAATTTTATATAATGCCTGTTTTGATTACTTGGCACAATGAAAAAAAAACTTCTATGGACACAATAGTTTTTTAATTGACTTCAAAATTCATGTTACATGATGCATTTTGAGGCTTAGTTTTGAAATCAAAGAGCTAGCTAGCTAGCATTGGCTCGATTTTTATGCTATTAAAAGAATGTGTTCTCAATAACACAATGTGGTGACAACACCGAACAATTCTATTAAATAAGGCCATGGATTATGCTCCCTGATTTATATTCCTTCACCGCTGCCTCCCCCACCCCCCGTTTGAGGAGATCCAAAATGGAATGTAAAAGCTGAAAGCACAGAAAATGAGAAAGTGAAAACCCCAAAGACTCACGCCATGTCAAACGTCGACCCTTGGAAGGAGGGTTTGCGCAGGACAAAAAGAGTTGCAGCTGTATAGGGTGGTCTCGGGTTGGAGTCGTTCCAGTAGCGATCTCGTTCTATCATCGGCAGATCTCCATACATCTCATCCACTGCCATCATGGACACCTGCCAGGTCAAAGAAAAATGCATATACAGATTAAACGATCTTTGGTAGTACTTTGTAATTTTAAAACTGGGCACTCTTACACACCACAACATATGTACACTTGTACAATCTATGAAACACGTATAGTGCAATGATGCCTTAAGATGTGAGTAACCTAAATTACTGAGTTTTTTCGAGGTATGAGCTGTCATTTGGCTGATTTTTTTGCTCTGATTTATGGGCACAAATTTGAGATGTGAGCTGTGGTTGCAGTGAACTCAACCCAAGTCACTTCACAATGAGCACCAGTTTGGCAGATAGTGAACAATTCTTTAAAAAAAGATTTAAAAAAGAGGCTTCAATCTGTTAAGGGGAAGTAACGCAAACATTTTTTTCAAGAATATGTTGTATGCAAGCCCACTTGTTGAAACAGAGCATTCTGATAAATATTGCGTTTGTAAAATAAGTGTTAATCCACTCATTTTTAGCCATCTCTGGGGCCGACCATTTTATCTTCTGTCGACTGAAAATGACATCACAACTGCTCACAATGACCAATCACGGCTCAGATTCAGAAAACAGGTCAGCCATGATTGATCTTTGTGAGCAGTTGTGATGTCATTTTCAGTCGACACAAGACAAAATGGCCACCCCCAGAGACGGCTAAAAATGACTGCATTTTGCTGCTTAACTTATATTCCACTAACGCAAAATTAATCAGAATGCCGTGTTTGAACTAGTGCGCCTGCTGGGAACATATTCTTTAAAAAAATATGTTTGGGTTGACTTCCTCCTTAATACCACTCCCAGTTGAAGTTTACTGTCAAAATAAAGATAATTACACTTTGTGTATTTTGAAACCACTATGTAACTTTGTCATAAAGGTGGAGTCTGCGATATTCAAGCTCCTGGCAAAATTTGAATGTAGTGTCATTTCATTACCCCCACCCCACCCTTGCGTCCCTTATCAAGCCTACTCCTTTCACGAATGTGCACATGACATGAAGCTGTCCATACAATGTGCACTGTGTACAAGAAGACGTTAGCCAAGACTGCTACATGGTAGCAAAGCTTGCTCGTGTTGGAAATGTGCCAAACACGAAATGTTACCGGTTTGATGTTGTATTTTTTGGACTGTACATTCAAGTAAAAACAGAAGGGAAGTGATCAACTTACTTGATGACCTGGTGAAAACGCCAACTTTGGCAGTGGTTTTCCAAGCCCAGCAATGCAGCAGCCCGCATAGGAAATCATCATTACATATATCTATTCTTTATTTGTTCCGAAAGCTGTCCAATTCCTTCATTTTAACTTTTGCCGCGAAGCAGAGTTCAATAATTCAGTTATGCCTTCTGGTTAGCTAGTTTGTGTGACAAGTTTAAATGGTACCAGACGGATCATTTTAATAATATTCTGTCAGGTCATACAGTTAGGTTTAACATTTTTTTCTTGTTTTATTTATTTATTCTATTTTTTTATTTTTAACAAAACTTTTTAAATCCGCTAGCTCAATGCCAACACATAATATGAAAAGCCGAAGACAGGCTAAGGAACACCATTGGTTACCGTTTAAGCAACGGATATTTGAATATAAATGTTGGAGCAATACATGTAGACAGATAATACCGGGTAACAATGCTCACTGGCAATGTTCCCTCTAAGTTGAGCACGTGAGCAATTGCGCACTGCCTCACCCTCTCAGCGCACACAATACATTTCCACATCGATTCCTTCTTTTCTACCCCAGTTTGATCTACAAACAGGACACCACACCATTCCCACGTCCCTTACAGATTCAGTCATGCGACCGAGGATGCACACTCAGTTGTCTTACTATAGTTTGAAGCATACATTGACACACATACACTCAAAATCACCACTGACATGACGCTGCAGGCGACACACGGAGCGCTCCATTTAGGAAATCCAAACATGGGCGCAGTTAACGAGCCCCTTAGATGAAGCACTTTTGCCTGTTTCTAGTCAGGTGACGAGAATTTTTTGTGTTTTATTAAATGATATGTTTTTCATTACATATCAATGGACACTGTGGGACCACATTGATACAAATTGTGTTGAGAGGTAATTAATTCATCTTAAAGTGACCTCAATAAAAGTAACAAACTAGGGCTGATTTTATTTGTGGCAGAAAATCTCTATTCAGTGCATTGCTGCACACAGATGCACGACAGCCTCTAAGTGCCCACTTTACAGCAGCCAATTTTAAATAACCCACAAATCTTCTTGTAGTTCTACATAAACGTACCTTACGCGTACCAATCTCCTGCATGGAGTCCAGCAAGCATGCTTCTGTCGTGTAAAAAAAAAAAAAAAACTCCACCCATGCCCACAGTTAGACTGCACTTAGACGGCCCAAAACCTGTACAAAAATTGCCGTTTTTGTTCACCTGTGCGCGTATTACAAGCACTTTCCTGCCACCAAATCACTTCTTAACCCTAAATTAAACACTTGTATACTGAAATACTTGGTTGTCACTATTTTTCATGACTTCTGATTTCAAATTCTATTTGTTGTCTTGTTTTTTTATGTCATTACAGACCACTGAGGGAAACTCTAACTGCGATGTGGCCCATGATGAAACGTTTACAGCAACAAAAACAGTAATATACATTTCAGTATGATGCAGAGCAATTCTACGGCATTACAAGCTACAACAACCAGAATAAATGCTAATAAGGTAAATGCTTGCAGCTCTGTCTCAAATTCCATGAGATTAGATAACGCAGGTGCAACGAAGTTCCCACTGATTGCGGAGTTTCAATATAGTGATAAGATTGTAAACACAGGAGCCAGAGGGTGAAGTAAAATGACAAAATAAGAGAAGAATTAGGCAACCTGGAAATTTCTGTCAATCAACCAGTTGGTCTCAAAGTCATCATCGTCTTCTCCAAAAGGGTTGATCAGTTGCTCTGCAACCTTAAGGAAAAGTGACATTTAGGAAACTCACTAAAAAGCCAGGTGAAAACTATTTCATTTCAATAATCCGAAGTAAACCGTCGCTGACCTTGAGCCACCCGGCATAAAAGAAAAACTGCAGCAGGGTGAAGATGGGCACGTAGAGGTCAAGGTCATGGCCTGGATAACCTTGATTAGGATCTAGAAACTGGCGACCGATAAGACATACCAGGAAAAAACTGTACACGGCTAAAGTTACTACCTGCAGGACAGATAGAGGGACAGGTTACTCGTCTTTGATTTAAACTGACCGAACAATTGGGTCATGTAACATGTAGATAAAATACATTGAGTGACCTCTCTTTGGGATCCAATACATGTGGCATATCTGAAACCTTCTCCGCATGGTGATAACACACTGTTATGGGATTTTTTCCCTCTTTTTTTTTGGGGGGGGGGGGGGGGGGTTAATTACAGTACATTTCATTTTTAAATAAGTAGTAAATTAATTCAGTTTAAGGGCAAATATGAACAATGTTTGCTGTTCATATAACTTGCAATTGGGATGTAGTACACATCTGTTGAGTATTTCATCAGAAAATGATTTAATTATGTCGTTTTTGAAAGTCTAGTGGGTCCACCAGACCCATGAACACTGGCTGAGTAACAAAAATACGAATACCACACAATGGCTATGATTGATGATCTAAATGACCTCTTTCTTAGTTTTAACGTCTAGGCGGAGGTGCAGCCAGTGTATCTGTGCCAAATGGAGGCCGAAAAGTGCCAAGTGCAACATAGCAACATTTTTTTACAAATTCCTCCCCGTCCCCTATAGGGAACATTTTTATCAGTGTTTTCTGAAATTTTTTTGGCGTTTACACAATTTTTTGTCGCTGTGCTGACCCATCAGTACTTACGATACTATCAATATTTTTTGTTTGACCCTCTGTTGTGAACACAGATTATATTACGCATTGTGTCTGCTTACCTGAGTATAGACCAGTGGAACACTGATCATGTCATAATGAAACAGCATTCCGCATTTCCCCCTGAACGCATTCAGCTCCTGCTTGAAAACAGTCACAAAGCTGAATGAGGTCACATTCCAACCTGAATCCTCCCTGTGTGTGTGTGCATGCGTATGATAACACACCTCAAGCAGCAGCTTGAGCGTGTGATCATCTTTGATGCGGCCCTCACAACGGGCCACAGCAGCCAGGTTGGTGAACCACACGCAAGGGATCCAGTATTTGTTGTAAGGAGAGTGGAGGCCTTCAAACTTCTTCCGCTCCTCTCTGCTCATAAAACCTGCACAGTTTTCAACCGCAAATGTAAACTTGCTTCGTATGGCAAGTCAGAGAAGTGAACCAACATGACTTGAGAGACAACTAATTCCTTGATGTCAAATTTCTGGGCCTCATAGGTTTAAGGAAGTTTACGTAAATAAATGTGGATAATGTAAAGTTGGCCGCTTTAAAGTTGGAATTTGCACCCCTGATCGTGTGTGTGCGTGTATGTGTGTGTCTGAATTACCATCTCCGTTCGTTCTAGTTCATCCCAAATGTGTTTGATGGGCTTATTAATATGGGCAGGTCTCTCACATTCCTCCACACCGAACTCATCATATCATTCCTTTATGTACCTTACTTTGTGCACTAGGAACAGAATCAGCCCTACCCAAATTGCTTTTGCACAGTTGAAAGATCTGTTTTGTCCAAAATGTCTTGTAAGAAGACGACTTGAGATTTGCACGGTCCAGGCCAACCCCTATTTGATCAGCCGGTATTAGTCCATACACTGTACGTTGTGTCATTTAAATACAATTATTTCAATCAGTTTCGCAGTGCTTATCAATTCAAACAATATTGATTCCCCCACGAGTGAACTGTGTACATTTTGATAGAAGTAAGCTTGTAAGGTTGGTCACTTATTTTGATCATTTTTATGATGTGCTTGTCCTGTTCTTCTTTTGTCCAGAAGAGGAGTCAGATCATTGTCAATAGTGTGTAAAGTTAAGTAAGTTCTATGGTGGAGCATCTGCACGACATGCTCTCCATTGCCATCAGACACTCACCAGCCTCCACCACATGGTCCATGGTGGGGAAACGCTTGAAGACAGCTGTGCTGACGGATCTGAGGATGAGCAGGGCTGACAGACTAGCATAGCGCATCATGGTGCGTCTGAGCAGGCGGCCTCGCTCGTCACTGCCCTGGAGGCCCCCTGAGAGGACACACATGAGCCGATCTGGAAGGGGGATGCTTGTGTACTGGTTCCACCATCGGTTCACCACCAGGGTCACGTAGAAACCTGCTCACAGCGTTCCAGAGGAAACACAAGACAGGGGTCAACTGTGCTGCTGGCAGGCCTGTACTAAAGCACAAGATGAAGCCCAACTTATGCTAGAGAGGTCCCTAAATTGCATCATTTTCAATTATTTGGCTGAATGGGGAAAAAAATGACAAAAGCACCACAGTCCCAAGATACTATTACATAACCTCTTTACATTTATTTTGTCCAGTAAATTTATTAGTACTGGCAGTACAGTAGATCTGCTTGACAGTAGAAATGTTCTGAGTTTGAAACTTAGCTCAGGCCTTCCTTTGTGCTTTGTCCTCCAAGTGTTCAGGGTTCATCCCATGTTTCAATGAAGCCTGGAAATTAACTGTGGGTGTGGATGTGAAAGTGAGTGGTTCTTTGTCTACATGTGACCTGCAATTGACTGTCGACCTTTCCAGTGTATACCCTGCCTTTGGCCTCAAGTTGGCTGGTCAAAAAAAAAACCTCTAGAGCAGTGTTTCTAAAGCTTTATTGAGCTAAGGCACATATTTCACATTCGGAAAAAATGTCACGGCACACCACTTTGCAAAACGATTCACAAAAAGTGGCAATACAAGGTCATTATGTATCTCCTGTCGTCCCGTGGAATAACGTTTGACTGTTTTGCCTGTTACTATACGTAGTTGGCCCAAATAACTTGGGATAAAGGTTATGTTTTTTTTTAAATGAGAAAATATGTATTTTTGGGTTAAAATAAATGACATTGTATAATTGCCTGCGGCTGCGGCATACCTGGTGATCTCTCATGGGACACTAATGTACCAAGGCAAACTGGTTGAGAATCACTGCTCTAGAGATCTGATGGTCTCTTATAGCTGGCATTAATTGCCACTTACCCAATACAAAGGACATTGGGATGAGACTGGCGTAGTGGTTGCAGTAAATTGCCAGCTTCTCAAAATACCTCTTCTGATCTTCAGGCAGCAAAAATCTAAAAGAAAAACAATTACCATTACAAAGCTTACTGACCAATTGTGGCTTGAATAATTACGGACGTGTGCACCTGTAGGCGCTGATACCTGTATGTGATACTGATGGCCGTGTACATGGCAAAAAAAGCCAGGAACTCCTTATACAACACCTTGTAGATACTTCCTTTCCACGCCAAGAGCAGCTTGGAGAAGCCGCAGAAGCGAGCGTTTGCAACTCTGGCCGTGTAGGTGACAGTCATTGTTGCCAGCATGCACCGGCTCAGGAGAAACAATATACTGTAGGTTTGAGTCACCTCACTAATAGCTGCATGTACAACACAAATTGAATAGGAGAAAGCAGTGGTTCTTATACTTTTTACAAGCACCACCACAAAAATATACTTAACTCTCCAAATATCAGGGCAAACATTAAAATACAGTTATGTAGCAGGCCTAAGTGTTCTTTAAAAATGAGAAAATTCCTAAACAGTATGTTCTTTATTATAAGCCACTGTAACATTGTTCAGTCTCAACATTAATATATGTAATATAATATATATTAATATACTTATATATGGAATCAAAACCAACTTAACTGATTTGAATTAAAACTGTATTGCACATAAATAAAAATCCAACTTCCAATAACATTAAAGCAACAGTTAAAAATTAAATGCAAATGTATTGTAATTAAATGTTGAACACAACTTAACTGTACTTCAAAAAAGGAAAAAAGTACCACACTTGTATTTCTAAAAAGTTGAAACAGCCTGTAAGATTGATTCTAATGTTTCATTGTAAATGTAAATTCTGACTTAAGTAAGTAATTCTTTCATGTACCACAAGACAGAGGCCGCGTACTGGTGACCAGTCCAGTGTACTCCACCTCCCACTCAGTCAGCTGGGATAAGATCGAGCTCATTTAAGAGTCGGACCAAACTGAGGAA
This sequence comes from Filicampus tigris, assembly GCF_054856515.1. Taxonomy (NCBI): domain Eukaryota; kingdom Metazoa; phylum Chordata; class Actinopteri; order Syngnathiformes; family Syngnathidae; genus Filicampus; species Filicampus tigris. The sequence goes on from NC_141222.1 coordinate 10,652,442, forward strand.
TAAGCGCTAAATAGGAAATTGCTGGATGGATCATTTGTTTATTATCATTACTGTAATTTACAGTAGTGTACAAGTTCATCACCACATAGTGAGATGTGTCCCTTAGCTAAATAAGGTGACCAAATAACAACAAATAAGAAAGAGGTTAAGTACAATACAGTGCAGTTACACCACTTAGCAGTTTAAAAGAATAATTACATCAAACTCACATGCACTTAACAGTTTTACTCTTAACTGTTTAATTTTGCATTAAAAAAAATGGTACCATTGCAGGAACATTTTTGTATTATTTTAGCATCCAGGGTTTACATTGTTAACATCACTTATGTTTCCAAATATGGTTCCTTGACAGAAAATTCAACACATTTGAAATCACTTCAGATTCGGCGTAATGAATCACATTTCCATATGACATGTACTAAAGGGAAATATCTTACCTGTTGGGAGTCTAGAAGTGCTAATTGCTCAGTTTGGTCCGTAGTGGTCCACGGGCTAAGCGGTTTGTGTTCACATTGTGGTTAAAAATCCTCTCTGAGTGTGTATGAGCTCCAATGGTGTTTTTGGCTCAAGAGCACACGACCCTGACGTCCCCCGGCGTCTACATGGCACTAATCATCAGAACCTCCTTGGTGCGTCCAGTGGTCAGTGCGCCCCGGGGTAAATCCCCAAATGGGGGAGGACGAGCAGCTCGTTAGCGCGGTTCCCGACCGGGAGAGAGCGGCTGGATGATGGAGCACAAGCGACAGGCCGTAACTACCGAACTAGACTGGAGGAAATTATGAAAGCCGAGCAAGTGGAACTTGAACAAACCTTTTGTGCTGAATATCAAAAACAAACAAAAAAACAATGTAAACATATTGATGATCCTACAAAACACGTGGATGTAAATTATAATTATGTCCACCTTTTATTAAAAAAATATATATATTCCTTTTGAGTTTTTTTCCTTCAACTATTCAGTGTTTCCGTTAATTGCTGCAGAGCCCAGATGTGACAGGTTAACTGAAAATTCATGCTTTGGCAAAGCCAATCCGTTGCCCTGCTGGAGGGCTTGTGGAGTGTGTGCATGTATCCTTAAGGTGAAGTGCTTGCTAATAAGCCCATAAAATGATTGCCCACAAAAAGGCTCTCTGTTGAATTAAGTTTAATTAACACTCGCAACATCATTTCCATAGAAAAATGTTTTTTTAAACTCATAGGCATTCATTGATTTATTTACTTGCAGCATTAGCCGAGTTAATCTGTATCCATATCCACCTAAATGCTCAGCTCCCAGTCGATGTTGGGTGACATTCACTAATTCATAATTAACAATCCACTTGATGATGCTAGACATGTATTTCTATAGTGTTCTCACAAAGTTCAGACAAAATATTTGACAGTTAAGAGCTCAAACCTCAAGCCGGAAGCACGGCATTTTTGATCATATCGTCGCTGTCCTGTGAAAAACACCTACCGGTATGTCCAATTATTTTTTTATTTTATTTTTTTCACGTTAATGGGATGTCTGTAACTTGGAAACCACATTCACGTAAAAATGAAAAAATGGACAAGTATTTTCCACAGGAAAGTGACGATATGCTGCCTTTAAAAAAATCAAGATGCTGACAAAGACCACAAAAAAAATGCTGGATGAATTAGTTATGTTCATTAAAACTCTTCAGGAGCCTTAGGTGTAAATCTAGATAGCATTTAAATAATAGTGTTGGTACTGTGTTGGAAAGGAAATGAACCTTAAAATTGCTCTGGTACTCTTTCTTGTAATGACATGGATGATATTGATCGAGTAAAATATGCCCAAAATTTTCCCGGTAAGATTTACTTGGGCTGAAGCATAATGTATCGCTCTGTTGTAAGATGAACGAAGCTCAGTATGAAGGAAAGGAAGCCAGTTAAATGTTTTAAAGTACTGCTACAGATATGATGCATGATCAGGAGAGTAAGGCAGCACCAATGTTATCATGTCCTAGCTTGCTAACAGGGTGGCTTATGTAGGTGTGAGGTGTCATCAGCTGCACTTGAAGCATGCCTGGTTTGTATGTTCCGCTTTGCATGAGGGGAGGGGTTGAGTCCTTTTTGTTTGAGGCCGGTTGGGGGAGCACAGAAGGGCGCGCGGTCGGGGGGTTGGTCCCGCAAGGAGGGTAATTACTTGTTTGGTGGCTTATAGGGCTCCAGAAGCTGCTTCGAGAACGTATTGACCTTGTCAGCACCTCGAACTTCATGGGGCAACAGCGGCAATTTGACGATGTGGAAATCTTCATAAAGATCCTCCATCTATTAAAAACAAACACACACAATGCAAGTTTATATTTTGGGCTCAAGAGCCACTGATGCCAACATGTTAACTATCTATCCAGAGCAAAAACTGAATCAAAGATGATATTCATTTATCTTTCTATTCATTTTCTACATGTTTCTCTTCATTAGGGGAGTGGTTGACTTGGGAGTCTAGCCTACTCTTCTGACCAGTGATTGCCGGAGGTGGCCATTCCATCAATACTAACGGAAGGTCCTTCAGTCCATCACTGACGGACGCCTGTTTTGGTGACGATTGACGGGAAACTTTAAGAAAATATCACGGACTAAGCACTGATGGCGATGAGTTTTCACCCACCAGTATAAACTGGGTCAAGTACCGACCTCTGTGTCCATCACCGACAGACGCCCATTTGCTGATGACTAACAGAAACACGCACTGCCTGTATTGCGTGAGTTTGTTTGCAGGGTTTCTTAGAGAGGACTCTATTGAATATATATGTGTGTGAATGAGTGCTCCTGTTTTCAATAGGATCCCCGCGGGGACTGTGATGGTCGGCTGTGATTGGCTCAGGAGGCGGAACCAGATGACGTCACTTCACTTTGCTATGAGAACACAATTCTACAATCTTTGTTTGAATCTACTACTTTAGGTATGAGTATTTATTTGTATATAAACATTTATGGTAGTGGGTTTTGTGTTCAATCTTGGTGAAATTATTTATATTCAAGACTGTCTCGTATGTTTGTTTGCGGCTGAATACGACGAGCAAGGTTGCTTCCATTTACTATACTGTATATGGTAATACTTTGCATTTCCTGTACAGTAGGTGGCGGTATTCCCCCAGAGCTGTAATCAGCCAATAAAGCAAGCAGAAGATGGAGAAGAAAAAGGTGGAGGAGAAAAAGTAGAAGACGACAAAGACAACGAGGATTGTGATGGACGAGTACATACACCGATAGATAGTGCACTCCATTTACCATTTAAAAAAATATATTTTTTATCAGTTAGACTTTGACTTTTTTTTTTTTTGACCGACTGAAGATAGACTGGCGTACAGGTGAAATTTACTGACAGAAGCGCTGTTAAAATAGCATGACAGACTGACTGGTTGACAATTAGAGTTTGGTTCGGCATGAAAAAACGACGGACTGGCGATGACGGCCGGGTGCCAAGTCCGCTGACGGATGACAGCCCGACAAAATTTTGTAAAATGCCCTCCTCTGGTGATTGTGTTATCTCATACCAGAAACACATTACCTGGTCCAAATACTTGGACTGAATCTTGTGTCGTGCTTCACACATTTTACATGGTCTCTCGGCATCAGGGAAAACCAGCTGGTTGACGATGATGTTGTGTGTATCAATGCGGCACTTGGCCAGTTCTTGAATTAGCCTCTCTGTCTCATAAAGGGACAGGAACTCAGCGATACACACACAAATAAAGGTGGTCTGCTCCTGTGGGTGGCGAAAAAGAGGGATTAAGTTACGTGGTGACATAAAATGGTGGAATCAAACAGGTTCCTCAAAAGTCACAACTCAGCATGACATTCAGCAATTTCATACAAGCAAAGCAGAAAATATGTCACATGCTAAAATGTATTTCTGATTGAATATTGATTGTTAATGACAAAATACTGACAAAGTATTTTCCACAAATACTGAATAATAGAATCTTTAGCTTTAAAATAAAAAATAGGGAAAATAATAAGAATAGTATTACTCTGAGAGCACAGAAAAATAACAATAATAATTAGTATTAGTATTATTATATTAGTATATATACGGTAAGTATTTGCCAAACAAAACAGAAGAAGTACTACAGGAGTAAACACTCACTTTAAAAAAATACAACATACATTTTTGTGCTTGGTAGAGTTCAAAATATGATAATGATTATTATTATTTGAAAATGTTTCATCTCAACCACTATTCGTGTGACTAACAACTGGGGTTCTCAAAATTAATCTTAACGGCAATTAAACATAACTACCACACCTGAATGCCATTAGTTTTTTTGTTTTTTTGGGGGGGGCGCGGGGGGGGTAATCAAAATACTGTATTCATGACCTGTTGAATTGAAAGGAATGTAAATGTATTTGTTTTCTTTCATCAAAATTTAATTAAATATTGATTGAGCGACATGAGCCAACGTTAATTGCTTCCACAGCAGACAAAGAGGAGCTAGTTTACAATAGCACAGTGCAGCCAATCGAGCAATTTGGTTGCTATATTTTGCGACTTTTCCAAACCTTCTAGCAACTACTTTTCAAAAAGCGACAGGCAACATTAGTTCTGCTAAGAAACTGACAACATAAGCGGAACAACTTTCACATAGAGTGGACAGGCAGGAATGGCGTCAATTGCAATGAACATTATCAAAGACATGATGAGACATGTCCATTTATATGGTGCAAAAGCAGCGATTCATCAACAAGTTGTAAACATTTGACGCAAGGCCAGTGACGTCTCTGCACTTGGCGCCAGGCAGATGGCGCTGTTGAGCAATATGCATGCTCAAAGTAATTGTGAATAGAACTGGTCTGCTTTATAAATACAATTTATAAAATATTTTATCAAGAATAATAATATGCAATAAATACCAATTATGTTACTAAGGCAATTTCGCTATAAATACATAATACAAAGGCTTTACCAAAGCCAAGTTCAATGGTCGAACTCCTTGCCCACTGTTGGGCCCCACTCAAAACTTTTCATGCCAGAGACGCCACTGCGCAAGGCATATGCTTCCATGTTGTAAATATTGTGCCAAGGTTATCTTGCCTCACCTGTACAAATCTAGAAAATATTGTCATATTCATGAGATAACAATCTCACATCTTTTAATAGGCCCAAAAAGAAGTTTTATTAACGGACTTGTTGGCTACATAGTGTGTAGGTATGCACTCTTTTTTTAAATGACGTAATTCGTTGTTAATTATTTTGCAGGTCCCCCAAGTTACTATCACAAACCCCAGTGAAAAAACAGTGACTCACTGGGTCTTTGAACTGTTCACTAACTGAGCGGATGACAGGCAGAGTCTCTTCCAGCTTGGATGCCAGCTGGTCTGCGTTCATGTCGCCCAGGCCCAGCATGTTGCACATCTATTTTAAAAAAATAAATAAATTAAAAAAAAGGAAGATATGAGCTTATTTTGTGCACGTCTTCAGACAAAGAATGTCTGTGTGTTTTGGCACCCATCCTCACCTGGGAGATGAAGGGACTGATCTGGTTCTTAATCTGCATGAGTCGGCCCAGGCCGCGTTCCACTATGGTGGGGAAGTTAAGCAGGCGTAGCGTGTGGCCAGTAGGCGCAGTATCAAAGACAACAACCGAGAAGTTCATTCCTTTCACTAACCTGAGATATAAGAGAGAAGCAAAATCGATTAAAACATATTAACGTATATGCAATGTTTCCATCAATCGGCGCAGTTCAGTTCGGAGCTGGAGTAATTTTATGAACTTTGAAGACTACAGTTTCCAACACGTGTCAAACTCATAGTGTGAAAAATCATGTGCCGGTGAGACATTCTGTAATTTCCCATTTAATTCAACAAAAGCCACATACTACACTGTAGTGTTCTGACTGTAACTGTCAACAACCTAAATGGCTTTGGATCCTCCTACTTGATAGTAACAGTCAACAGCAGCAGTTATTTTGTTTTCTTCCCATCCATCCATCCATCCATCCATCCATCCATCTATAACGCCCATTAACTAAATTCCATTAATTCCATCTAACATGAGCAGGATATTTATCTGTACCAATCAATGGACAGCAATAGACTTTGCATAGCTCCCTCCTCCATACGTGTAATCAAGTGCTAACCAGTGTGGGTTGGATATGTGAACTCTTTTATAATGGCAATGCTGTAAAATGGGATGAGCATTTTTTTTACATGAACGTGACCGTCTCACCTCATGACCTCTGCATAGCTCATGGCTTCATCAATGCCAGGGAAGGCACTCATGGCCTCCTGCATCATCTTCTTGCCCATGCTGAGCATGTTGTCTTCCTCGAAGAACTCATCAGGCAGCTCTGCTACGCCCAAGCTTGGATCAATTTCCTATACTCACACGAATACAATGTGCATATTTGCGGAATAACAGAGTAGCATTGATTCAAGCCCACCTCCGGGTTTTCATTTTGCAGAAGGCTGGCTTGTGCTTTGAGAATGTGAAATTGTCATAAGACTGAAAAGGCAATTTGATACAGATTTCGTTTTTTCTAGCTTCTTAATTCATTCACTGCCAAGGGCATATTTGTTTTTCCCCAGTCTATTCAATCCCAGGAATTTATTTATATTTTTTTCTTCAAATTTTTTCAAACATTAGGGTAAAAGAGCATCTGAAAATGTCTGGCAGTGAATGAGTTAAGACACAAGTTCCAAGTTTCCATCCACCTATTTTTATTCAAACTTTCAAAAATTATGAAAATAAACCATAGAATAGAAACGCTACAAATTCACAAAAGGCCTTAAATTTGCAAAGGAGTACATTTTTCAGTGTATCAATAAAAGTATAAGTAATAAGTCGCAAGTTCACCTTCACATTTTCACAAAATTTGCTTAAAATTTTTAAGGCATTAGGATGGAAACCCCATTACTGTGAATGATTTACACCCGCTTGTGTATACTTGCATCTTTCACCAAATTGCAGACTCACCATAGCAAATAGGTTGTCATAGCCCTTAACCTTGGTAGGCACCTTTGAGAACTTCTGGTCAAAAGCATCCGAGATGTTATGAGCAGGATCAGTAGAGATGATGAGGACGCTGTCTCTGACTGCTGCCAGCTGGACAGCCAAACTACAACTGGGAAAGTTATTCATGAAATTGTTAACATTAACTTATGTACCAAACAAAACATGGGATAACGAGAGACGGTGTGACGCCAATTTAACGTTCTCTCCTTGGGTTTAGAGACCAGTTTAGTAGTTTTCAGGGGGGGCGTTGCAACATACTCAAGACTTCCGTCACCCCGCAAGTTGCACATATGAATAAGGTAACAGTTGTTCCCGTTTTAAATCTACACATTAGGAACAACGATCCAAAACGAGAGCAACATAATACGACTTATTAATAACACTGTTAAATGGGTCTTGATCCAACCTTCTTCTCAATTTATTTAGCTACGATTAGATTACATGAATATCCATTTAGTAAAATTACCTTCTATGCCGGTGTACATAAAAATAGCGAATTACTGAGGGGTTTTTTTTGCAACGGCTTTTGTGTGGGTGTATTTCATTAATTAACCGACGGTGCAGTCGGTTAATTCAAAGCAACGTTTTAAAGACAATCATAACCGCAAGTGCGACCTAACGTCAGCGGTTAAACTTTGGCTTTTGAAGCTTTAAAAGGCAGCGTTGTCTCTCACAAGAAAGAATAAAACATTTTCTGTAATGCTCCATTAGAAAGCAGCTGTACAAGACGCGTGTAAGGTGGCCGTTGGCTGTCGCAGTTTAGCTAGATAGCATGCTAGCCGGGAAAGTGACACTTGTGGCCATTGCCATTAAAAGGAAAACGACGCGATTTTAATGTGGTGTTACGAGTATATCCGACAGCTATACTATGGGAATTAACATATGAAATTATTTACTGACTATAAACCACGTCAACAAATGCCGAAAGCTGATTGAAAAGCTGGTATGCCAGCTTGCCTCGGTAACACGGTCACTGTGTATCTCGGGGCTCACGGGCAGATGTGTCCACCTACCTACACGTCGTTTTACCGACACCACCCTTTCCACCAACAAATATCCATTTCAAAGATTTTTGCTCGATAATATTTTTCAATGTTGGTTCTAAAGGCTCTACATCGGGCGCATCTTCAAACTCATCTTCCAACGCTGCCATCTTGTGTGTGTGGGTTTGCTATCGTCGTAAAGCTCCGATTGGGTGGGTGGGACGAACCAACTATACTACATTCTGGGATCCTCGGAATTCTGAGTTTCAACGAATACTACTGGCAATCTACGAAACGATCGACAGGGGGCGAATCAAGTGCTCGAAGTTCCACTTAAAAATGTAAAAATGTAAACTGAGCGTTTATTATTTGATTGAGTGTTTCACAAAACATTTGCTTTATTCAAAAGGATGAGAGAGAGTCTACCCATTCCTTCACAAACCTTCAGATTTTATGGTATTGCAATGACTGTACATGTCTTGGGTTGAAAACAAAAGGTGTCAAAGGAACTATTTTTATTTGATTCAAATAGGGGGGAAAACAGTGTCATAATCACTCAATGATTCAAGACATTTATTTCATGTTAAATTGAAGAAAAAAACATCAAGAAAAATACACACTTCAGTACTGAAGAATCATTCAAAAGAGGCACAATATTAATTCGCTTTATTCTTAAAATCCATAAACTGAAATCCGTAAAGCTAATAACACAGTGCTGTAGACTGTACTGGATTGTTATTAGAAAATGCTTCATTGTAGGCACTAATCAGATAATCAACAATTACTTGATGTGAGTTAATTTCCTACAAAATAGATTTTGATTTGAAAAAAAAATCTATGAAAAAAGTTTTAAAAAATTCATGTCTAGACATGACATGTCTAAGAGTAATTCCTTAAGCACCACTGAGTAAAACAATCATTTACATTTACATGCACAAGCTGTGACCACAGGATAAGGCACCGGCCTCCATAAACACTTCCTCATTTCGTCACTAATCCCCAGCAACATGCTGATATCAGATATGTCACTCTTGATCTGCTTGGACTCATCATCTCTCACTTTCAAGCAATGCCAAGACAGAATCCTAATATGTGTTGTCTGAGCCCTCATGCACTCCATGCCACTGGGAAAGGAGCAACTTCGCACTCCTTCTGACTTGTCACAGTCAGTCTGCCGCAGCCAGCGTGGCCAGAACGCCGGTCCCAGATCCACCCACTGGGAACGTAATCCACATGTGGATGAGTGCACCAGCCAGGTTCGGACTGAGCTGGCAACATCTGGAGGTAGAGAACTGAGGTCCACATCTGCAGCTTCCCTCGCCAACTCCTGCCTCTGGTTTTCTCTCGCCTTACTCAGCACTGCAGAAGCACTGAGGTTGAAGTCCTCTCTGGAAGTGGTTCCGTTTACTTTGACAGGTAGGGAGTCACCTCTTGCCACCGCATCACAGTTACCTTTGTCTGTGCAGAACCGTGGGCCTTCAGATGGCTGATCAATAGACATCCAGAATGGGTCAAAAGAGGATCCGAGAATACGAAGTAGGCGTGACGAGCGGTAATGCCTGGGTTTGGGCATGTGGGGGAAGTCCTCGGCCGTGGTCAGTAACGTGTACGGGCGAAGTGGCTGTGAATATGAAGGAAGACTTGCTCTTAACTGAAGAAACGGTGAATCCCCATCTGTGTATTGCGGATCTTGAACACCATTTGGAAGCTGATCCTTGGTGGATATGTTGGAGATGGAAGCTGCGGGCACATGGAGGAGTGCACATGCATACATGTAGCAGCAGAGATAAGCATCCCAGTTGAGCATTGCTGAGGTCGGAGTGGTCTCCAACAGGAGAATAAAATGTGTCTTGTTCTCCTCCTTTTCTCTTTTTGAGTTATGCCTGCTCCTCCATCTTCCTATTATTGAGTGCCCCAAGGACGTCATGTACCACGACCCAGACATCCTTGACTTCCTCAACAATAACATTCACAGAAATTAGTGCAAACAGTTGGCTTATCATTGAGCATGGTCAGTACACGCCTGAACAAGGATCTGATGTTTAGACTATTTCTCCATCAGCAAAAATACAGGATATCCCTGAGAAACTTCATTTTGTTGTATATATTTCTGTCCAAGCCATTGAGAATAAGAATCGGCGTTAATCAAGAAGACTAACTTTAACAGATGAAAAACATGCCTTGCCTCAAGAGGATGATTTAGATTTGTCCTCATTAAGTCAGACAAAAAAAAAACATTCCCCAAATAATTTATTTTCAAAATAATAATAATTTCTAGGTTAAGAACCAAAAATTTAATTAAAAGAACAATAAAACTGTTTTTTTCCCCCCCAAAGGATAAAGATAATCCATTTATTTTTCCCCAATATAGAAGCCGTTTGGGACAAAGGCAAACAATCTTGTTTTTTTTTTTTAATATTGAATGTTTAAATCAACATTATAATGCATTTCATAAATACAGTCATGTACATTTTTCTCTATGCACAAAAAAGTCAAACATCAAATCCATCACTGCATTTACAGTGTCTTTCGGTGTTAGTGGTGTAGTGCAGGTTTTTGTGTTTACATACAGTAAGTGCCAATAAGCAGTTCTGTTTGGTTCACTTTAGTATCATGTTGATTTTTAATTTTGTTTTCCATTTCTACAATCAAATAATGGGAGGGATAACAAAATACCAAATCTAGGCTAAATGTTGACACCATTTATACAGTGGTACTTTATCTACAGGGAAGACCCAGACACACTGCGGTCTCCTGATTCAACAGTCAACAGTATTGTCCTTTGTCCTCTGTCACATTATTCCTTTTTTGTTACGTATAGTATGATGTCACCAAGCCATTGTCATCCTGGCATAACTTAAACTCAAGAAGAATATGTATTATTACTTACCACTAAAAATAGGAAACATCCTAATCATGTGTTTTTATTCTTTTTGCTTAGATTTGATATTTTACCAATTCCTCACCAATGCTGCTCTTTGTGTTTTTATGTTGTTTGCTTCTATACCAGGGAGTGCGAACTGCTGCTGTAAAAATATAATTTACCTCATGGAATGAATAAAGTATTTTGTTCTAACCTGCACCATGACCATCTGAACTGAAATGTACCATTTGGTGGAAATATGGCTTTCGAGGCCATGTTTTATAGTTGTATTCATACTTCAGAGATAATGTGCTTGTTTGAAAAAAAAAAAAAAAGGAAAAAAAAGTTACATCTATTTGGTCTTGTATAATGTCTCCCAAACCTAGAGGGAAAAAAGCTGGTCATGTGAACTGTCCTGTTGCTTTGTCGACTGTGGCAGCAGTCTGGAGGTGGAAGGCAGTGTGCCACAGGTCGTATGGCTACTCTGATCGGATTCCTTTGCCCGATCGTCCAAAAACTTATCAAACTCTGAAAACATCAATCAAAGAGTAACGTTTGCGCTGCGACACACGCATCACTATTCAAGAGAAGTGAGAATAGAATACTGAAACATTACATTTATAAAGAGGTGGCAAATGCAGATCCAAAAAGTAAAAACTCTGTCACAAACGAGCTCTTGAGTAGAAGTATCCATGGCTAAAGACAAACTGTGGCAGGGTTTTTACTCTGTGGATTTGCCACCTCTGCATTTCTACAAAAAAAAAAGTAAGTGACGCACCTTCACTGGAGACTCCTTCACTGACCGCACACTGGTCTTCCTGCATTTTCAGACAAAGGAAAACCCAAAACACGAATGATATACAGTAGCTTACATATTTGTTACGGTATTGGTCAGAAGAAAAATATCTCACCATATCACAAGGCACCCATTTATCCACATTGTTCTTTAAAGTATTTTTTACTTGCCCCATCTAAAAGGAAAAACAATTCAACAAAAGAGTGAAGTTAACATTTTACTCACTGAAAATGAAATGTTTTTGAATTAATGTACATTAAGGCCACCACTGTAAAAGACATGCATACATACAAATCATCCATTTAAAATCTGACAGACATTGGTGGTGTCCAAGGCAGCTCCACCAATATTTTCAGATAATCATTTTAAGATAAAAACATCATGTGTTTTTGTTAGACAAAATAATAATAATAACACTGGTCAATCTTTTATTTTTTTATACTGAATTTTTTTAGAGATGCAAGTAAACTTTTCTTGTGATATTTTTGCACTGATTCGTTATTTCTCCATATATTAACCACAAGTTATTTCTCAAGCACATCAGGTTTTCATAATAAATACAACTACAGTACTAATAATAATATCATATCATGATGAGGATCATCATATTCAGAAACAGGTGGAATTTTTTTCTGAAACTTCCTGCTGTAAGTCAGGGGCGGAGCCAGAACGTGGCTAATGGGGGGGCCCTGAATATTTCTTTCACTGAGCACAAATAACATGACAAACTGAATAATCTGTAGTTATGATCAACTTTAGACAACCACAATTATGCCATTCTTAATATTCAATACAATAAAAAACAACGAAACACAAACTCAAAAAAAATTTCATAATAATTTACAAACAATTTAAAAGTCAATTTTTTTCATGAATCTCACTGGGTGGGCAGTCTGTCAATATGCCCTTGCTATAAATCACAACGCTTACTAAAATCTATATTTGCGCAAGCTTTTATAGGTCAAACAAAACAAAAGATGAAAATATCTTGAAAACCTGATGTGCTGGAAAAAAATGTAGGCATTTTTTAAATCAGCCCAAAAATACGTTTAGGAGCACATAAAGCCATGCATCTCTGATTAAAATGTACTGTTGACCAGTGTTATTAGTGCTTTGTACATACATTTCCTGTGACTTGCAGCTTTGAGTCTAGGGCCCCAGCAAGACCCTCTACAGCGCCAGGGTCCTCATACCTAACACTGCAAACACAGAAATTCACTTTGTAATCCTTAAAACTGAGAAGGATTTACAATCAGCGTCCCAGAAACAATTGTGTTTGAGCTTAGGTGTTTCACTGTATTCCGTCAGAGCAAATGCAAATTTTATTGTAGTTATTACAATTTAGTATACTGCCACAGTTGAATCTTTTTAGGCCCACATCCCGTATGCATACAATCACACACTCGCATGATGTGTCTGCTATATTACCACTCACCTCTTTCTCAGCTCTGCTAAGCAGCTTCCTCGGGTTTGCGCAAACATGTCAAACTCTTCCTCATCTTCTAAAAGACAGAAGATTCTTGAAAGCAATCATGCAAGCCAAACATAAAAACGGACCTATTGGAGTATTATTAGCAGTTGAAAATCTAGTACAGGGGTCGGCAAATCATGGCTCCGGAGCCGCATGCGGCTGTTTTATCCTTATGTTGCGGCCCTGCGTGGCTTGGGAAAATAACTTAAAAATGTCCGATTGCAGTGCTATTTGTTATTTGTCTCAAAAACGTGCACCATGTCTTCTTACTAAGTCAAAGTTTTAGGCCACTTTCATATGTGGTCCTAGATTGGATGGCTGCGTGATTTATTTATTTTTTTGCAATGCGACCGCAGTCTGAACTTCCAGGTCGCATACATCCGACAATGACGTCAGGAGCCCAAAATGCGCTTCGCACGAGCAGAGGCATCAGTGCTGACAGCGTGCGGATCGACTCTGCAGTTGTTTTGAGTAACAGTATTGACTTTATATTTTACTTTAACTTAATCCCACTTGAAACATGAGGCATAAAGTTGACATTTATGGTGATAGTAGTAATTCAACCACGTTATGACATGACGTCATCTTTAGTGACGTCTCCATGAAATGAGATTGAAAAAGCCCCGCCTCATCATTTCCCCTAAAATACTGTACAGTATTTCTACCTCTGACCAAATGACTCCACTGTCGAAATGCCCCGACACACTGCACCACATTTACTTCTGTAAACATAACGTTGTGAGTCACTTTAGGGGCGTAATTATATTCACACAAGAAAAGAGACTGAGGTCACATTTATAGTGTAATATGAAGTCTACACAAGAAAATTAATTTTTCTTAAAAAGACGGCAGTTTACAGTCCTGTGTAAAGTTGAAAATGACTTACTAGCACCGTGCGCAAAGGTTCAGGAGCAGAAGTCCCATTAACCAGGTAAAACAAATATTCAGGCAGTTACTTTGCAAATATTTATTTTCATTGTTCGGTGAAATAGTGCTTTTTTTTTTTTACTGTATTTTTAAATTCAGCTATTTTTGTTTGCTCGATGGATTATTTAAGTTCATCTTTTTGTAATTAATTTGAAAGAGACCTTCAACTATGCACTTTTTTTGTAAGAGTTCAAAATGTGTTCATTTAATAAATAAAATGTAATTTTGTGAAACATGGATTTCATAAGCAACATACTATTTTACAAGTGTAAATATACACACACACACACATCTTCATTTTACAAAGTAGACTTCGACAGCGTTTGCAGCACTCGGTGTTTTCTTTTCCGTGAAAACCGGGTCGAAATGGCTCTGAGTGTAAAAGGTTGCCGGCCCCTGATCTAGTATAACATAATGTTAAATGTGACAGATTGATATTTGTTTTACACTTCCTGCATTACATGATAAAATATACCACAGTTGATCTGACAAAGATAGACCATCTCTCAGTCTCAAGCATGCTTTATATTGTGATTTTGAGTTGTGAAAATGAGACAAGAAAAACTTGGTGCTCACTGTGGCTGGTCGACTCCCTCTGATTGGTCCACGTGTTGACTTCGGGCTGATTGTTCGTCGTGATGACAGCGGGCTGGCTCAGTATTGAGGGCTCTGAGCTAAGGTCGATGAGGTTCAGGCAGCTGACAGAACTCTGGAGGGAAGATTATACAAAGGAGCATGTGCTTAAAGCTTAAATATGTAAAACAGTGCAACAGAGACAATGAAGTAAAGATCTTACTTGTTCGGTATTTGTCATTTGTGCCTTGTTAAGTCTGTCAAATCTAAAATGGCGAGTAAGTTTAACATACAGTATGCACTTGTATTTGTCCTTTAATAGTCCAGAATAGTTAGGAAAAGATGCGGAATACCTCTCATAACGGATGAAAGCATTGTTGAGGTCATCATTAACCACAAGAAGCTCCTCTATGAGTCCTTCGTCCACCAACTGGGGGATGAGCTCCACCACTCGAGTCTGCATGTTCTTACAAACCGAGTAGAGTTGCTGCTTGGGACAGTGGAGAGCAAAGAGATTTAGACTGTCATTGTGCAATTCTAAAAACAACTTTTTTTCCTGATAGGAGCAATTTTGCTAAATGACTTCAATTGAGGGGCAATTTACTACTTTACATTTTTTTTTTTTTTTTTTTTTTTTATAGAATTCTACAATTTTTTGCAGGTCAATCCCAGGGACCTGAAGCAAGAGTTTGATTAAACAATAAAAATATGACAATATAACAGGGTGGTTAAATATAGGGATGCAGCTATCCAATATTTCAGTATCCTACTTAAAAATTCTATAGAATGATGTATTCGGATTAACAATACTTTTTGCTTTGTAATGACCCACCAATTGGCTTCCTTTTTCTGATCAAAAGTTTTTATTACTTTAACTCACATTGTGCATAGCATCAAACTGTATTTTATTGTCTTTGTGGGAGAAACAGTCATTTTTGCCTATTTATAAAAGACTGTTCTCTCTTTTCTTTAAAAAAAATAATATTCTGAACAATCACGATGCGTTACTGGCTTAACGAGTTAGCTTTCAGTGATTTCTGTAAATTTTGCAAGCGCTGCATTTTGACAAATATAAACCGTCCATTCGCAATTTTGCAAATTTTGACATGCAATACACGATGCGAAAACGCACATGTGGAGCCTTGTTGCGTGTGGCATGGAATTAATCCAACAAAATTCAACACCAGACATTTGACACATTTTCTAGAATGCCCTGACAATTCAGTAGTAGGCACATAAAAAAGGAAAAGCCTAAATTCAAACAATTACAGCAATTATTCACCTTCAAACCTGTAAAAATGTATAAAATGCACACACCTGTAGCAGTTCTGTATCATCCTGCTTGCTCTGTCCAGGTTTAAGTTCATTCAGCAGTTCAGCCATTACAGTAAGGTTTCCCTTTACCAGTGCAAGTTCTTGCTGCAGTTTTTCTTTCTGAAGAGGAAAAGGGGAAGGAAACTAATATAAAATGGCACATACTACAATGCAACATTATAGTGTGTATCGTTTGCCCTCAATTCGATTATTACACAGTACGTAGCTGTGCTTCGTGATCTTGTTTCGAAATGCGGATTTGAGGATAGAACAAATGAAATGATACGTGACCAGTTGGTTGAACATGTGGCTAACCCAAACATAAGAGAGAGACTCTTGCTCATGAACACACACACACACACACAGCTACAGTGGCTTATATAAAACGTTGTATTGTGCTAGTATACGTATTCATGTATTTCGAATTGTATATTATTGTGGCTCCTTTTGATTGCGCTAAAAAAAATAAAACTGTCACGGCACACTAGGACACTGCACTCTGGCATGCGGGAACACAACGTAAGCAGGCAGATAAAACACACACACACACACACACACACACCCACACACGCACACACACACACACCCACACGCACACACACACCCACACACGCAAGCCCCCCCACCACCACACACACACACACACACACACTCACACACACACATATCAGTTTTCGGTCAAACAGCCTGTTGGTTGCATCTGTGATTGGCTGAATATGCCTGGCCGGAAGTCATGAGTGATGAAAGCTATTTTGAATTAAAGAGATGTTCAAATCAAACAACACACACTGTGCGTTTCTTGATAGGGGTTACGTGTACACTGAAATTATTGTCATTTTCGGCTGCCGGGCATCTATTTATGCTACATACATGTGTAAATATGCATCTACAGCCTTTGTTTTGGATTTGGCAGCGTTTTGGTTTTTGAAGTTGCGCAGGGTCATGGAAGCATTCGACGACACTTGAGGACCTCGCTCTTCCTCGTAGACCACCAGCAGCTTTACCACGGCCAAGCTGATGGAGTTGTGAATGCTGGGGTGGCGGTACAGGGGGGATGCCACCGTCTTAACCCTCCCTGAATCTCTGAATCTTTTCCTCCATTAATTTCACCTACAGTGTAGCCTGTACAACTCAACTGAAAAAAGAAATTTTTCAGAGTGGAGAGTTAAACGTACATTTTGGAAAAATTTGGTGGTATATGTCACAGCCTAAGACCTACAAAAACGTCTTTTGTAGCCATGTGCTAAACCTTACAGGAAGTCAACCACTTTGAAATTGTTCCACTTTTTTCGAACTTTCATAATGGAGCAATTTGTTTGCAAAAATTTCCAATATCTGATATACTCCAGCAGGTAATGTTTTTTAATTAGTACATTAAATTAAGGACACAAATGTGAAAGCTGCATTTTATGTCCACCGAGACCTGGCGGCCCGCAACATCCTGATCAACAGCAACCTGGTGTGCAAGGTGTCCGATTTTGACTTGTCACGCTTCCTGCAGGAGAACTCCTCTGAGCCAACCTACACCAGCTCCCTGGTAAGTACACTTACTTCATGACTCAGACAACACAACACCAGAAACTATGTCGGAAGTTTTGTCACTATGTAAAGTGACTCACAATGGTCCCTCTGTATGTTTGAAACATGTGGCTTGACAATAAAAGCAGAAAAATCTGGTTGAGTCATGTCCTGAAGACATGTCTTTAACATGAGGATTGGGAATTGATTCAGAATGTGATCTTTCACATATCAGGACAGCAATCAAGCAGCGAAGGTGATGAGAGCACAACTTGCTACAATGTAGTGAAGCTCACATGTAGAGGTGACTTAACGATTAATTGTTATTTTTGGTTTGTCCAAAATGAGCGTTTTTGGAGCGCCCCATTCACGATCATTTCTACACCGGAAAACCTGTATAGAAATTGGATGGGTGGATAATCCGGGATTTTGATTGACCTCAGACAAAGAAAGGTTGAGTTAACTATGCAACATATTGGCAACACTACTTCCTTTCTGGTGGTCTTTTGACACATTTTGATAACATTTCTGTTTCGGTGGAACAATTAAGCCAAGAATAGAAATATGTTTCAGAAATGATGCGGTGAACGCCGTGCTCAACGGCCAGACCCGCCGCATCACTGACATCCAGCAGCAGTACGGGGCGCTCAGCCTCAACACGCGCTACGCTACGTGCGCTACGGCAGCAGCGTGGATGAGGAGAAGGCGCGCAATAAAATGCTAATAATATCCCTTAATAATAATTATTATTATTATCATTATTTTAGGGCGGCACGGTGGTAGACTGGTTAGCACGTCCGCCTCACAGTTCAGAGGTCCTGGGTTCGATCCCGGCTCTGGCCTCCCTGTGTGGAGTTTGCATGTTCTCCCCGTGTCTGCGTGGGTTTTCTCCGGGTACTCCGGTTTCCTCCCACATTTCAAAAACATGCATGGTAGGTTGATTGGACACTTTAAATTGCCCCTAGGTGTGATTGTTAGTATGGATGTTTGTTTGTCTCTGTGTGCCTTGCGATTGGCTGGCAACCAAATCAGGGTGTCCCCCGCCTACTGCCCGAAGACAGCTGGGATAGGTTCCAGTGCACCCACAATCTTACTGAGGTCAAGCAGTAAAGAAAATGGATAGATGAATATGGATGGATATTAACTAGTGGGAAATACTGTACAACTTAATTCTATTCAATAATATCATGAAATGCATTTGTACAAATAAAGGGCAATACAGTACTTGCAATAGTTGGGATGAAAAGAATGACACTTATGAATTTACTGTACAGTGTATATCACAACCAAATACCGGGTCAAAAATCTGTCGACCCGAAATGGAGTCCTGTTTTTCCTCTCTACTATATGAGGTGTGATTTCTTATTTTGGAGGTGGTACCTGCACTGCAGAGAGGGCAGGTGGTCCCTCACTGGGTTGGGATGCAGGTGGAGAATTTGTTGGGGGACAACTGGAGGGAGTTTGTGGTTTTGATTGACAGGGAGGAGCATCCGTGGACTGTTGGGTTTCATTTTCTGGCACAGTCTGAAGGAAAAGAAAGTAGACTTGGATAAACCGAATGCATACAATAAGCACGTGCTGGTCACGACGTTACACAGAAGTCTTCACATATCGTACAGACGTGCAATTTCAATGAAAACTGTTTTGAGTTATTTTCGCCCTGCAGACTGACTCACCCTGCTGGGAGTGTGAATGGGGGATAGAGCATCTAAGTCTGTCATGGGAAACTCCAAACCTCGTCTCCTCAGGTCATCATAAACATACACCACGCCCGCAAGGGAGGGGGAAGTACGGAAAGCGTCAGCCCATGACTGAGAAAAGCACAGAGAACCCTCAGTATAACTCCATGAAGACAAAACAAAACTTGCACTCAAAAATAACCAGAAGAAAGAAAACAACCTTGAAGTGTCCTGTAGCCTTCTTTCAAGAGAAATTTGATTGTTACTTTATATATGACCTCACAAGAACATTAAATGTGAAGCTCATTCAGCAATAAGAAAAAAAAACCCTAAAAGCTTAGAAAAAAGGATAGTTTACATGCCTGTATGAGACTGAGCACCCTGTCATGAAGAGCAGTGGGTGGGTTATATTTGGGCAAAATGGCTCGCACCAAAACTCCTTCAACAAACTCCTGCGATGCTACAAACACGTGGAAGCGATGGCCACAATTCTTTACGCATGTTTCAAGAACCTGTGTGACAGTGAGCAATCGAATATTGTCCAGAAGTTCAAATGTATTCGACATAGGAAAAACACATTTATTTATTTATCTGCTGCTTCTGTAAGAACACTAGACACTCTGCACAAGACAAATGTCTTAAAAAAAACACCTGAGCTGAATACTCACAGTCAGGGCCAACATGATTTCTCTGAAATTCTTGGTACCCACAATCCTCTTCTTAATGGCTTTGACTGCATCTCTTGGGCTGAAAAAAATAAATAATTCATTTTATTTGTTAAAGACAAGAAGTTGACTTAGTTGTTATACGACAGATGTGCAATTACAGCAAAAACAATGGATTTAAAGTGGAAGACAACCCAAACATATTGATTTCAAGAATATGTCCTATACAAGCCCACTAGTTGAAACAAGGCATTCTAATTAATATTGCGTCTTTGCAATAAGAATTAATCCACCCATTTTCAGCAATCTTCGTGGGCGGCCTTTTTGTCACTTCTGTCGACTGAAAATGACATCACAACTGCTCAGGGCTCAGGTAATCACAGCTGACCTGTTTTCTGAGCCGTGATTGGTCATTACCTGAGCAGTTGTGATGTCATTTTCAGTTGACAGTAAGTGGCAAAATAGCCACCCCGTGAGATGGACAAAAATGGTTGGATTTTACTGCTTAACTCATATTCCACAAATGCAATATTAATAAGAATGCCATATTTCAACTTGTGAGCCTGCTGGGAACATATTCTTGAAAGCTAATAAGCTAATATAGTTAGCTGAATATGGCGCACCAATGACACGTCAAGGTTAAACAAAAAAAGAGAAACTGTTTTTTTTCTGTCCTTATTTGCGCAGGGAATTTCCTGTGTCATGGAGGATGACGTACGACGACTGTCGAAGAAGACTGATGGAGAGAAAATCAATTAAGAGTGTCTTCAAAAATTACATTTCTTCAATTAGAGAGAAAAACACATCCACTTTGTATCACGTTTGTCCTCATTAGAGTGACAGATAAACTGCTGCTAATGAGACAGGGTACATTTATTCAGACTATTCATTCTGTAGTATTTATGTTTGTTTGTCCGTCTGTTTATTAACAAGCAAAATTGTGGGGCCAGGATAATATAAGACGTTAGGGTCAGGTTAGATGGAAGAAGGACATCATGACTTAAAGAACAGAAATAGCTCTGCAATTTTATCGGGAATTGCACCAAAATGTCATAAGTTCCTCTGTGACGCATGTGCCACCACGCTTGGCAACAAACATTGCACTGCTGGCTGGGAACTGTTTGTTACAGCTGAAATCACTTTACCACAGTCGCCAAAAATGAAAAAGAGTTGTTTATGAAGTTAAAGAAAGTTGTTTCTTTTTCTACAGACCACTTTAAACAACTTATATAACTGAGCAAAACAAATGACATTATTCCATACCCCTCGTCCGTCTCATTGATGATGTCACATATCTCCATGTTAAGTCCCCAGTCCTCTGACTGCCGAGAGCCGCTGGTCGCTTGCTCTGTTGACAAAAAATACATAAATAAAATGGAGGGGAATGTAGAGAACTACGGGAGCATATAAATTAGAGATAGACTGATGTGTTTTTTTCAGGGCCGATACCGATTATTTGTAGTCAATGCGATCGATAACCGATATTTGGAGCCGATTTAAAATTTTCGTAAAAACGAAAATATTGGCATCAAAATCTAAAAAAACACCTTAACTTTGTTGAAACATCTTCAAGCATATGTTTATTTAACAATTTTTCAGATTTGCATAATGTAGATTTTTTTTTTGTTCTTATCCATCCATCCATTATCCAAGCTGCTTATCCTCACAAGGGTCGCGGGCGTGCTGGAGCCTATCACAGCTGTTTTCGGGCAGTAGGCGGGCGATACCCTGATTTGGTTGCCAGCCAATCGCAGGGCACACAGAGACGAACAAACATCCGCACCAACAATCACATCTAGGGGCAATTTAGAGTGTCCAATCAACTTACCATGCATGTTTTTGGAATGTGGGAGGAAACCGGAGTACCCGGAGAAAACCCACGCAGGCACGGGGAGAACATGCAAACTCCACACAGGCAGGCCGGAGCCAGGATCGAACCCACGACCTCTGAACTGTGAGGTGGACGTGCTAACCAGTCTACCACTGTGCCGCCTTTTTTGGTATTATTATTACTATACATTTTTGACAATATATATCTTTGTTACCAAATTCTAACAAAAAGTTCGGGGAGCACCCAGGGTCGTCAGCATGTCTTAAAAAGTAAAACGAAAACACAAACACAAAAAAATAGCACCATATAGTTTTCGACGATAAATTAAGTTCTCCAAAATTTCAAAATGACAGAAAATTAAACTTCACATATCTTTGTTTTGATTCCAACACAGTTTTAAATTGATTTATTATGGTCCATCTGATGTTTTAAAAAGGCAGATGCCGATATTCGTCAAAACGCAGAATATCGGCACCGATAATCGGCCCGGTCGATAATCGGTCCATCCTTAATATAAATAGAGATAATACAACTGCATGGTTACATAAATTGTGAAGGCTTACACCGGCAGATCACAATTCATCAGAGACTGACTGATAAAAGATCCTGAAAAAATCATTTAATTAAATGAAGCCTAAGCATTGTTTCTATTCAGTTCTTAATAGAAAAAATAATAGGCCGCATGATATTTATATACAACACATTCTCTATCAGGTACTAAGAAAATAAGTTTACATGACAGGATTCATTACAGGAAGATGTTGTCGTCATTCAGAGGTCAGCATATAATATAGGTCATGTTTAGTTAGCATAAGACTGAAATGGCCTGTCACAGACAGTTGAGCAGTTCTCAACACATTCAGTTGGAATCTGAAAATAACCTTTTTTTTCCCCAACATAATTCCCCCCGTATTTTTGTTGCATTCTGAACTCAAACTATTTCGTAATCACAGCCAACTTTTTCCAGTCCTCACATGTTCCTCATAAACCGCTTTAAATCACCTTCATTCCTTTCACCCCTATGCTTCTCGATCCATTTACTCTGTTGCAGCTACTCCCCCTTCCACTTCCACTTTCCAGCTCCGTGCACTTCATGTGACTGTCAGCTGCTTGTGTTTGCCTCAGAAGGAGCTGAAGCCTCACTAACATTTATGTGTGAGAAAATGAGTGAGTGACATAAGAGGTGGGAAGGGTTGAGAGGGCCTTGCAACATTCTGTTACTAATTGAGTGTGCAGATAAAAGTAAATTTCCTGGCCTCACCTGCTTGCCCTCAGCAGATGCTACATTGTTTTACAGAGGACACGATCATTTCAAGGACATTTGACTGTCTTTTGTTTGTTGGAGAAAGCTAAAAGCACATATTGCTTGCAGTAAGTAGGTGGACGACGTCTTAATAGTATGTGCTAACACTCACTTTTCATTGTGAACATCATTTCACAACGGGATTTAACAAGTACATACAAAACGTAAGAAATTTTACTTTTGACAACAATGTAAATGATCTGCGCTTGGTACACTATACGGGCGTACGTATTTGGACACATGATTAGCGTTTCTAAAAGGTGGTGACATATGTCTGCAGGAATATTTGCCTGTTCATCCAGAAGAACGCTTGTAAGGTCCAATAGTCTAATTTCTGTTTTAGTTTAACGGTTAGGTCAGCGATTCTCAACCTTTTTTCAATGATGTACCCCCTGTGAATTTTTTTTTTTCAGCCAAGTACCCCTTACCAGCGCAAAGCATCTTAGGATGGGAAGAATCTTTGTCATTCTTGGTGGCAGGGAGGCAACTCCTGTGATCTAGCTCTATTATTTGCATTGATGCTACTTTTTAAATACATTTTAATATCTCAAGCACCCCCCCCCCCCAAAGTGCCTTCAAATAGTACCCCCATTTGTGAACCACTACTATAGGTGATTGATGGAGTGAGATCTCAAGTTCTTCTACGTCAAAATCATCCAACCATGCGTTATAGAACCTTGCTTTGTGCTTGGGAGTCATGCGTTACAGAACCTTGTTTTGTGCTTGGGACAGAGTTACTCTGGGACAGAAAAGGGCCTTCAATTGTTTTCAAAAATCTTGGAAGAAACAGTGAAAGAACTAGGGACCTGCTTAACCACTTGATATACATATTTCAATGCTATGTCTTGTAAAACCAAAGTGTGTCTTTAAAAGTGGCTACTGTAAGTATGACTGGAATATTCCTATTTTTGTTTTATAAGGAATAATCTCATTCCCTGAAGCTCCTTAGTCTGCGTGACGCTGACATTCTTCCCTAATACAGTACAATATTTTACATAATGTAAAAGGCAATTGGCTTTTTGACTGCAGAAATACAAAACAAAAACACACTTTTAATACCAGTCTGGTTTACCTTTAGGAGATGCAACAGACAACAGAAGTATTTTAACCATGTAACTGAAACTATATCACAGCTGTGCAAATTTGCAGAAATAGCAGAAATAACAAGTAGAAAAAAAAAATCAGGACTTAAATCCCTGATGCAATGTCTACCTTGAGCAGATGTTCCCGCACCCCACAGCACTCCTGGCCAAAAATGGAAACGATCCTCTAAACATTTTTAATTTTTTTGTATTCACATTAAACAGATACACACTAACAAATAATCCACTCGCTGTAAATCTGATCGCCTGAAGTCATAAAATGCAGATTATTTTACGTTTTTGAGGAGTAAAACATTCGTGCACGACTAAATTAAATAAAGTAATTCTACCGTACGGGATAAGGTTGGACTAGTACATATGACGCCACCTGTTGGTCAAGGAAAATAATGCAGATGATGACACATCTGCATTGTAATATAACAGCTCTTCAAATGTTGGAGTCTTTGTCTTCTTCATCTTCATCATTCTTTATTTTTACACGGTACTGTCTATTTAGCAGTAAAAGTGAACTGCAACGGTTGTCAAAACATCTGAATAAAAACATTAGCGCTTTTCTTCCACACCCATTGGTAGATTGGGTCGCCACTTGATACTAAGTAGCCAATCAGTTGGAAGATTAAAGAGACTGACGCCGGCCTCAGTCGCATGATTAGTTTCCTCTAACTTGACGGTCGCTACCAAATTTGAATGACACCTTTAGAACGAACGGATTCTAAAGTGAAATCTACAAGCACAACATTACGTGAATTGACTGCGCTACGTGTCTGCAACTCACCGATTCTCTGCCCAACAGGTGTCGAAAACGGGTTAGCTATGAGAAACTCCATCTTCTCCCCAAGAGAAAACATCCTGTTTGGTTGGCTGCGTTTAGTTAGGCGTCTAAGTTGGTTTAGAAGGCTTCTCTCCAGTGTCCTCTGCAACTCGCCTCGAGTCAGAGGCTTGCCGAATGTCACGTGAACGAGCACACGCACACACACACACGCACATATACAGGAAGTGTGTAAAGAATGCTAAATCCTCTTTAAATGCGGAAGTAAATTACCTAATCAATACGGCAATACACAGAACACAACGATCTGCGATTTTTAGAAAAATAGCAACCGCCTGTGTTGCACAGCCATGCTGTTTTCATACAGAACTTGGGTTTGGTAGTTCAAGTCAGCCCTTGAAATGCATGTATTTAGCACCATCTAGTGTCACCTTTGAATCTCACACTTGGCGCTTTTTGTGTAGTCGCCCTCTTTTGTTCTTGGTTTTTAAACTCGTTTTGAAGTGTTTGCAAAGCAAAGGGGGACGAAGCACTCATACAAATACTTGAGTAAAAAAAGACTTTGGTTTCAGAAGTAGTGATTCAACTCTGGTAGCTACAATATCCATTTTATGATTTAGCACAATGGGGAAAATAACCTGTACACAAAACAAGTAACAATCTATTTTGTATTCTGCTTTATTAACTTACATAGTGCTCATACTGACAAGGAGATTCAATTTTAATCATGTTACAGATTCTAACCCAAGAGCTAGCTAACGTTGCATTGACTTTTATGCAGTACCCCCCAAAAAAGTTCCCATAGCTATGCTATAACATTGCGGACAGGTGAAAAAAAAACTAAGCTATCTATAGCTATGATAACATTTAAAAATCCTTCCTGTGTTTTTTCCAGATTAGAGAGAATTTTTTTAACGCTAGAAGCTTGTGGTATTTCTTAGGCTGGACCAACGAACTTGCCACAAATAATTTTAGCCAACATTAATAAACAATTCTCTTAAATGGGTGGAAAATATCTTGCTTCTCCAAATTTGTTGCAGTCGTTTTTAATGCTCTGGACATAGTCCTCTATGTGGCCGTTGTCCCTTTTTTGTTCTGCCTTATAAAACCTCAATCAAGATTACAACTAGCGTTGCATGGATTGTATACTTTACTGCAACAGCGGTGGGTCCTGAGAACGTGCACACTGTATATTTGTCAAATAATGTACTAACTACTAAGTGTTGACATCGCAATATTTATCTTACACTGTGTGACGTATGAAACACCAGAGTGGACATGAAGTGACATAAACAACAGCAGCTTGAGAACTAATATAAAGTTAAGAAACCCACTGAAATATTGAAAATCCTTTTGGTTTAATGAAAAATGTATCGTTTATTGTGGATCATGTAGATCTTCAATAGATATTCAATAGGATTACCCACTAAAATACGAAAATAACAAGTAGCTATGAAGAATAAAATTAATTTCTGGATTTTTGAACAGGACACCTGGAAAATTTACACTTTATTCTTATACAAATAATTGGATCTATGGAGTGCCTTCCCACCTATCAAGCCAAAACAGTGGGGAAGCTGATAATTCATGCAATAAGATAATTCATACAATAACCATTCCCACACCAATCATCTCAGCCAATGATTTGGCAGCGAAGATGAATGAAATTCCAGAGTGAAAATGCACATTTGAAGAGGCTGCTACAACACTTCATATAAAATCCAGAATATTAGTGCTGTCGAATGATTACATTTTTAAAACTAATTAATCGCGATTAATCATATTTTTTTCAACTAAAATTTTTTACGAAGCCGTTACCGTTATTTACTTGAGTAAAATCTTGTGGAAATGTGGAAATAAAATACAAGTATATTTCGATTCAATGACAGTTCTAATAGCTTTCTTTGTTCCTTGAATAAGATTATTTTCCAGTAAAATACAACAGTTGAACGATACACCAAAGATGTACAACTAATATGGTATTTGAATTTGGCCATGCAAAGTCTGTAAATTATTTTGGATTTCTCCGATGAGCCGTCAAGCAACTTTTTAAAGTAAAACTACGTAAAAGTCCATCTTTGCGGCAGTGATTCTCCTCTAAGTTTGGCTGCATAGTGAGCAGAGGTCATCTGAACCAGGAAGTAAATAAAGCTGAGTTAACTCATTCATTCATTATCCATACCGCTTATCCTCACAAGGGTCACGGGCGTGCTGGAGCCTATCCCAGCTGTCTTTGGGCAGTAGGCGGGGGACACCCTGAATTGGTTGCCAGCCAATCGCAGGGCACACAGAGACAAACATCCGCACTCACAATCACACCTAGGGGCAATTTAGAGTGTCCAATCAACTTACCATGCATGTTTTTGGAATGTGGGAGGAAACCGGAGTACCCGGAGGAAACCCACGCAGGCACGTGGAGAACATGCAAACTCCACACAGGGAGGCCGGAGCCGCGATCGAACCCACGACCTCTGAACTGTGAGGCGGACGTGCTAACCAGTCGACCACCGTGCCGCCCTAAAGCTGAGTTAACTAACTGAGTTAATTTTTTTTTAGTGCGTTATGAAATTTAAATTAATCTCCATAGTTAATACTTTAAATTTGACAGCTCTAATATATAATATATATCTATATTTATTGATTTATCCAGTCCAGGGTGTATCCCACCCACTGCCCGAAGACAGCTGGGATAGGCTCCAGCACGCCTGCGACCCTCGTGAGGATAAAAAGTTCGGATAATGGATGGCTGGCTGGATGGATGAATTTCACTCTGTAAATTAATGAACTGCTACAAAAACAAAATAAGCATGGTTGTTAATATTTTTTATATAAATAGTATTGACATTCTAAGCAGTAAATTCACCCACAAACATATCAGAGAATCTTGTGCCTTGTTCCCTTTTAAATTCTTCATTACAAATAAAGTTTATTCCCAAGTAACATGTATGTTTCACGTTTTGTTGATATTGATACTAACTGTTATTTTTGTAAAGGTCAACCTGAAAGTGTGGCTCATTTGTTTTTTGACTGCCCCATTAGTGCTGCATTTTGTAATGATCTTGAAAACTATATACTGTGCAAAATAAATTACAGGATTATTACATCAGACCGCGAAAAAAGCCTCACTCTTTTCGAATCTAAAGATAAAAAAAATGTGCACAATTGTTCATTTGTATGTTTTGTTATGAAAGTTCCACTTTTCTAAATGTAAATTTAAAAATGCAATCGCGATATTTATTTATTTATTTATTTATTTATTTTGATTGATTAATTTCAAGTCTCTTGCTTTAATAGTAAATAAGAAAGAGATGGATGATTGTTATTCATTCAGAATGATTTAAAGAGCAACCGTATCCTTGTTTGAAATTATTATTTATCTTATTTGTTTTTTCTCTCTCTTATGATTTTTTCTTTGATATTACTTAATATAGTTTATTCTTTGTTTTCTTATTTTTATGTATGGATGAAAAGTATGTAAATTGGATTACCTGATGTTAGTCATATATTTTGTCAATTAAAAGAAAAACACGTGCATCCTTTCGAACATCGGAAAGAAGGACACATGGTTCAAATGAATTCGACTCCACTTTCCTAACTGACGTCATGAATTGCTGACGTAATTCTCTGGCTTGCGGACTTTACCAGTAAAATATTAGCAAATAAAATGGAAAAAGATAGATAGGTCTCTGCGCTGTATGTCAACTACGTCAATGTCCTGTTGTTTTAAATGTTGCTGCCGTCAAGACTTGTGGGTAATACCGTTTTGGAAAAGTTGGTCAGGAGTAACCTATGTTAAAGGAGGCTTAAGTTTACATCCAGGCACCATTCATAAGCATTTGAAGAATTCGAATGATCCTATCCTCGGAGTACTTCCGGATCATTTAATTTTTGCATAATTACCGCTAGATGGTAGCATTAAATCAAGGTTACTATATGGGCAACTGCGGAAAACAAGAATGAACAACATTTTTTGTAATCTTTAAATTCTGATGGTTCATTATCATTTGCAGTCTTGGTAACGACATGATGGCGACTGGAATGCATATACATTTATTTATTACAAGGAACCCTAAGCAAAAATATGCCACGTTAGTATAGTAGTAGAAAGTTAAGATGATAATAATATGTAGTAATTTAAGGACACTGAAAGAAGTGATAACTTCAGCTGTCAAAAACAACAACAACAACAACAACAACAACAACAACAAAACAGGATTTGGTCTTAACTCGTTATGTTACTATCCTGCTTAAAGGGTTTTGTCACTTTTGTCCATAAATCAGGATGAGATACTGTATAGCCATTACCAAGTGAATGTCGCGTCTGTTATTTCTTTTTGATAGCAATATTGAACACATTTCTAATTTCATATATATATATATATATATATATATATATATATATATATATATATATATATATATATATATATATATATACATATACATATATATACATATATACATATATATACATATATATATATATACATATATATATACATATATATATACATATATATATATACATATATATATATATATATATATATATATATATATAAATATATATATATATATATATATATAAATATATATATATATATATATATATATATATATATATATATATATATATATAAATATATATATATATATATATATATATATATATAAATATATATATGGGTCACTGATAGTGTAGTGGTACACGCACCCGAGTTGTGTGCGGGCAGCGTGGGATCGATTCCCGCTCAGTGATGGTGTCTGTGTGTGTGCCCTGCTAATAGGGTTGCGTCAGAAAGGGCATCCTGCGTAAAATGCTTTGCTAAATCAATGATGCGAATCGAGCGTGCACTTGATTCGCTGTGGCGAACCCTGAGGGGGAAAGCCGAAATACATATATATATATATATATATTAATTGATCACTCTAAATTGCCACTAAGTGTGATTGTGAGTGCGGTTGTTTGTTTGTCTTTGTGTGACCTGCCATTGGCTGGCAACCAGTTCAGGGTGTACTCCGCCTACTGGCCGATGGCAGCTGGGATAGGCTCGCGCCCGCGACCCTAGTGAGGATAAGCGGTAGAGATAATGGATGGACCCAATTCATCTATAATGGGCGTCAAATATACTTAATATATATATTTTTGCTATTCACAGGCCGGCCTAGGGGGGTCCTTTCCCCCGCGAATAACAGGTAAATAACAGTAAATCAGTTAACATCCATCCATTCTCTGAAACGAACCGTTTATTCTCACGAGAGTAGCTGCTGAATCTATCCTAGTTGTAATCAAGCGGGAGGCGGGTATACCACAAACTGGTCGCCAGCCAATCGCAGAACAGTCAACACGCGAAAACAAAATGAAAACGCTCACGAGGAGCATGGAGAAGTCGCTAATGCTCAACTAACGCGTGGTAAATGGCCAATTTGAACTGGTATCATATCTCCTAATGCTATAGACCACGCCCCTTAAGGCCACACGCCAACAACATTCCACAGTGTGTGACTTTAATTTTAATTGTACTTTTAAAAAACAATTTATTTCTTTAAAATCCCTTGTGTTTTATATGACAATATTATTTTTTGTCCTAAACAAAATTATGTGGTTATTTTGGGGGGTTGTAACGGATTTCCATTCATTTCTACGGGGAATATTTATTTGATACATGAGTAAATTATTGACAATGTGTAGGCAACCAGTATGACGTGCACAATGAAGTGAAACGGAATCGGAGTGCTCTTTTCGGCTTGCTCTACCGGGAGAGGAGGGGCGAAGAGGAGGAGGAAGAAGGAGAGGGAGGAGAGAGAGTCGAAGCAGGAAGGAAGGCAGGCGGAGAGAAGGAAAGAGAGGTAGGCTGTGAATGCTAACAAGCCCGCGGTAATCGTCCACAGCTTCCCAAACATGTTGTAATGGAGAGAAAGGACAAGCACCATTAAGCTAGCTACTATGCACGAGCGCCTCGGTCTCCTCCCCGTGCGCGTGCCGCTGCCTCGCAGCCATCCGCACGTTTGATCTAACGAGAGATAAAAAAAAAAAAAAAAAGAACGAAAACGTCTTTTCCCCCCGCCGAGTGAAATGTATCGCGACTGCTCGGGGACCACACTGTGACAATGGAGATTGAAAATATCGTGGCCAACACGGTTCTCCTCAAGGCGAGAGAAGGTAAGCGCGACAGGAATCTCCTTTTTTCTTTTTTTCAGCTGATCCTCGTAGTCGAGGACGAGCCCGGTTCCCCTCTGGTTCTCCTTCATGTTCTCCGCGTATGTTTTATGCTTTGAAATCCATATCTGCTGGTTGCA
This sequence comes from Filicampus tigris, assembly GCF_054856515.1. Taxonomy (NCBI): domain Eukaryota; kingdom Metazoa; phylum Chordata; class Actinopteri; order Syngnathiformes; family Syngnathidae; genus Filicampus; species Filicampus tigris. The sequence continues at coordinate 10,683,499 of NC_141222.1, forward strand.
TGGTGTCCTCGCAATTATTGCTTGAAATCAGATGTCCCCTTAACAAGAGAAAGCGAGTTGATTTAGGCCCTGTTGACAGGGGGCTGAACAAGGCAGGGAGTGTTTGCAGCATCGGTGCATTGCAGCGGCCCGAGCGCATTTTTCCACACAAGCAGCAATGGCTTTTTTATTTTTAAATGTGTATTTACATCTAACTGTGCACATGTTTAATTATATGTAACACGAGTGGTGACATACCCAATTACCCATCAGGGGGCTCGACCAAACCCTCCTCATACCTGTTTGTGTGACGCTTATTAGCTGATTGGTGCTATTTGACGCAGAGGTATGCCACTTCAATTGACTGGCTGAAGTGCAGGTTTGAAAGCATCTAGGGGATATAGAGGGCCCAGATGTGCAGCCCGAGCTTGCAGGGTGCTGCGTGGGCCGGTGATCCCCGTGTTGGGTCTCACCTGGAGGTGGTGGATCACAGGCGAGGGTGCATCTGTTTGCAGAAGATGGCAGAGAGCGAGAGAGGGCGCTGAGTGGGTGTGCAGCACAGGAGGAGGTGGGGAGTGGGTGTATTATTGTTGCACTAATATGCTTCTCATCCAATCAGAGTGTCTGTGAAGATAATGGACGAGTTGATCATTTTTATTTATTTGGAAGCAAGTGCTCACATTGTGCAATTGCTCATTGCTTTTAGATCCTTACTGCACATTGCTATGTGTACATTTCTAAAATGGTGCTCTACATGATGTTACTTTGTGTATCTGCCGGATACTTTGGTCTTCATCTGAGACCTCAGATGGCCTTCAGTCGGGGATGATAGTGTGAGGGATGCCAAATCCTGAGATGATATACAGTACAGTAATATAGCTTACATCACTGTTTCCCAACTTTTATTTAGTGAAGGCTCATATTTTTTACCATTAGAAAAACTCTCATGACACAACACGTAACGCAAAGTATATATCCTGAAATAACGATCGTTTACTCATATTTTTGCACCCAGGCCGTGTCAAAACGGAAAAGGAGCCGGTCTTTGTTTTTAAATGTCTAACAATCACAGAGTAACAGTGTTTACTTTATACTTGATTTAAATTTAATCCCACTTAATCCATGAAGCAAAAAGTAGACATTTGGCAATAGTAATTCAGCCACGCAGACGTTTCATTTATTACGCTCGGCAATGACATGACGTCTTCTTTAGTAGACGCCTCCATGAAATTAGGAGATCGAGGAGTGTCGCCTCATATCCCCAAAATATTCGAGTTCCTCACGCCTAACTACTCTGTCGATATAAGGTGATAAAATGAGCCCCTACATGTGGGACCTATTTACCATGTGATGACGTTTTATTGGTGCACGTTACTCAACGTTGTGCTATGTGCGCATGCGTGTCACATCACGGATGCTTTCCATTCACATTAGAAGTTGCATTTTGTAATGTGAACGAGTATATAAAAAGATGAGACTTAACCAAAATTTTCGAATTGGTCATCACGCCCTGCAGTGTGAGAGTGGGAGCCGCACATGACCTATGCGACTGAGCTGGACAATCGTGAACAAATTACAAGCAATTCCCCCTCGCACACGGAGCAGTTGACGCTCACTCACCTCAACGAAAAAAACGTATTGAACTATGAAAAACTTGGGCCGATTGTCAAGGTAGAAGTGGATTGCCCTGGCTGCTGTAGCTCCAGTGTTATATAATAATACAAAGAGAAGAAATTGGCAAGAAGGACAGATTGTGGATTCCTGAGAGCTGCTGAAATGAATGATAGCACTATTCTTTGACTACACGTGTATTTTGGCAACAGAGCTTCTGCACTCTTTTTTTTTTCATATGAAATTGTAAATAAAATTAAATATTATTTTAAAACAATATATACTGAAAATATAAACAACATTTTTGCTCCAATTATTCACAAGTTCAGCTCAAAAATCAGTTCTCCTTTGTCGAGATTAAAGTTGGGCTTTGTTTCAATTTGAACGGTTCTGATTCCGGTTCCACATTTCAGTTCCAGTTCCAAACGATTCTCGATTCAGAAAGTTGCTGGCTATTGACTATACACCGAGCCAGGGCAACCCAAATGTGCTCACTGAACCACAAGGGCAGTGAGTATACTGTATTGCTGACAATGCTAGATCTAGGATGTTTTCACCTTCCAGAATTCTGTGTGGAGCCGTGCAATGTCATGCTGCAACATGAGGTCATGGTCTTGGATGAATGGCACATCAATTACATATGCCTTTACAAACAGATAGCTATGTGAACACTTAACTCATTCACTGCCAGACGTTTTCAAGACCCTATTTTACCCTCACGTTTGAGAAAAAAAAAATAAATATATATATATATGTATATATATATATATAAATAAATAAGTTCCTGAGGTTGAATGGCTGGACTGTGAAAAGACAAGTAAATTCGCCAATGGGAGTGAACGAGTTAAGAGTTTATATCAATCATGTAGTGTCATTTGCCTTTCCAGGAGTGAGCGTAGGCAGTCGTCACCCTGCATAGAATCTCATAGACATTTGAAGCAAACATCACACTTCAATACCCCAAAGCGGCCGTCTGCTTCCCCTTCCTCCCCCCGCTTTGGTCCCCCTAATGCTTCATGACACCAAGGTCTACGCATACACCCGTGGAGCGTGTGAAGTTGGATTCAACTGCAGTAGCTGTGTTCCATCCCATGAGTCTGCAAACTGTTGTCCTGCTAATGTGTTAAGTCCGTTCTCTAACTCTGTGACCTTGCTGTGGGGAGGGAAACGACAAGACCCACCTAGAATGCCTGTTGCAAATGCAAACCAGTGGTAGCTGACTTAGGCGATGCCACATCCAGTCGGTGTCTACATTTACATGGACAACATTTCTTCAATCCGATCAGAGTTTGCATTACAGTTATGATCGGATGCACTGTTTTTTCTTGGACACTAAAATATTGATTCAATTAGGACTTGAGTGATCATGCGTCACACTTTCGTTCATAACAAATTTTTCTGACGTGCAGATTGACCAAATATACTGGAAATATTAGTAGTAGAAGAAGAAGCCGTAACGACTTTGGTGTCAACAAAACATCGCTCCGTCCATTTCTGCTTTAAGTGCTATTTCGCATATTTTTCCCATTTGCACTGTTACGCCGCGTTAACACTTCCTAATGGAGCTGCAAGTGTACCGGTTCAGTCTTGCGCCCGCCATGTCTTTCGCTCGCTCTGCTACTAGCTTCCAGGAATAACAGAAACACGTATAGTGATGTCACAGACATGCGCGGTAAAGACAGTTTGTTTTGAAATTTCAGAATAAGTGTTTTCATGCACGCCGGTTGGACTATCAATGGACATAAACCACCCATCTCGTTCGTAATAAAATCTTGATCAAGCTTGACCGGATCAGAATATTCCAAACACGTGAACGTGTGTACGTGAAGCATTTTTATTCCGATCATCAGGCTTTTCAGCCGAATAAATGTGTCCGTGTAAACGTAGCCAATGTCAGCAATCCTTCCCGTAATTAATACAAAAAAATGTTTTAATGTTTAATTCTCAAATTAAATTTTATTCTCGTCATGTTTGTATGCAGGATTAAATCCCATTTTGACAAACTAATTTGACCGCTGATTATGCTGGGGAAATATATGAGCATGCCAACATGGTCAGAGTAAAAATGTGAATGCATTCTAGCGACAATCAGTCTGGCAGTTAAAAACAATTTCTCCAATGTACCGTTTGCAGGAATACAGAGGTTTTGATTGCTCCAACTTTGAGAACACAGCATTTGCTCATCATTCTCCAGTGAATATGGTATTGCAATATTTTCTCAGATTTCATTTTGTTTTTTTTTTACTTTGAAATAATTCCTGTTAACTTTCTGATAGAATTGCTGTATCATCCCATTAGGGAAGAAAAGTATTTTCACCCGCTGTCTGTCAGTTGCAGCAACTATGCAACATGAGCTAATAACACAACAATATTTGATCCACGTTCAGTTTCCTCAGTTAAACGCTTTCAGTTTTTGTTTACAACAACCTTGTTAGCAGTGTTATAGTTTTATCTGTGGTATCTTGTACTTTATTCAAATTTCCTGTTTCACACTGTAGTATTATGGCCAGTAATAAGCATCACGCAGTTAAATGTATTGCAAATATTATTTCTCCTTGTTTGGTTATGAGACTGGTTGGATCAGTCTTTCTTTACTAACAGTTGTAACCTACAGTATCTTGACTGTTTATGCTGTGAGACTAACTTTTATACTTTTAAATGCTTGTACGCTAAATAGGACCATCATTATCGATTAGTCCATTGATGATTCAAGTAACCAGAAACAATTTTGTTTTGCATTAATTTTTTTAGTGATGAAAAATGCCTAAATAACAACCAAACGAAATCTCACCAGAGGTTGTTGCCCTCACCAACCCTTTTGAAACCGATTCAGTCACTGTTTTTCGTAAATACTGTAAAAACAGATGTTTGCAAATGTCTTAATTTGGTCAAACTTAAAAGATAATCAGTCTACTTTCATGAAGGACTACAGGAATCAGATAATAATTGCTGTTGAGAGGCTGAAATCAGAGGATTTAGACAATTTAAATCGAATCAATGGCTGTAAAGGCCTAGATAGACCAAACTGACGTCAGAGGTCGTGAAGCGTGGTGGCGTCGGAATGCACCATTGGTGTAGTGACCAACGTTGTAGTGCCATAACTCGTCAGTAAGCATCTGGGATTGCGTTTACGCATGTTGAATCGGTGTTGCCAGTCGTGGCATTTGGTCACTCTGATTGGCTGTTAGCTAGCAAATCAGTGCTCGGAGCACCAACGGGAAGTGACAAATGCGAATAAACAGTGAGCACGCCTTCGCTGCCTTAATCTTCTTACAAGTACAAGAACGAGGGTTGACAATTTAAGTATTTCACAATACCGTGTCAAGAACGTTATGGTTTACTTCGCGTGGGAGTTCATTGTGAGCGAAGAATATAGCTGAATTCATTGTTTACGTTTTTAGAATCCGCCCCCGGCCAACAGCTTTCCGGTTGGATTTTTCTAACAATGAGAAATAGTGACTACCACCGCCAATGGCATGGAAGGGTATTACATCTTATGCATGCGCAGAAGGTACTTTAATGATCAGCGTCGCTGTCTGTCGTTGCGGTGTGTTTTTCCAGCGTGACGTGCCGACAGACGACCGGACGCCACAGGGAGTAAGCCTCTGTCACTGTTGGCCAACGTCGTTTTGGTCTATCTAGGCCTTAAACGATGACTGGATAATCTAGAGTATTTAAATAGTTGTCAATTAATTTGGTCATTGATTATTGATTAATAGATACATTTTGACACCTAATGCACAACCGGATTGCTGAAGTGAGAAGTGACAGAGCTTGACCAGCCTGTCATTAGTGTGTAGTGCTAGAGCTCAGAAACTCTCGGGGGAACCAACACCCTTTGATCGTCTCCAACCTCAAATACAATGATAAAATCAATAGTAATGATAAAATCAATAGTAGTTATAAAATGAATAGTAATGTCAATGTGTGAAAATGTCATATTATGACTATAATGACCAAAAATATTGCTACCCTAGAAACGAGAGTTTTATTTTGAAAGCAAAAATCAGCAACGCCCATTTAATTTTTGGTTGAACGTTACAAATTGCAAACGGCAGCAATCAAACGGAATTTTCATACATGAAAAACAGTCACATACTTAACTAACAGCAAACAGTCGTGTTGTACACTTTTGGGTGGAGATCAAGGAGATGAGTCAAAAGATCTGCATCAGATCCGTTTTCACACACGCCACAAGATTTCCTTTGAAACATATTCAGATGTATGTACCGTGAGGTAACAACCACAAAAGGGCCTCAGTGTCAGCCAACTATACAACATCTGAAATTCACAATGAGTGAAATGTCATCAGGAAAGTCTCTGTCAAGCATGAGAATTTTTTGTATTTTTGTTTTTTTATCTTGTTTTGTGTAGTGATGTCGCTGGAATTTGAATAATGTATTTGTTGTTTTAAGATGGATGGTTAGAGTTCATATAATCCCTGGATGTAACACCAGTTAAAAGCAAATGAGATCTTTTAGAAACTGTGTTGGTAATTCATCCTGCAGAAGCCACGGTTACAGTAGTTTGCAGCACCTGACTTGGCACAGCACCATATCATAGAACATAGGGGTGGGTGATTTGGCAAAAATATCATAACATATAGTTAAAAAAAATAAAATAACCATCATGATTTTATCATAATTTTTTACATCATTTTTTTTAAGACTAATTTACACATTTCTGACCATTTTCCTCATGAATGCATCGTACGGCAAACGAGTGGTGCAGCGGCGAAAGAAGAGCGCGAGCAGTTGTACTTGGATTAATAAAAATGTGATAATTAAACTCTGACGACGTGTTCCTGGAAGACGCTACAATATGATAAATCTCGCTATTTAAGTTTGATGTTTTTGCTCCCTCGTCTAAGAAACTTAAGCTCAACATTTACTAATTTCAAGGAATGTACTGTTTTAGTGGTTAACAAAATTCAGCAAAAATCCTCTTGAAGGTCATTTATTTGTTACATTTAGCTGTGTTATAAGAATAGCAGGTGGAGAAACCAGTGGTGATTACATAGTCTGAGCATGACTGCTCCTTCCAGTTGGACCTCTTATCAAAAAGAAGCGGAGGGTATATGGTTGCAATGTATTCCTCTGGTGTGTTTAGCTTTTTGTCTTTTCAAGAACAAGAGCTTTGTTCCAAGTATGTCAAACTCATAAGATGACACACACACACACACATGCACACACACACTCTCAGAGCGGTGTTAGGGCATCAGAGTGAATTTCCGAATGCATCCCGTGTTGACTGCAGCAAATGAGTTCCGGTTGGATGAAACTACCGCATCTAACTATGGACAAGTTTTTCTTTTCAGTTTAAAATGGCTTACTTTATCTAGAATCCTGAATTGCATTGTGGCCAAAGGTAGTATCCAGGTCAGTTATTGCACTGTAAATTAGGGCCGCACGATATGGATGTTTTGTATTGCAGTGTTTTACATGTATCTAAAGGAATTACGTTTTTATGAACTAATGTAAGATATTTTTTATACGGCAAAATACACACAATGGTTTACTATCTAATGAATTGTAATAACTTAGATATTTGTGTTAGAAATGCCCTATATACTGTTCTTATTTGATGGTGATTGACATTTAATGCTGCATCTGATTGGTCAAAGTTAGACAAAAGTGTACTGTCCAGTTCCATATGAAAGTATGAATTTATCGCACGCCTTTGCACGCGTTTTACGTATTTATTTTTTAAATACCGGTGGTTAAAAAAAATGCCACTTTTTGCCACAGCTTCAAAGCTGTTTTTGAAGCCAAAAAAATCACGGCACTCTACTGATATACCGTCCAACACTAGTGGTTAGCGGTCCACTGATAGTGTAGTGGTATACACGCCTGAGTTGTGTGCGGGCAGCGTGGGATCGATTCCCGCTCAGTGACAGTGTCTATGTGTGCCCTGCGACTGGCTGGCGACCAGTTCGGGGTGTAGTCTGCCTTCGCCCATTGACGGCTGGGATAGGCTCCAGCAATTCCCCGCGACCCTGTATAGGATAAGCGGTTTGGAAGATGACATGACACTAGTGGTTAGCACGTTTACTTTGCAACACAAATGTTCTAGATTTGAAATTTAGGCCCATCTGTGTTACTTTTGTTCTGGCTGTACCACCGTCAGTCCATGTACCATGAACGCAACACATCATTCAAAATAACACATACTACCACACAACAGTAGAGGAGAATGAGGTTATTCTGTATTTACTTGGATGAATATGTATTCATAATGAAGACTACAATGGCTTTTTATTTGAGAGGAGATTGAGGTTATCAGAATACTAACTGTTGCGAGTGGAGCCTGTTTTGTATAATGCTGCAGTGTCTAGAGCTAAGGCACAGCAACAGGGTAAGTTAACGTTCATTTGTGGTTATTTCTGTCATGCTTAGCTGTGCATCCACAAACGTTACCATGACGCAGCTGAGGTTTACATCATCCATATAATAGCGGATCAGCACTGGAAAAAGTGCTGCTTAGTATTTGGCAGTAGCTTCCATGCAGTGGCCATGTCATGTTGTGTAGTGTGTGCAGTTCTGTAACTAGTTTTAATAAGTAGCCAATTGGACGCAACTTGTTTGGCTACAATTCTACATCGACTCGGCGTGACAAAAAAGGGGGGTGCTAGTGAAAGTTTAGTCGGAATCGCAGACGGATGCCTGTTTAAAATTAGAGGCGGACCGGCCTATAGTATACACGTTTTTTTTTTACCCCCGGAAAAAAGGCGAATGACGGACAACGTAGGGTACCCACGCTGCAGACAGATGACGAATAATGGTCGCTCAATTTGGAGTAAATTGCCCAGCTCTGCTAGATGCTATCTAGGTTAAACAATTGTAAACAATTCAATGCACTAACAATACTCCCAGCCGCTAAAATGGATATTCATAGGAAATTTGCCAGCTAATGAGCTCTAAAAGTAATGTTTATGAGTGCACGGACGTTTTCTTTTTCTTTTTTTTTTCCATTTTGGGCGACTGGGGGGTGCGGACTGACGGAAGGACGGAAGCGCTTTAAAAGGATGAGGATGGACGCGGTCGGAGGACGATCATTTTTATGAATAAGGACGGAGGGACGAGAATGGAAGGGTACCCAGGTCGCGGACGAAGGACGGACCGGCAAAAAACGGTAAAGGGCCCATCTCTGCTAAATATGTATCTGTATGCATTGAACCCATCGCAGTGACTGCAGTCTGTATGGGTGTTATCATTTTCATTTATTCCAGTTGTGAGTGTTTTTTTCCATCCAAAATTCATTAAATTAAGCCACTGTTACAACTGTGCTTGCCACTTTGTTTTGAATGTCAGTCCTTTGGAATATAATGTAAACATGTTATCAAAGATAATCCTCAAGGTGTCAATGTGCTTTTTTGTTCCACACTGAATAACTCCGTGCTTGAGAGGCAGTCCTCCTATGAAATCAGCCAGTTGCCTTCGACACAAATGTACACAACACAGAGATGCTGAACCTCGTTTTGTTTTCTTAGTCTAGCCCCAGCTCGTTCAAGTTGAGTTTCACAGCATTTTCTAGTCCTAGCTTTTCACCTTCTCCCCTTAGACACTTTATAAACAAGGGTTGTTTTTCAAACTTAATGGAATATCTCAGAGAGACAACGATCAGCAAAAGAGAAGTATTGCAACACCTGGGGCTGGGCCGATAATTCGATATCAATATGTATCGCGATTGACACGTGATCGATATCAATAGAAAATGCCTTCGATAAAACGTTTGATAGAGGAAAAAAAAGATAAAACAAACCCATTCGCAGCATGGTGCATGATGTAGGCAGCGCGCTTCCGCCTCCAAATGATGAAGAGGAAGCGTTTAAACCAACGAAGAAGAAGCATTTAATTAAACCAATGAAGAAGAAGCTGTTTAACTCAACGGAGTACGCTCGCGGGCCCGGCGACCGTGCGCTATGCTCGCATCCAACGAGCGAGCACCGTAACTTCGCTCAAATAAATGATCACTCGACTTAGTACAACTCTTACAATTAAATGATATTATGCATGATAACCCTATTAAACACCCACGGAAGTAGCCGTGGTGTACAAGTAGAGGAGTTCTTGTCTTTGACATGCTAGCGCCAGTTAACCTTATCCGACAGCGGCATCGCATTCAAAGTAAAATCAAGCAAGTAAAATATGAACGGATTATGGTAATAATGAGTCCGCTAAAAAGATAAAGTAGTCCTAAGACGGTTGGTCAACAATAATGTATGCAGTGCAAGAGAGTATTCGTTCACTTACATTGGATGAACATTGAATGAAGGCTAATATATGTGCGTCAACAACTGCTTTGGGGTAGTCCTAATGCAAATAAGCATTTACAATGCACTGGTGGAGGACAAACTGCACTTCACACTACATAACGATGTACACAAAAACAGTTCAATGTTATTTTAAGAAAAGGTTTAAAACAAAATCAATAATTATCAACATTGACTGATATGAAATACTTGGATTGTGACAGTTTTTCAAACATATCTCTCAGCCCTTCTGGGCACATTATAAAATTAAAATTGAGTTTATTTAATCTTTATATCGACCAGTTTATTTCACTCTTTCATAGTTACATTGACCTCTTATTAAAGGTTAAGTATTATGTTAAAATAAAATAACCTAAATGTATTTCCCTTCGGGTCATTACTTTCAACAGTTAAAAAAAAGAAAAAAGATCAATATATATCGATATCGACCAATATGAAACACTTATATGGTGATATAATATACTTTTCAGTCATATCGCCCAACCCTAGCAACACCACAGCAGCTGCAGTGCAAACGTGTGTGTTGCCGTGTGCATGGCCTATGTGTGTCTCTTTTGCGCTGAAATGATAAACTCCATATTCTATCCTCGTGCCTCAACAATTTCTGTCCTGTCAGCTGTTGCCTCTGGGGGACTCTTTTGCAATTGAAGGAGACATATTATGATGGTCTACTGGTTTGCTTTGCATGACTTACATGACATGCAAATAAAAATAAATAAACGAAAGAAAGATTTAACTTAATTATAAATAAAGCAGAATGCCCACAACCCTTGTGAGAATAAAGTGGTTCAGACAATGTATAGATGGATTTGTGCAAATAACAATTATTAACATAAAGTCCCCTCCTCTGGGATCATAGTCCATCTGTTATCAAAAAGAATAATTAAGTTAATGTTAAAGGTTTTCAACTGACTGACAGGTGATGCTTTCTAGGGGACATATGACAGTTGGGTTGAGCCATTCTGGTATGGGGGAGATGTTTGTAGGAAAATGAAAATGAATAGCTTACTGAAATTAAAATTCATTTCATGAACTTAACTTTTCCTGAAATATTTATATAATTTAATAATTATTTTTAAAGGATTTTTACATGAATGCTACCTTTTAAATATATTAAAATTTCACTTACCCCATGGAGTGCATTGACGTACCCCCATTTGAGAACCACTGCTGTAAGCAATCGATTGTGGGATTTAAAAAAAAAAAATTTTTTTTTTTTACATGGTTGGCATAGGTAAATGAAAATTTTGTTTTTTTAAAGAAAAATATATAATTTTACATCCAAATAATTGATATTCGATAATTTCCCGCGGCACGCCAGATGATGATCGGATGATCTAATTTGCCATGGCACACTGGTTGGGAATCACTGCATTCGACAATGTACACGGAAATGCACTACACTAAGAATGACGTGGGTATGCCTTTTTTGACACCAATTTGCTGAAAAACTAAATATATTAATTAACCCTATAGAACTTTTATATATATTTAGCTATCATGTTGGGGATTGAATTTCAGGAAAGTTTATCTCAAGGTCACATGGTCCACAAGGTGAAATTCCAGGTCAAAGTGAAGGTCAAAAGTAGGGCTGCATGATATTGGAAAAACATGGATGGTGACTATAGCGATATCAATTTTATTGCGATATTTAACATGTACCTAAACAATGTCATTTTTACTATATAATAAAAGAACATTTTTTGTGGCAAAATAAGCAAGCTCAATGTGTTCTTAGCTAATTAAATGTAATTCCCCGAGGTATCCAGCTATTGGGTGGCGACGCGCCTATAAGTCAGCATCTGACTGGTCTAATTCATATAAAAGCATAAAATTCCATAAGAAAATTATTGCATGTCTTTGCAATATGTATATTACATAGGCCAGGGCTAATCAACTGGCGGCCCAGGGGCCAGATCAGGCCATCCAAGCATGTTGGTCCGGCCCGTGGAAGATTGCCAAAAAGAATAAACACAGACGTTTGCCACATGTACACATTCTTATGCTATACACCACCTGGGAAGGTAGGAGGCGCTGTGGCGTTGTGCAGTGCTATGTCTCTCTACTGACAGTAGAAAAAGAATAAGGAAGCGGCTTCAGAGCTCTTCTTCCTGCATGTGAAATTGAGGTGAGCAGGAGAGGCCCGAGCGTTTTCACGATGGATGTTTCCCCCCAAAGGAGGAGGAGAAAACGAAGAAGCCTAAGTGAGCCGGGGCGGCGCCTCGCTATCGCTATAAACATGTCGCTATCGAAACTGAAAAAAAGAACGGTTGATTTAGTGTCATAGCACAGACGAGACACTGTGGCGGTCCGGCCCCCCGGCCCCTTGGGTTTTTGATAATGTGGCCCCCTGAATAATTTAGTTGAATACCCCTGGCATAAGGCATATCAATATTTTTTTGATATATTGTGCAGTCCTAGTCAAAAAGTCAAGTGACTTTAACATACCCCAATCCTAACAAGAATGGAATATTTAGAATCCCCTAACCAACAATACCTTTCTTTTGAAAATGGACCCAATAATTTCTCAGATATTGGGGTGTAAATGTCGGCCTCCATGCCTGCTTTTGCTGAAATCTGAAAATTCGCAGGCCAGATCTCCCAAACCGCTGGTGCGGTGCCCATAAAATTTCAGATTTGGTATTGTAAGAGCATAATTAACAAATAAACCAATTCGGCCAATTCTAAGATGGTCCGGTTAACTCCATCGGGTGGATTCAGCTGGAATGACCACTTTGAACTTTTATCTAACTTTTCATCTTGTACCATCACTCCTGACATGTTTATAAATGACGATGCAAGTTAAATTGAAGGCAGTGCTGTGGTCTTAACATTTTTATCTGTAAATGTTTCGTGCATTTTGAAATCAAACCAAAAACTATACCCTATGCATTGTTGCACTATGAATACAAAACGAAATACTTGTAAAAATAATTCACCCTTCTTTGGCATCAAGCATTTTTTAATGTAGAAGACAGGGAAATTAGATAAGTAAAATCAGGAAAGGCAGTGATCTAAAAAAAAAAAACGTAAAAGAAAAGTTTGTATTGGTTTTCATTTTGTTTTGATTTAGCCTTTAACCAAAATACTTTGCTTCGCTTCACTCATATGTATGATGTAAAATGATTTGATCAACAAAAATAAAATGAGGTGTACACCCAAAAAAAATATATATACATCACAACGTCACTACGGCCATACAGCAGCTGTGTTTTGGTTGTTAATAAACACGGGTTCACTGACTAATGCCTCTGTAATCCATAGTAGAAGCTACAATATGTTAGCATAACCAGACATAACATTGTCTTACAACATGACATCAAACACACACACAGACCGTAACCTAAGTGTGTTAAGAGTAGCTTCCAGACACGACTGTCCCAATGTCAGAAATTGAATCGGGCACCAGCCACAACGTGCTTTCCTATTCTTTCACCACCATGTTACCATGAAAGGCAGATTTGCATCGCATTTAGCATTTTTGATGAAATCCACTCTAGATCAGTTTCGGACTGTGCTATTAACAACCATTTAGCTATGACACTGACACATTGCTTCTGAAAAACAAAACTGCAAAAATAATGACGACGTCGACGACTATTAAATTAGACGTTGACTGATTTGTTCGTCAACACATTCGTGACTAGTCGCCTAATCTAAGAAGCCTTACTCCAACCCAAGTCGGGTCCGGCCGTATTGCGCGGTGTGCCGTGGGCCTTATCCACATGAAACACCAGAGGTTCACTAATTGACTTGCGGGAAATCACTTAAACAATTATTGCTATTTTCCTTATTTATTTTATTCTTATTTTCGCGTTTCTTTGAACCATTGTCCAATGTATGTATACAGTATATCTTTGTTGGGGGGTCGGTGCTGTTTCAAAATTGGCGTAAACAGTAAAATGGCATTTGGTCCACTTTCTCTCCCTCCCATGTGTATTATTGCAGCCAAACACTGCACAGTAATTCACCATTAATAGACATTGGCTCTCAATCACATTTCTCTGTTCACACGCACACATACACACATACAAAGCATCGGAACACAACAATGCGTCAGCCCCCAACATGGCATGTCCAGCGGTTTGTGATGTCATGTGAAAACAATCTATACACATGATCAGCATGTACACAACTATTCTTCTACCTCTGTCTTGAGCTGTCTTTCCAGTCTAGTTTTTGATCCAGTCAAATCAGTGTGGACAGATTGCGCAACTGTTAGAGTTGGACTGAATTTTTATTAATTTTACTTGCATGTGTGCACTTTTAGATAGACGAATGTGTGGTTGGTCCTCAGAAAATATGGTTAAGGAGTGTGAAATGTGAGCCCAAATCTGAAATTGTCCACTGTGCAAAACCAGTAAAAAAAAAAGAAAAAAAAAAAGGTATGCTTTAAATCAGGAGTGACCAAGTCCGGTTCTCCAGAGCCCTTATCCAGCCTGTTTTAGATATCTGCCTCCTCCAACACTCCTGATTCAAATGATCTGGTAGTCAGCTGGCAAATACAGGTAGTAGGAGCTATTAGACATCCTGGCGTGACTGAACGGAAGTGGTCTGACGCCACTGTGAAAAGGGCCTATTGTCTTAACATTATGGCCTTTGTTTAAACCAAATTAAAAAAAAAAAGAATGGTGACAGCGCTGCAACTTAGCACTGTTAATGGCGAGTAAACATAACATATTATATATACAGCCTAAAGCAAACAAAAGGAAATTCCTGCCCATTCTTGTTGAGCAACATGAGCATTACAGGTCTGCCCAGAATCTTAAAATGGCTGTGGGGATTGATGAGCTGACTTAAGCTTTTATCTATTTTACTATCTATCAGTTTGGTTTGCAATCAAGGAATGGGAGAGTGTTCCTATGTTGAGCAGAGTAATGCAACTGGGTTCGTTACTCATTCCTACTTGTATGCTGTTCACATTTCTGCATTCAGCAGACACCTTCAGTCAGGGCCATATGAAGGAGGAAAAGCCTGGCCACAAAGAATTGCTGAAGGCATAACAAGAGCAAAAAGGTGTCTGTATGGGGGAGGGGAACCCGAAGCTGAGAGGCGGCAAAAAGGAAGGGAAAAGTGAGAGAGGTGCGGATTAGCAGGAGCGCTGCTGCCTGCTACTCACGTTTCTGTCTTCCTCTCACTCGCTGTCTTCCACTGTGAATATACACACGGATTACTTTAAGCAAACACCGGGCCTTTACTTTGAATAGGCAACAAGAGATACTCACAGCTAATGTTTTCCTTATCTGGGGCTACTCTAGCCAATCACACGCTGCATGTGAGAGCCATTGGAAAAGCAACAGGCCATTCATTTATCACGGCCAGGCTCCATTGTGCCTGAGTGCGTGAGCTTGCTCACATTACAATGGCCCTAAACTATGTGTGACCCTGTCTCATTTCCTACGATTTAAATTTTGTTTTTTGGGAGCGCTGAAGCCGTCCTCTCCGGAGCTCCAGCACTGCAGGGCGTGGGACATTGGCTGTTAGGAGTGTGACAAAATCTCGATGTGGTGATACATCACGGTGTTTTGTCTTCCGATCCATTATCGATACGCCTCCGCCAAGTATCGATATTTTAAATTAATATACGGCCGCTGTAAATACTCCTTTATTGTTCATTGCTTATTGGGCAATTACTTGGCGATCCACTAGGGGCGCGCCGCAGCGGAGCGGCGGGGAAGCGGGTGGAAGTCGTCAGGCGAAGAAGACAAACAAACATTGGGAGAGAACATGGCTTTAGCGAGCGAAAGACTTAAGTTAAAAGATGCGCTGACATCATACAAAAGGTGTGGCTACATTTCGGACTTTACAGTAGTACGGATGGAACTAAGCTGGCGAAGGAATTTTCTATATGCAAGAACTGTCTCACAAAAAAATATGGTGCACTTGAAACACGCCGAATATGCACAGACATCAGGCATCACACAGCACCAGTCGCAAGCCAAAAAGTCACCCAAAGACTGTTAGATTTGCATCCTGGCCAGACCAGCGTGGGTTCTCTACTGCAAACAAAACTCCCTTTTAATTCTCCCGGGACAAAGTCGATCACGCACAGCATCCGTGTGTATATTTGCAAGGATCTCCACCCATATAGTGTAGTTGAGAATGGTGTTTTTCGCTACATGATGCGCACTCTAAAGCCATACTACGAAATAGTCGAAAACGGTTCACTGAGAAAACAATTACAACTTTGTAGGAAGAGACCAGGCTTCAGATATTGAATCCACTCGGGTCGTAAGATTGAGTGGGTCTTCCCTGCGATGGATGGACATCAAGGGACACACTGAATTTAATATTGTGTTTCAGAAATGGTACAAAAAAGTTTTTTTCTTTGAAAAACATCAATTTTGCATAGTAGTATTGTATATTATCGTGGATTGATTACCTGACCAATATATCGATAATCGCTGTATCGTCATATCTTGAGATAATCGTTATCGTGAGCCTTGTATCGCAAATCGTATCGTGTCGTGAGGTACCCAGAGGTTCCCACCCCTATTGGCTGTTATCTAATATTATGTTGTGATCACATTTTTCTGTACCCGAGTCCAAGTTGCTTGATTTGAATATCTGCCAATACCGAGTCCCCATCTGATACCTTGGTAGTGCATTAAGAACCAAAAAATCGAGCGCAGCCATTCTCTTCATTTTTCTTTTTTTTTTTTTTTGGAATAAAACTATCCCAATATGGTAATACCTTTTTATTTTTTTAAATTAGGGCCACCTGGGGATGAGTATTTCAGGTGTGGTGAATTGTTGTGGCTTTTTTAAGCGTGAATAAATTGGAATGATACTGAATGAAGTTGAATGACCTCGAATGATATAAAAAAATGCTGAAGGGAAGCAAGAAAAGAGGAAGCAAAGAAACAATGAGAGAAGGAAGTTGAAGGTAGGTTGAATAATTTGGATTTTTTTGGGAAGTAGGAATTGTGGGTGATGTCTAATGTGAGTTAACAATGAAAGAAGGAAGTCAGGAAAAAAAATTGAAACAAGGAGGGAATGGGTGGGGATCGATCCCACAACCTCCTGGTTGGGAAACTACCACTCTACCACTGAGCCATGCAGGCTACAATATAGGAATGTGAGTTAAATGAGCTGAAGGTTGCGAATGTGCCATTGGGAATGAATTTTCTAATGGGTTTAAGGTTGAATAATTTGAATTTTTGGGAAGTAGTAATTGTGGGTCATGTGGAACGTGAGTTGAATGAGCTGAATGTTGTGAATTTGAAATTGGAATGGCTTAAATGTCAAGTGTTGAATGTGCCATTGGGAATGAATGGTGAATTTTAAAATGTTTTTTTAAGGTTGAATAATTTGAATTTTTGGGAAGTAGGAATTGTGGGTGATGTGTAATGTGAGTTGAATGAGCTGAATGAAGTTGAATGAGCTGAATGAAGTTGAATGGCCTCTATGAATAATTGTGGAATGAGGAACGGATTCAGCGCAGCAGATGGGAAAGTGTTGAATGTCCCATTGGAAATTAATGGGTTTTTTTTGGGTGAAAAAAAGGGGAATTTTGGGGGAACCGTAAATGTTAGGGGCAAAAAAAAAGAATCTTTGTTGGCATGAATTTTTGGAATCCATTAAAGTTTGAATGGCGAGAATCGGGTGAAAACTGTGGAAGTAGAAGTACGCCAAAAAAGTGTGAGGAATAAAAGATAATAATAAAAATAAAGTTGAAGGTGTAGATTAGAATAACATATGTGTGAAGGCCTTTGCCTTCACAAAATACAGTGAAATCTAAAATTCTTGATTTTTTTTTTTTGATTTTTTTTATTCAATATTTTGCGTTTCATCCACATATATTGATCAGTCATCACTGATCTTTTTACAGCACTGTGAACATTTTTTTTTTGCGCATCAGGTTAAAGCCTTCAAAAGGAATGGCTTGAACAAGCTGTAAAGCACAGAAAATGTCAAATTTTAAATATTCAGTTTGATTTTATTCTGCAAAAACCCTATCCCATAACATGAAAAACAAGTGAATACACAGAAGTGTAGGGCTCCAGACTAACTGTTTTTATGAGGAGCGCAGTGACCCTACTTCAAATTTAAAAAATCTTAAGGGTGCGCACTTGCAAAATAAATAAAGTAGATATTAATCATGTAGATAGTAAATATGAATATTTCCACTCATTTTCCACCATATTACTAATAAATGGGATGACGTATGGAGCAGAAGTTTGTTAAAACAAATACACACACACACACACACACACACCCATATGCACGAATTTACTTGCACTGTCTGAGATTTTAGGGGCAAAATGCCACCATTTAGGGGCAGTCTGAATTCCTGAAGTAATGTTTTCTTAAAGGCTTTATTAAAACACAGTATCAAGACACAAACTATTGGCACAACTTTAGATAGATTTACCTTCAGCTAGGGCTGTACAAGTAATCCAAATTCAATTACAATTACGATTATTACACTCCACGATTACAAAATTGGCCTAATCGTAAAAAAAAAAAAAAATACTATTAATATTAATTTATATCCAACGCACTTTGTTTACACAAGAAAATCATACTTGAATTTACACATTTGCACCTTTTTAAAAAAATGTATAACTAATTTTATAAAAATTAAAAAACTATTTTTTTGGGGGGTTCGGTCCAAAAGCAACTTACTTACATGTATTTGTATTTTTTTACATTTAAACATTTTCTTGTTTTGTACCAAAAAAAAGAAATGTTCGTTTGAAAAATCGTGATTTCAATTATTACCAAAATATCATGATTCATGTTTTTTTCAGAATCCAGCACCCCTACCCAGGCTTCAGTAAAACTTTGAGGGTTGCTGTCTGTGCCCAAATGTTCTGGATTTTAAAAATGTGTTTGATCTGATCGCACAATGAAGACACTTTTCCTTTCATCCGCTGTGATCGATCCTTGTTAAGGAACATTACCGTATGCACCAAGTAAAGAAACTGTCTTGTAAAAGTCACAAGTGTAGAGCTCAGCTTCCCCCAAACATTGTGTGAAGATGTAAATACTGACTGCATGCTGCCATGCTCGGTCTGGATTCTCTGGACTTGTTACTGAGCATCAGCGTGTGACATGTGTTCATCAGATGGGTGAGTGACTCCTACAGCATGGCAGTGCAAAAATAAAAGCGAGCTGTGAAGAAAGTGGCACTACACTATGCTGTGACTTTGAGGACTTTGCCAGTAATGCTGCTCAAAAGCTCTTCGAGATTTCGCTTTGGTATTACATTGGTTGTCGTATTAACTTTTTAACATTCAATTTAAAGGTTTATGTGGGTATTATGGAGGCGATATTTTTGTCTCTCTTATTTGTGTGCAATTTCCAAACAGTAGTCTTCATATATTAGGCTAGCTTTTTAATGATGTGAAGGTCGCCGTCTAAGGATGTGTATTTTCCTTTTTGGAGGTGTCAATAGTACACATTGCGATGAAGGTGATAATATTTTGGGGATTTTCATGTGGTTGTTTTTTATTTAGTTTTGAATTTAGTTTTTAAAAAATGTACCGGGTAGTTAGTTTTCAGAGTGATTTGTCTGATTTTTTTTAGGTTCATTCTCCCCCCCTCCGATCCTTCGTTTTAGTTGAGTTTTTATTAGTTGTGGTTTTATTTTTATTTGGTGTATCTCTTGTGTGCTAGAAAAAATATATACAGTTTAATATTGTGTAGTAAAAATTAAATTCCAATTATTGCTTTAAAAACATATTAAAAACAACCATCCACAAATCAATTACAGGTACTGTATAACAACAGTCAACACACTGTGAAGTTCAATAAGTGTAGAAATACTGCTTCAAATTTTAGATGCACCACAACATTAAAGAGGGAAATCAACCCATACACATTGTTTTCAAGAATATGTTCCCAGCAGGCCCACTAGTTGAAACATGGCATTCTGATTAATAGTACGTTTTTGGAATATGAGTTAAGCAGCAAAATCCACCCCTTTTTAGCAATCTCAAAAATCCTTATTCTGGCTTGGGTTTTTGCGGAGAAGTCAGTTAAATGTCATGCAGATGAAATGCCAAAATCTATTTATTTAATTTTATAAATACTCAGTGCGACAGTGCGAGTACATTTTTCATTCGCTCACGCAAGTGTGTAAATCTGTAGATTATTTTGAAATGACATACAGTATTTTTTTGTTGCTGACAAACTTCTGCCCTAACAATTGGGATCAAAAGACTTTTACAACTGGAACAAGCCTGGGGGGGATGAGATGTTTTGATGAAAAAAGCATGACCCGCACACACCAGTTGCGAAACTCAAAGGGCCGTTTAACGGGGTTAGCCTCATATCGCTAGCGTTGGCTTGCCCAATTGCCGCTAGCCTAAGATTAGTTTCATACCAGCGCCAGCGGGACCACGTAATGCAACAACAACAAGAGCAGCGATGCAAAGTGACGCTTTGTCTCCTGATTATTACATTCAATAATGCAAGGGCAATAACTGTGCACTAAGGACTACTTTATTAATCATATGTTTTAGTACAAGTGTGCTAATGATGAGTCATATATTTTTTTAAATCTATTTTGGTATCTGTTTTTATTTGTTTTCCAATCAAACAATGGCTTCACACGGTCAGTGGTGTTTGAGGAATACAACACTGTCTTTAAGTTTGAAAAAAAAAAAAAAATCTACATTGCACACGAGCATTGCTAAAATGTCAGTGCAAAGTAAATATTTTAATACTTTTGTAAGTTATTTATTTTATGAAGAATTTTACATTTTTAGTATTCATGCTGTATAACTGGAAAGGTTTATGTTGTTTAAACTTGCACAATACAATGTGAATTGAAAACATGTTAGTTTCTGCAAGTATTTATCAGTAATACAGTGAAAATGGAAGAAAATGGGAATATGTACTTTGCTATTAATTCATCATGTATGCCCCTAAATTTTCTTCCTGTGCTCTTAAAATGTTAAAATTAGGGGCTACTGTACTCCAAGTAAATAATGTCAGTCTGTAGCCCTGACCCGTCGGACATGGCCTTAGCAAGTGTAATAGTGTGTATGTCTATGTCTGTCTGTGTGACCTCCAGTCTGGCTACAGGAAGTATTAGTAGGCACGGCGATGCTGCCTACTCGCTGAAGCATGAAGTGAATCCACCAGTCTAGTGTTGTTCCGATACTCGTATCGGGTGGTATCCCGATACCGCATTAAAACGCTGGTATCCGATTGGCCGGTACTAATAAATTAAAATAAATTAAACACCGATGCCGGTTATCGATACTGGTATCATTATTTGAACGCAAGCGCGCATATTTGAGAGCCGCATGCGGAAGGAAAATACGAGGAGAAGCCTTATCCATTATTAGCGTTATTGGTCATCGGTCTACTTATGTCTAATTTGGTGAAAAAGGTCGCTATAAGGACATTCATCGCCACATTGGAGGCAGTTGCTTTGGGAGACTTTGATGCCATCAAGAGCCTGCAATTATTTTGGGGGCATCTCGGCTGGATCTTTGTCTCGTAGCAAAGTATGTTGCTTTTGTTTGACACAGTACATTGATCACTAGTTTAATGGTGTAAAACATCTTTCATGAAATGGTTTGTGTCCAGATAAACTTGTCTTTATAACCCGTCGAAGCTTTTCGAGCTCGCCCTAGCTTGCTAACTGCTAACAAAGAGACGAGTTTGTTTACAACAAATGTAAATGTAAATACAGTCCCATGCAAAGTAAACCCTCACGTTCTTGACACAGTATCGTGAAATACTTACATTGTCAACCCTCACTCTTGTACTTGTGAAAAGATCATCGAGCAAGGGCGTGCTCACTGTTTATCCACATTTGCCACTTCCAGTTTGTGCTCCGTGTGCTGATTCGCTAGCGAACAGCCAATCAGAGTGACCAAATGTCACGACTCACGACACAGATTCAACATGCTGAAATGCCCACCACACGCTTCGTGATAAGGTCCGATGTTATGACTGTGTTCGCTACATCAATCAGATGCCGCAATCAGACACCACGACGCTTACTGATGTCCGACGTCGGATTGTTGTATCTAGGCATTAAGACTGAGTACTGAACCACTTTGGGAGCGAGGAGGGAACCAACAGATTCATTACTGTTGTGAGTGACAAATAAAATGTCTTTTATTGACGGTACAAAGAAGCGAAAACGATGTCTATTTGCGTCATGACATTGTCCTTGCTTTGGCGTTTAGATGGGTATGTTCCAATTGATCGCAATTACCATGTATACCGGAGTAACCATGGATTATGGATTAATCCTAATGTTTCAGAAACTGGAATTTTTACCTTCACCTGAATATTGATTGCATGTGAGCCTAGACTCTGTCACTAACACATGGTATAATACTTCAAGACAACTCATAATAGGCCACGACAGTGACCGTTTATCCGCGATCCGTTGGGGGGGGGATTCACCTCGGGCTACATTCGTGTAGTCTGATCGCAGCATTAAAGGGATGGTGGGGCCGGGATGGCCATGTATTCACTTACAAGTTCATTTTATATATTTTTTGATCAGGAAAATGAAAAGAGTTGCCATTTTCTCTTTTATCCATTCATTTTGGAGAAATTAGTAAATAAGTAACGCCATGAATAACGCCCCTTATTAATGAGGAGAATGACCGCGGCCCCTAGCGTTCTATCCATGTTCGGCCGTAGTCACACGAGGAATCGATTCCAAACCCTCCATTGGAAATCGTTGTACTTTTATTGCTTTTAACGTCCAAAAACGGCGATCAATTGGCACCAAAATTTATGTGGACATCTCTACTAATGCCCACTTCAACATATCAAAAGGATTAACCTCTCCGTGGCTGATTTATATGAGAATGAGGAAATGTGGAAGCAGCAGAGCTACATTGATTTAGGTTGGGACGAGCGCACACTGCTTCTTTGCTTAAAAAAAAAAAACACTGCTTCTTTGCTGATCACGGTTAGAACGGGCGAGGCATTAAACACCAGTCAGGATATTTACAGAGACTGAAGTGGGAATGAGTAGACGTGCACATTTATTTGGATGAGGAATGGACCCACTTTTTCGACTTAGAACGCGCCGTCCAATTTGGAAGGTAACAGCCAAAATGGCATGTTCCAATGCGGCCACACTCGTCTGTGCAGTCAGCCTTGCCGAAACTTTTTGTTCGCTGTTCGATGAGGGCTTTCGTCACTCTCGCGCCGCTTCACTCAGGCAGGTCGCGGCTGCAAGCAAGCAAGATGGGACACCCCACGCGACTGCTTGCGAGGCGACATGAAGACACTGGACTGGCTCATCTTCACCACCACATGCTGGGCGGGCAGTAAGGTGCTAATGTTGTTGTGCTAACACCTTTTGTTTTAACGGCCTTAAGCTAGTTGTTGCTAAACTTCCGCTGTCCCAATCCTACCTTTAACCGGGGAGGGAAGCGGTGGGCTCCAATCTGCCTGCTGCTGCCAGCCGCGTCTCTCTCCCTCCTGAGACACGAGTTTAGCGTCGCTATATGTCCGAAATATAACCAGTCGGGGTTCGTGTGCGCATTCATGCTCTTGGCCGCTTCAGCTTGTGAAAGTGGAGGAGCAATCGCCACGGCACTATTGATTTTGTGGAGGTGATCATTATGAGATCACGTTTTATGTCAATAAATCCAAACTATTGTGCAGAACACTTTTATACTTTCACAGGTTGAAGTGGACAAGAGTAGTAATGTGCATTTGCATTTTGGTGGCGATCGGTCACTGTTTTAGACAACAGAACTGACAAAGCGAGCAATATTACCAAGCATGCCTTCCTCGCGTGATGTAGACCGCTGAGACCGAAAACATAACATAAGCCACGCCCCAAAAGGGGGCGGGGCAATTTGTCGTAAACCTAGTCACAAAAAAGACCTTAAATCACTACAGAGTCTTTTGAGGTGGGCATTTCAGTACTAATGTAATTTATACATGTTAAGCTCACCCAAGTGTCACTTTAAGGAGCGCTAATAGTTAACTAGCTAGCTACATGTCCTTTTTAAAAATGCCTCTAATATGTATTGCTCATTTTGAAACATGGACTAATTCGTAGCTTTTGTCCTACCTTTTTGCACTGCTATATCTGCCATATAGCTGAACCCTTGAAATTAGTGTCTCTGGTCTGACTCTCCAAATAACATCTTGTCAACAAGGAATAAAAGGACTGTTGAGTAAAATTTCACTCACTCATTCATTTGTCAGGGCATCGTAATGTATTTATGGCTAATGCTTTTCTTGGAAAGCTGATGGTAGCAGGAAATATGCACAGCCCCCATATGTTTCCGGTTATTCTATTAGATTTGGGGAAGGGGGGGACTATCTTGCTGTATGATTATAAGGTTTCTTTAAAGTAATGGTAGTTCAGCTGCTATGTGTCTTTTTGAACTCGAGTCATGTGATTTGCATGCACATGCTCAGACCTGTCCCTGAGATCCTACGTGATGATCTCAGTTGAGTGATGCCAACTGCCCTGATGTTGGTGTTTATGGAGCGCCCCATTCTGTCGGAAGGGAGAACCAAAGTTAAATAAATACACGCTCCATCCGTTCTGCATTAAGGGCTTGCACACATGGCTTTGACGTCAGAGTGACATTAAACAGGGTGGGGTTGCCCAACGAGCTCTGACAGGCATGTGTGCGCAGAGGCGCGCACACCCCCGCACACGCACGCACACCCCCCCACACACACGCACACAGACACTCCATTACGTCCCTTCCCCCACGTTTTTCACTGTTGTTTTCCACCTGACTTCAAAATTAGATGACAGCTTCTCATTTCCTTCTTTATTGTAACTCCATAACAAAACATTTCTCACATCTTTGACATCAAGGAATTTTAGCTCTGATCTTTTTGGTCATGTGACATCTTAATCAGTCATTCTTGTTTGTTGGCTCAAATGTGTCCCAAGGATTTCTACTGCAAATATCCTGCCATCAGATACAGCCAATTCATTATCCAATGTTATGCATAAACTTTTTTTCTGTGTGGTTGTTTCCTACGTACTGTTTTCTACCTTACGTACTGTATGTGTGCTCATGTACCATACTATGCCCTGAACTGCAGTTTCACAATTGTCAACATTCTCAATTCATTAATTTCCATGAGCCCAATGGTGGCCTTGTGAGCTTGGCTTTCCCATCAACACGTTGCTAGTCAGCATTCCCATTGGAAAACTGTACTTGCGACTATTATTTAAAATAGATGAGGTGTGTGGTAGTGGGTTAGATATGAGGATGTTATTACACACCAAATTTGTAATATATTTGTGTGTGCAAATCTGTTTCAATATTCAACCAAGTCTGTTTAGTTGTCACATGCTATTGCAAGGTTTGGTGGTTTGAGTCTGTTGTAACCAGTCAATTTGAGTTTTGTTTTAAAGCTCCCCTTAACCTGGAAGAGAAAACATCCTTAGAAAATACATCTCCTGCATAAGGAGGTTTTTCTTTCTCTCAGTATCAAAAGTTTTAGCACGTTTCTACAAGCCTAACAGGGCTCTTGTCTGACTTTTTTCACTTGTGCTCCCAACATAAATTCTTGGGTACACCAACACAAATGATTTATAAAATCAACTAAATCTATATCACACGAGAGGGATTGATGTCACAATCGGCAACCTTTTTGAAACTGCATCAGTTACTGGTTCGGTCATTGTTTTTCAAAGTAAAAGCAGAGGTTTGCAATTGTTTTGTTCTGATTAATTCAAAAGATAATCAGTTTGCTTTCATGAATCACTATAGAAACCAGATAATTATTGTTGAGAGGCTGAAATCAGAGGATTTGGACTATTTTAAGTGGGGAATGTTCGATACCACTTTTCTTCAGACCGATACCAGTATGAGTACACAACTCGCCAGTAACGAAACCGAGTAACCAGTACCACTCGTACTTTTGATACATACAATTTCTATCAAACTAATGTCAAATAATTAAAGAAAGAATTGTTGGCTTAACTTTTTGAATTTAAAATTCTCCAAATGCTGGGAATTTCAGCTTCTCACTAGTAAATATTGTGTGATTTCTGTAGTCCTCAAAGCGGACTTATCTTTGTGTTGAATGATAAAAACAAAACATTTGCTACTACTATAGAAAGCAATGAGAACATGTTTGCATATTTTCTGACATGTTATGGACCAAAACATTAACTGAATCCTAATTCATTTTTGTTTGTGCATTGTCCGCAGTGTCAATTTCTAGTAATGTTTTTTAATAAATTGATACAAAACAAAACATGTTTTTATATCCACTTCATCGAATAATGGACAGATAAATTCATTATTAGAATAATCGTTATTTGCAGCCCTTCTATTTTGCTCAGTCGATGAAAGGAAGTAAATGTGTAAAGTACAGTAAGTATATGCACGAAATACCGCAATGGTTGCATGTCATTTTGTCTTGTCACACCGTTGAAAAATTAGGCTGCACATACGCCCAAAGTGGTCACATTGAAGATCCTCGGCAAAAGAATAGAAATACATTGTTTAAAGCTTATAAGCATATTTTGGGCTGAAATAAGCCTTAAATTCAGTGCATTTTTAAAAAAAAACAAATTTATATCAGAAGCAATCAATTATTCGACCTATTGTAATTTCAGCCGGTATCAATCAGTTAACCATACAACGTGGTTTGCCTTTTCCACTGTTTTTTTGTCACACTTTATGAAAGAATTTAGGTTTCCTGAAAAGTGATGATTTTGTAGGTACATGAATTCCTCCCGACATCAAAGATTTGTATTTGAATGACAAAATTTCATTTTTGTATTCACATTCTCACTCATTTAAATATTTTGAAGAGGTCGCATTGTACTCCTTGAAAAATAGTTCCTATGCTTTTGCCTAGACAATCAAAGATCAAGAATTTGAGCTCACTTTACAGGTCCTGTTGTATATATTATGTCTCAATAAAATTTGCCTGCTTTGGCCTTGTCTCATGAAAGTGAGCCAGTGCTCACAGCAGCGCAATGAAGTAGTAATTAATACATCAGCCTCACCATCGAGAGCTCCTGTGTTTGACTCTCAGCTCAGGCCTTCCTGTGTTGGGCTTGCATGTTCTCCCCATGCTTGTGTGAGTTTTGTCTCACATTTTGTAGCAGAGGTAAAGCAAAGATTGAATAACCCCTAGCACATGTAAACTTGGACATCACAGAGAAGTGTGGAAAAAAAAATGTTGGAACTATGTCGGTTATGTAGTTTGTACGCATGTAAACATACTGATTGTTCTCCGCATGCTCAACCTCTGCATTGAGGCAACTAGTGGTATGAACCACTAGAAACTGGGCCTCTGGTCACACCAAGGTAGCAAACATGCTCACATAT
Source organism: Filicampus tigris (assembly GCF_054856515.1). NCBI lineage: Eukaryota > Metazoa > Chordata > Actinopteri > Syngnathiformes > Syngnathidae > Filicampus > Filicampus tigris. The sequence continues at coordinate 10,710,619 of NC_141222.1, forward strand.
ACGTGAGGAAAGACCTGTGATGTAGTGGTGCCGTTTTGTCACTATTGATTGTCTGCGTTTTTGACCCTCAGGTGGAGGAGGGAAGAGGAATGGTCGCAGCAAGAAATGGAAGGAGATGCTCAAACTACCCCATATCAGCCAGTGTGAGGAGCTGCGTCGCATTATTGGTAAGACATTGGTTTGCATGTGAGACAGAACGATATTGTGCCCTGCTGTGTCAAAGGGTTGGGTTGGACTGCAGGAGGAAGCTCAGATGGGACTTCCTTCCTCTTAAGCGACAACACCCACCCACCCGCAGGCGGGGCACAGGAAACTAATTGTTTATGAGTGTGTCTGACTCAAAGAATTGTCTGCTCAGCCATTTCTTCATTGGTATTTTCTGTCTGTTCATATGCCAGATCATTACATCTCCACTACAACTTGACCCCTACTGAGGTTTAGCTTTAGAGTAATGAGTAGGCCTCCATGACCAGCAGGTGTTTATAGTCTTGCAAAACACTTTTTTTTTTTCTCAACGTCTTGTCCACGTGGAGCCGGCGTTTTGGGAGCCCAAAAATGATCATTTTTAACCCATTAAGGACGGGAGCGCATAACTGGGTTTCTACCACTAGAGCCTGTAGCGCGGATACGTCTTTTTCTCTTTTAAATCTAATTCTCTGTCTCCTAGGCAATTTAATGCATCAGATTATACACGTGACAGTGTAGCGAGACCGCAGAGGATGTCCCGGAATTTTTTTGAGCCGTAATGGCGGACGCCGTCGATCACGGGAGCTCTGAAATAAGTAACGGCAGTGATACAGACGACGCACTTGTGGACTTTGAACCAGTGGAACCAGTCGAACGTCATATATGGTTACGATATATGTTTGTAGACGATGACAATATCGACGGCTTTGTAACAGAATAGAGGATGGTAATTACCACTAGATTTTTTAAAAATTAAAAATATTACTTCTCTTGCACTGACACTTTATTTGTGCATCTTCGATTGAAACCGTAAATAACAATAAACTCGGGCCTGTGTGAAAGCCACGTCTAAGCTCTGAAATTCTTTTGGAATGTCGTTTCTATTTGCTACAGGGGCTGAGATATCAATTATTTTGTAGGTGTTGAATATCTGGGAGAAGCTCAGGTTTAAGAGGGTGATTCTATAGTCGCCCTTAGGTTTTGGGGAGATGTTGAGCCAGGCGCTTTAGGCCTTAATTGGTTAAATTAAATTAATTGGTTGGTCTCATTGTGGATCTACAATATCTCAAAACGCTGCCCTCGTGGATCTGTGTGAACAACACATATGCGCCTCTCCTGAGATGATGATGTGGTTGTTCCATTTCTCGCAAGACCGCGTGCTAACACCGCCATCAACAACAACAACAAGAATGGTGGATCACCGTCAAGATGATCAAAGTTCTACCTCGTTGTCAGTCATCACAAGTTTTAAATTGATGTAAACATATTTTCATCACATGGGCTTATTATTATCTGTGACTGCCTGGGGCTGCATAACCGCACCACTTCACTTATAAACTACAGTGTTTCATTGAAAAATAAGAATTTGAATAAGAAAAAGATGGGCTCTGTTTCCCTGTGGTTGAGGCCAAAAGATGTTTGTGTGTGCGTTCACATGTAACAGTGGATGACAGCTTCCTCTACTGTTGCAGCTCTAACCACACTCCCCTCCCCCACATTCACACCCCTGCCTACTCTCTATCTGCCTCCCCCTCCCACTATCTGGCTTTCTCTCGCTCATTTGGTCCCCCACTTCAGAGCAACAGGAGAATTATGACAAGAAAATTGCAATTAACAAAATTGCCTTTTCTGATAGGAAAGAAAAGCGCTCTCAACGTTGCCAAGAAGTTGGCGAAACAAATGGCAGGAGAAAAGCAGGGAAGATGAGTTAAAGATGTGGCTGTGGGCCATGACACAAACCACAATGAAACAAAACATTGAAAGTATCACTCAGAGGAGTTTGTTAAAAAAAAAAGAAAAAGAAAACCAGCACATAAAGTACATGTCTCTTCAAGTGTGAAGAAAAAATATGCTTTGTGTGTGTGCGTGTGTGTGTGTCTGCACTCAGCAGCTGTTAAGGGTTTCATACGTCACTGTTACATAGAGGCTATTGCGTAATTTCCCTCTCACACAGCGCAGGATCAAAATAATCCCCTTTGCGTACTTAAACACACCACCATGTAGACACACACACACACACTCACGCACACGTTGTCCCTCATGTTTTTGCAGGGGATGGAAAGATACAGTATAGACACTGATAGCAGTGTCTTTGTTGTGTCTTGATAATGTCAGGCATTTGGCCTTAGCCTTGACAAGTAGGTCACTTCTAGGAATCCTAGATTGCATTATGTGGGCTGTAGCCACTGCGTCGGTTACCCATTTACGGCCCTCCATCTCAATTCCCTTTGACTCAAGTTATTTTCAGTTTGAGAATCACACCATTCATGAAGTTATTTACCCGAGTTGATTGCCTGCTCATTGGCAGCGTTTGTCATTCAACTCTTGAGGTGCTACTGTTTCATGAATACTTGCACAGTAAAAGAGTTGGCGTCTGCTTTTTTAGTTACTTGCTGATTTTCTGCAATGATCATTTAGCAAACCATCTGCAGCAGCTTTTGCCTAGCACATATGACATCACATAAACACGCTGTGTTGGGGTGAGGTGTGTATAAAACTCCCCAAACACCTTACGATTCGATTCAAATAACGATTCAGAGGTCTGATTTCATTCTATGGATGATTTAATTGATCTGTATTTTTCTTACTCGTGTGACAACTTACAAATTAAAATACAGAGGTGGGCATAGTCAGTCCATCAGTGAGCTGCCAGAATTATTTCCCAGTTGGTCCATCGTCTGCGACAGCCAGTCTGCGTCAAGAACGCAATTTTCACGTCACACGCAGGCAACACACAAGCAGACACACAGCCAAATAAAGAAAAAAAAAGTAAATAAAAACACCAGACACACACACACTCACGCAATGTTCGAGCCCTCATCCCGCCCCCCATACTGCTGGGCCAATAGCGAGTTCATCTTTTTTAGATTGACAACTAGTGGAGTGGATCTGACGGGCACTTTGCTGCCGATGTTTGACTGTCTCCTCTAACTTGCGGCAGCTGTCTGCTTATTTCTACTATTTTTCTACAATTTCTACTATTATTTCTAGTCCAGACCCTGGATAAATAGCCAGTGCCCTTAGCATAAAGTCAATGAAAGCATTTTACCTCATGGATGCAACAGTTCACCCTGTGGATGTGACACACCAACATGTCACCATACGCAAACATCCTCTGCCCCTCACACTTCTCCACTGAGATGTTCAGGACACATTTGCCAGCCTCAAATATTGCAACAAAACATGAATTTTCTTTCAAATAAATCGCACATGCATTTTATTTCATTCGGACAATCGCTATAGAAAATGGATGGATGAATTATTTTATTTTTAAATATTGAGATGTTTAAATGATTGATAATGCTTTATGCAGTTGGTTCATGGTTTGTTATGCTGGATGTGGAAGCCAAGCTAATTACATTGTAATATGATAATATAAAAATAAATCATTTCATTTCTAGATTCTAGATTTACATGGCTGCTGCTTTAGACGTTTATTAGTAAATGAAGAAGGAGTATACTTTCATACTTTTAGTTTTTACACGATCTCTTCGATCATAATTATTCCCGAGATTTGGCTTAAAGAGCCAGTCTGTTAAACCAGTGTAAAAATACAGGTCCCTGCTATCATCCAAATATATACAGCGTGTGGGCATGTTATCGTGTTCCACACACTCCTGCAACAAGCAGCATTTCAATGGAGCTGAACAGCTATTGTTGCATGGTAGTTGTGAGAAAAAACAGAGCAGCTATGAGTATGTTGCGTTCAGGAAACTCTGGAGCTGCGAGTAGCAGCCCATACTGTATTTTTATCTTTCGTATCCTGAAATTTCTTTTGTAACAAGAGGCAATATTTTCCTGTTGAGGCGTTTCGTAACTTGAAAATTTCGTATAAGGAGACGTTCGTAAGTAGAGGTACCACTGTACAATAAATTCATATGGAATTGGAATGCTTTGATCTAACTTTGACCAATCAGATGCAAGTTTAAATGTGCATAGCCATCCAATAGGAGAACAGTATCTAGGGCCATTCCTAACACTAAATAACTTAATTTGATCCAAGTAAATTCACATTTTGCGATTGGCTGGCATTTAATTCAGGATGTACCCCGCCTCCTGTCCAAAGACGGCTGGGATAGGCTCCAGCATGCCCAAAACAAGACAATTCAATACGGTAAAGCAATTTCAATATGATGTTTTGGTGCAGTAACAATGGCTTTTTTGTAAATAAACCTATACTAATTAAAGGTAATGAATCACTGATGGTGTAGTGGTACACACGCCTGAGTTGTGTGCGGGCAACGTGGGATCGGTTCTCGTTCAGTGATGGTGTCTGTGTGTGTGCCCTGTGACTGGCTGGCGACCAGTTCTGGATGTAGTTTGCCTTTTGCCCGCTGTCAACTGGGATAGGCTCCAGCACCTCCCCGCGACCCTGTACAGGATAAGCGGTTTGGAAGATGACACATGACACATAATTAAAGGTAACTCCAAGGCTTACATATAGGTCTGGACGATTATGGAAAACGATTATTTTCATTGAGTTTGAAATCATGATTATTGAAGCGATTTTTCATTTATTTCAAAATTTTGCATTCAACTATTCAACCAATCAAGATGATCATCATAGCCTCATGCCAATTCATCCCTACACATTGAACACTTTTTGAGCTCTCTATTCTTTTTGTCAAGTAGAAAATGACCTTGTAAATATCATGTGAAATTGAAGTCTCTTGCATTGTCATTATGCTACATCAACACCTTCAATTTGCACTCATTTGAAGCCTTGAATAAGCATTACCCTTATCCATGGTTCTAAATGAACTTTTTTGAACAATCTAAAATTACCACCCAAACACTGTTTTCACGAGCCAATTTTATAAAATTCTTTTATGTTTAGCTCCTCCGTTTTTATCTATCTCCCTCACACTATCTCATTTCTCGTGATGGTTGCGCTCTAAATTGTCGTGTGAAATGCAGTCATTGGTGCTGCCAATGGGTGTATTGAACGTCATTATGTCGCATCTCAATTCTTTTTGGGGTGTCCAAATTACGGGCATTCATTCTTAGCAGCTCGCGGCACTGACTGAAATAACATTTGACTCGGCCCGTGTCATTTGCCGGGTTCGTACTACGGTACATCCCTTCTACACTGAGTGGCAAGGCAGGAAAACATAAGAAGTTTGTTCTCATCTCTCACTCCTGTGTTTTTAACCAATCAGTAATAATTTGATAGAGCGACCGGCCATGCCAAACTCTTGAAAAATCATTGATCTACCGGTAGTTGTTTTTTATTTTTATTTTAACTATACAGTATATCCAAATAAATATAATATAGCTTCAGATATATTAATCTACACCGATGAGTTGGTTTAATGTTAAATGAAAGCCCTTGTCTCATTTGATATTGCCGTAGGTGGCCCTTCAAAATCAGAACGCCCCTGGTTTAAATGGAGATGCTAACAAGTTATTTTTGGATAAGATCATCTGAACTTTCTACAAATGTATTTCTATTAACTTTTCTTTTTTGACTTTACTAAATAATTTCTTTAAAGGGGAAGTCAACCCAAACATATTTCTTGCAAGAATATGTTCCCAGCAGGCCCACTAGTTGAAACACGGCATTCTGATTAATTTTGCGTTTGTGGAAAATAAGTTAAGCAGTAAAATGCACTTGTTTTTTAGCCATCTCTGGGGGCGGCCATTTTGTCTTCTGTCGACTGAAAATGACATCACAACTGCTCACAACGATAAATCACGGCTGACCTGTTTTCTGAATCTGAGCCGCGATTGGTCGTTGTGAGCAGTTGTGATGTCATTTTCAGTCGACAGAAGACAAAATGGCCGCCCCCAGAGATGGCTAAAAATTAGTGCATTAACACTTATTCCACAAACACAAAATTAATCCGAATACAGTGTTTCAACTACTGGGCCTGCTGGGAACATATTTCTTAAAAAAATATATGTTTGGGTTGACTTCTGCTTTAAGAGTTAATTTCAAAAGTAATAATTTCAAACTTATGAACTTGAATTGAGAAGATGTTTTTTTTTTTTAACTTTCACAACATGAAAGTAGATTCACACATTAGTGTAAATGAGTATGCACTACACTGATGGGCTAACCTGCTTTGTAAATAGACTAAAGCAGAGCAATGTGGTCCCCAATTCAGATTAGCAACAGGTACAGTGGGCGTTTACAATGTCCCTGTTGTGGACACACGCTTGCTTGGTATATAAAATACTGCACATATAATATTAGCTAGTTATTTGCATTTGATTTGACTCCACCGTTTAGTGGTTGGATGTGTCAGTGTTGGCAATAGACGTATTTTATTGTTTAATTGACCCTATTATTACACTGAAGCTCAACGCGTTGTAGACTTTGGCTCGGAGCAGGAGGGAGTGGCAAGATCGGCAGACACACTAGGGCTTATATACATCGTGCCACCTCCTTTGCACAATATAGTGTTATTGTAAATGTTGCATTAAGGCGACTCTTAATTGAATTTAACAAAGCCGAGCCACACTTGTGATTGGCTCCGGCTGCACCCTCGTGGTGCGCGTGCACGCGCTTCTTCGGTAGTCTCAGCAAATTTTTCTTCCGGTCGGTAGATGAGAGACCGTAACAGGGAACTGGAAATTTAAAATGCGAAAACCCTAAGTACTGTATATCTGACAGACACGATTGCTTCACGCATCGCCAGCCAAACTGGCTTTTTATCAACACCCGCCAAAACTAATTTCAACCCGGATTTGGCAAATTGGCAGGTGTTAATTTAGAACCCTGCCCTTGTCTTTATCATATTTATTTTATCTTATTAATTTTCACGTCTTAGGCTGGAGATTGTATTTCTGGCCATGTCATTTTAAAAATGTTTGTTGGATGACAAAAATGTCCTTGGATCTTTGTATCCTTGAATTTTGAGAAAAGGAAAATTCCTTGAATCTTTGAAAGGTCAACTTTAAATATAGGTTGAAAGAACAATGAGGAAATAAATGAATAAAGTAAAATTAGAGTAGACTAAAATAATAGAGGTTGTAAAAACAAATACCGGCTCTCCGTGCACGTTTTGGCCCCTTTGGGACAGTGTAGCACCGAGCATGGATGGAGTAAACACTTAAAGCTTCTTTATACTGTACTTGTGCGGCCGACATCCGCGCGCACGTCACTGCGTCAATGCTGCACACAGTTTGCCTTTACACTCGGCGCAACCCACACGCGTTGTTTTGAAAATGTGTTCCAGTTTCACTCCAAGTCAGAAGGTGTCGCTACAGCTGATATTAGCTAGGACACCACAAGGTGGCCAATTCCAGTCGGCGTCTTAACTGCTTGTCAACACACTATCCTGTGACCCCCCCTGCACGATCTAAGTACTGCATTATTATCCCCAGGGGGAACAACATTATACAGCCAGCAGTTTAGAAAACACCAACAATCCACGCACACATTAACACAATACAATACATTATACTCACACAATATATGGGGTGTTATACTATACTATTTAAAAGGGCAATGGAAAATGGTATGGATGAGTTTTTGCATCTGTTTGTCCTCCACTTGGGCATATCTGCGCCCTGATGGCAGCAGTTGATATTCAGCAAAGAGGGTGACGGCCGTCTGTTGTGACAGAACGGCCTTTGCTGCTACTCTCACTTGATAAAGTTGAGGAAAGCCCCTGGAAATGTAGGCCTCCGATCTTGCTGCAAACCTTTACAATGTGTTGCAAGCACCTTTTGTTTTTACAAGGGATCCAAACTAGCAAATAGTGACAAATGTTAAAACAGACACAATAAAACAAGAATACAACATTTTCAGAAAAATATCAGAACCGCTAAGCCTCCTGTCAAAGTGCATTCGCAGATGGGCCTTGGCACAAACAGAGTCAATGTGGGCATCAAAAGTTAGCTTGGTCTGAAGAGATATCCCCAAGTATTTATAATTATCACATTGTCTGGTAGTCTCAACCGCGTTGCTCAGTGTGGTGGCCCAGACCAGTTGCAGACACTTGGCCACAACCAGAGCACCACTGTCACATGTATGTTTTTAAGATCAGGTATCAGTTATGTTTGACTCAAATATAAGATTACATTTTCATTTTTTTAATCTTCATCCATTCGTTACTGCAGATGGAAACTAGCTTTCCGCTAAATATGGTGCAAGCATTTTATCATGCCTTTTGATATTGATTAATGTATCATTTAATTAATTGATTAATGTGCACATTGTCCATAAACTTAATTACCGTACTCCATTTGTTCTTAACTAAGCAGATGCACGCTTTAAACATTTTTATTGTAGAGGTTCTCTAAATTTGTCTTGATGAGCATAGCATTTGACTGCTATTTCAAACTATTTAAACGGTTGTCGTTGCTGTTGTGCAAAGCGAAAATGGCACTGCTGCTGTTGCTGCTGCTTCTTCTTCGTTGGCTCGTCCTTCTTTGTTGCCTCCCACTTCTCCTTTTGAAAACGAAGAAGAAGCACGGTCACTGGAGGTAATCATGCCTTAACTTTTTCTTTGCTCAATAACATCAACAAGGTCCTTTGGATAAAATGCAACACGGGATTCTAGTTAAAGTCAACTTAAGGCAAAACCAACAAACATATTAACATTTTATTTAGCGATGTTTCGTCGTCCTTGTTTTGAGCACGCCGTGCTTGCCCAGAGGCTGAGCGCGTTCCGCTCCCAAATTATGAAAACAGCTATTTACTATCCTCTGACTAAATGAATGGCACATTTGAATAACGTTATGAGTTTCCGAACCGAACGTTGTTCAAAAGTGTTGTTTGTTTTTTAGAGTGCACGAGACTAGCGAGAGACTGTGATGATGTGCAGCCAACGGGATAAATCCGCTCTAGTTGGTCAATCTCACGCCGGGAACCAATCACGCGCCTTTTATGAGTGCCTGCGGGTATGTATGTATGTAGCACCCCTAGCAGTGGAAGAAAAATCCACAGAATAGCCGCACCGTTTGCGCATGGTTCAAAACCTAGGGAAAAAGTAGCGCCTTATAGTCCAGAAAATGCGGTAGCTTAATTGCACAGCTCTAGTCTAGTCATCTAAGATATTTTCATCCTCTGCTTCCTCTTCAATCCTCTTGAAACACGTGTGAATGTTTTCTTTTGTATGTATGGCCTTATTTTGTCTTTATACATTTATGAATTACATGTGGGGTTTTTTCAGCTTGTGAAATTAAAAGTCCTAGCTTCTTCCTCATTTGGTACCGGTGGGTATACAGCTGCGATGGACATAAACTGGTCCTAAAACATGGGCCCTGCTACACAGATTGCGTGCATATGAACATCCATGATTTTCTGTTTTTACAATGAGTTTATGTTTAGTCTCCTCCTGTTTTTGTAAGAACTGTCTGTGCTTTCTTTTGTGTGAGCTATTTTAATTACATTTCCCTCATCAGGACCAACAAAAATGTTTGAAATGAATTGAATTCAAAATGATTTGTCAATTATTTGGAAGTTGGCCAGAGACTTACTCTTTTATATTGAGGTAACAATGTATCTTTAGGTCTGAAACCCATACAGAGCATGAGGAGAGGAAAACATCAACCATCAGACAGCAGACAAAAAAATGTCAACTGCAAATGAATACTTGTCCTCATACTTGTCCTCATGTTACCAAAGCATGACAATGACATTCATTATATATTTTTGTCTTAATTTGGCATGTGATTTTTTTTGTGTAATGTTACAAAAACACTTAGATGATCAATTCTGGCTGTGTGTACTTGTCTCTTCCTCTCAGAGAGGGACTATACCAGTCTATGTGAGAAGCAGCCTATTGGTCGGCTTCTATTTCGTCAGTACTGTGACACCAGGCCAGAGCTGAAGCGCTGCATCGAGTTCATGGACGCCGTGGTAAGATTTTGAACAACCTAATTTTGATGTCATCTTTTCACACAATCGTTTTTTTTTTTTTTTTAATCCCTCCCCGTTTGTTTGTTGGCTTCCACATCACTGTTTTCCCTGTGGGATGAAGAGTGATCACATTGGGGGCCCCGTCCTCTTCCTGATCTTGGCAATAACATTGAGTGTTGGTTGGGGGTGGGGGGTGGTCAACGAAGGAGGTAATTAGTGACAGAGACAGGCAGTCAGAGAGCAGACCCCTCCTCTTCCTCCATGCACTCATCCGTGAGGTCAAGCCCACGTCAGCCCGGGGAGCAGGCAAACACAGGCCCAAGATTGTCTCGGCCCCCGGAGGTATGCGGCAAAGGAAAACAGGAGCAAATCATGCTAATTTAAAAAGAACACAAGTTAGTCTTTTTTTACGTTTGGCACGCATGCATTGGCATACCTGCACTCCATGAAGCAATTTTTCACGATTAACGTGAATAAAGACAAGTCAGGTCATTTGCATGATGCGGAGTCTGTTGCTGTTTAGCTGAGCTTGTTTTTAAACCAAACATACAGATTGAAATGGTCAACACTGGCCACCAGCATGAAACCTGCAGCGGGCTGTGCATTTGGTACATGGGCCTTAGTGGGAATTTACTTAACATAATCCACCTCTTAATTCCACCACTATCAGTTATGAAAATCATCAATACTCTGCCAAAGCGCATCATAACAGCGCACCGCTGTGCCACATTTATCATCTGGAGCAGTTCAGAATCAATATTTAAAAACATTAAAAAAATATAAATAAAAAGCATTTTACCAGAGATGCTAATTATTAAATATATTAATGTGGCAAGTTACAGATGTGTTTTGCTAGTCAAAGTTTGCTGAACAAGTTTTGCCGAGAAATATTGACCTCATCATGAGCGAGCTTGCTGACCGCGGCTGTCTGCAGTGCATTTTATTTAAATACAAAACATGCTACATTTTTAAAACATCGCTAGCGCTAATGCTAAAGTCAATGAAGGATCCCACTCAAACGGTAACGGGAAATTATCATTGACATCTGGAGTGATAGTAAGGTAACACTACTTACTCAAAGGCGCAAATTCTTGCCATTCCCACATAGAGCCTCGCGCTTATGTTCCACAGCTGTCTTGCGTAGTCTGAGATATTGTAGCCCAAATGACTCAAAAACACTTCAGGGAGGATATATCAGCTCATCCGTGGTTTAGCCCTGCCCAAAAAAATCCAGACACCTGAGAGGGTGAAAAACTGTTTTACACTATATCGCAACGATTCAGTACTAAACTGTTCTGTGTCTTTGCAAATTTGCAACACTTAAAGTATCTTCCAACATAGTTAATGGATGACTTGCGGACCATTCATTCTCAGATTCCAGAAGGGGAATGTTCAGCCATCAGTTTGTGATGTCAAGATGAAGCACTAGTCCAAAACACCACCAGCAAGTCAACTTCTGAATAGCTTAAAAAACAAAACAAGATGAAGGTACTCAAGTGTCCAAGTCAATGCCGGGACTTGAATCCGATGGAAATTCTCGAAAACCCGCCAGTGGTGCTCAATTAAAGCAGTTCTGCAAGGAGTAGGCCAAAGTATCTCCACAGAGATGTGAAAGACTCATTGCCAGTTGTAGAAAATGCTTGATTCGGTTGTTGAACAAAACAACTACTGAGGATGGCTCAACCAGTTGTAAGGTTTCGATTGCAAGTACTTTTTTGAACATCTATCCCCCACCAATAATTTTGCAGGTGAATCACTGATCTGTATCAAATATAGAATACTAATTAGAGGTAAAGGGAAAAAAAACTCCCAGACCTTGCCACTGCAAATCATGGTTTTCAGTACTAAGACCGATCTTTGATCTTATATCGCAGGCCTCCGACATGTGCAGTGTTCATTTTAATTAAAAAACTGCCTTATTAAAATTGTATGCTCAACTTCATGCTCTTATGCTGGTATGATGTCAACACTATTGACGCATATGACGCAGGACTCGCCATTATTCATGTACATAATGTGGCAGGAAAAGAATTAAAAGCTGTGCCAGTTGACCTCCAGTTGTAAAACCTCTCCCGCTGATACGTGAGCGCCCAGTCAATGTGACTTTTCTTTCATTTCCCCTGAAGCTCTCGTCCTCCCTCTTTTCCCCCTTTGTGTCTCTCCTCTCTCTCTTCCCGCCTTTAATGTGTTCCTTTTCTGGAGAGGTATTCAAGATGTCAGTGTTAGCGGGGAGACTTGCAATGTGTGTGCTCTTGCTTGTGATCTCCCGACAGGCCATGTATCAACTCGCTCCTGATGAGAAGCGGCGGGACTGCGGATTGAATGTTTTAGACACTTACTTCAATAATGGGGTAATACACGTTCGCACTCAATACGGCCATGCCGCACGGTTGGCTGGTTGCAGGAGTATACCTGGCCGCTGTGTTTTGCCCATTGTCACAGTACGTTCTCTTTCTGTTGCCCCTTCAAGTCGGCGGCCCATCTGCCAGGCATACCCCAAGATGTGGTCGCTGGGTGCCGGGAGAGACTTGAACAGAGTCCTTGTAAGGAGCTCTTCAATGACTGCACCAAGTAAGTGTTCTCCCCATGTACGGCCCTTTGGATGACTTTTTTTTTTTTTTTTAAGGCCATGTAACATGGGTCTAACTGAACTTCTTCTTTAGAATGGATCTGCTCTTGCAATGAAAAGGACTGTTTGTCAGAGGCTTTCTTAACGACAAGTCTGGGCCCTCGCATCTTAGTAACACCAGCAGAAACGTTCTCCTTCACTGTTTGTGTTTGCACACTGTGTTGTGTGCATCCTGTCACTAGTGACGATGAGGCAGCTGGCACCTGCTGTGCAGTTTTACACACATACACCCACAAAGACTTGCAGATGAAAAGTGATTGAAATGGGGAGGAAAAAGTTCACTGGGCAAAGAGATCATCCGGATGGCTGGCATGAAAACAACTGCAGCCTCAGTGTTCACGTACATGCACACAAGCGCACCCACACACTTGCAGGTGTTTCAGCTGCTGGCGTTGCAAGCCAGGAGGAGCAAACAGACCACGGATTATTAAGACTGAACTTGCTTCTCATCACATGATTTGGAATTTGCCACGCTTTTTTCACTTTGTCTTTGCACTTCTGTCGATTATCTGACTAATGTCATTTGTCTATAATCCTGTACAATATACAAAGTTCCAACAAATTTGATAACCTGAAATAATATAAGACACTTCAAATTAAAATTGTGTGAAATAAACACACACCTTAAAAAAATGTCATGTTATCAGAACCCAAAATCAGTTTAACGTTTTCCTCCCAGCGATATCCACACAATACAGCCGGAAAGCATGCATATATTGTATTGCAAACACATGCTGGTAGGCCTCTTAACATCTGCTCGATAGTTTTCATTGTGATAACCTGTTTCAGAAAACCATCAGTTTAGGGCTGTGCAATTAATCGAATTTCAATTACGATTTCGATTATTACACATCCTACTCAACGTTTTAACAGAGTAACAGATCTAAAAATGGTTCAAGACTCGCCACAGGAACGACTTGTAAACAAGCAAGACAAGTCAAAATTGCTAATTTGGTTACATTTTGGGTTTGCCGTGGAAGTGCAAGTTGTCTCTGCTTCCACCGGCAACACAACAAATCTATTCAACCATCGTTTGGTTTTACGATAATGTTATGATACACCAAAGCAAGAAAACACCGAGTTAGATTTGGCGTCGTCCGCAATCGGCACGAGGGATTCATTTTAAATAACATATCTTATGCAAATATACACTACTTTTACTAGCACATAATTAGAAACCATGCTAAACATTATTACTGTGACTTAAGTTAAATTTCTTGTGTAGTCTATAATATGAAGTCAAATTTTTTGTGTTCATTTTTGTTTCAAATTGCTTCAAATGCAATTTGCAAACATATTATTGTTATTAATATTATTTTGCTTTGTTTTACTGTTGTCTGCAGCCAAGTTGGCAGTGCAAATGAGAATCTGTTCTCAATTTCCTTACCTGGATAAATAAAGGTTAAAAAAATAAATCAATTATAAGTGGGTGGCAAAATAGCAGAATAGAAACGCGGAACAACACGTACTTATTTGTGTTATCAAAACTGTACGAGTGCGCCACCATTTCTACTTATAATCCCTTGTGGAACTTTGACTTCAATATGTAATTCTTTCTCAATTCTCAATTTTTTTTTCCTGTGGTAAAGCCCAAAGGAAAGCATGGTGCCGCACGTGGAAACATGACATTTTCACAGCCGGTTGCAGACCAGAAAGTATTGCTTCACTCTGGCACCCAGGCAGCCCCTGCTTGATTCCTCCCTCCCTAAATGTCCGTCAACTATTTTAACTTCTTTGACAAAATCTTGTCAATTTACCGGATAACTGCGCTTGGACAACACAACTTTATTTTTGCAGGGAGACATTCGCAACCAGAACCCGGTATCCCCAAAACATACTGTCTGTGTAATTAGCACTATGTTATGTGATATGTTTGAAGTTATAGAGCAGATCGGCATGTATAGATACTAATGAGCAATATCAATCCCTGGTTAAAGCGCGTATCTCACTGAGCGCCGAATGCTTGCGAATGTAGCGAATTTGGGGTTTTCGACAGGGCTCGTAAAAAAAGGTTGCAAAAGAATATGTTCAGAATTTCTTGGCGACCAAAAAAAAACGTGTGAGACAAAAACTGCAACCTTTTACGAACTCACGCATGAGTATTCGCTGCTCAGTGAGATACCAACTTCAACATCTGCAACATGCCGAATATTGTTCACAAAAGACAGCAGACGTTGATGTCATACTGTATGTAACTGGCCTCTGTGATGACGTACAGTAAATAAATGTTTGCTCAGATCAGCCACAGTTTTCTCATCTTTAGTTGAGAAATGCTGTCAAAATGTGCAGAGGAAAGTCTCCTTGGCATATGAGAGCGTGTTTTTAACATATTTTTAGAATAGGAAAACAGCAGGCACTTCAGATGGTTTAAATAAATACAGTGAGATTTAATTGCAAAAGTGTCTTATTTTTATCTTTCGCTTAAGTCAAAAGTGCTTATATACCGTAGTTGTTTTATTTCTTTCATTGCCTTTTAATGTATTACGTTTCTAGAACAATGATAATGTTCACATTTTTATGTGTGCCGTCATGCAATCATAAGACTTTTGGAATGGGAAACATAAGGGTTCTCTTGACCCTGTTGGTATTTTAATCGCCATGTAGTCAAAGCATTTGAAAATGTCACACACATGCCAGGTGTCCAGGGTCAAGTCATCTTGTAGTGACAGTTGACACATTCAAGAAAGATCTTTTGAAGATCAGAAAGCAGAGCGATTTGACCATTTTTAAAATTTTATTTTCATTTTTCTTAAAACATTGTGCCTGTTGCTGTCATGCACATTTGTCCAATAAAATGTCTTCACTATTTCTTTGATCAAAGCATTTTTATGTCTCCACAGAATAGTTCGTGACTATCTAAGTGGAGCACCATTTTCCTCTTACCAGGAGTCTATGTACTTCTCTCGCTTCCTGCAGTGGAAATGGTTGGAGAGGTGAGAAGTTAAGTCTTGTGAAGCATCCACGAAGCTTAGATACTGTAGGTTGTTGCATTGTTGTTTCTATAGCATCAGAATTGTTGCTCAATACAATTATGTTACTGGAAAAATAACATTGATATTCTGTCCAGACTAAGCGAAATTAGGTTGCACACATGAACAGTTTTAACCAGAAATTTAAAATCCTTCATAAACTGAATTTAAATGCTGAGAGATACTACCGCACTGTATGCCTCCAGGATCTTTGAGAAGTATGGTGGAACCTCCATCCGTCATGCTGGTTGACATTAACCCATGAATGCCGGGAGCGCATAACCGCGTTTGTACCACTAGAGCCGGGAGCGCCGTTGCGTCTTTCTACCCTCAAAGAATGGAGTCATTTTCTTTTTCTTTTTTTTATCCAATTCTCCGTCTCTTAATGAAATGCATCAGAATATACCACGTGCCTGTGTAGTGAGCCTGCGGAGGATGTTCTAAAATTCCTCTGAGTCATAATGGCGGACGCCGTCGATCACAGGAGCTCTGAAATGAGTAACGGAAGTGATATAGACGACGCGCTTGTGTGACCAGTAGAACGAGTCGAACGTGATTTATGGTTAAGATATATTTGTAGACAATGACAATATCTTCTTTGTCTTCGTCTTTGTCACGGATTAGAGGATGGTAATTACCACTCGATTTAAAAAAAATTAAAAATAGTGCTTCTCTTGCACTGACACTTTATTTTTACATCTTCGATTGAAACAGTAAAGATTAATAAACTTGGGCCTGTGTCTAAACTCTCATATTCTTTTGGAACGATGTGCTACAGAGGCTGGGATATTAATTATTTTGTAGGTGTTTAATTCCTGGCAAAACTTCAGGTTTTCAAGGGTAATTCCAAAGATGACCTTAGGTTTTGGGGAGCTGTTGAGCCAGGCGCTTTAGGCTTTAGTGGGTTAAAGTTAACCGGCCATACATGAGCCAGTCAGAAGAATTAAAACACAGTTTAAACATCCAATTAATAATTGCAATGGCCGATGAGGTGGGGTAATACCTGGAACTCGCCATGGTTTTGACCATTCATAACTTTGTCACACCAGTATAAAATGAAGTCCATCAAAAACACAAAAACTCTTTTGTTTCAAAGTAACTAGCATATGTCAGTTAACCACCCAAGGAGCTAGCAACTTACTCATTCACTCACAGTGTAGTTGTCACAAAACATCTTAATTAACCCATTAAGGCCGGGTGCGCGTAACTGCGTTTCAACCATAAAAACTGAGAGCGCTGTTGCATCTTTCTAACTTTAAAGGCGGGAGAGCGTATACGTTATTTATTTATTATTTTTATTTATTTATATATTATTATTTATTTATTATGTTTTTTCGGGCAGCAACGGTGGGCGCAGGCGATCGTGGGAGCTCTGAAATAAGTGACAGCAATGAAAAAGACAACACGCTTGTGGGCTTTGAACCAGTGGAACCAATCAAACGTGATATATGGTTAGGACATATGTTTGTAGACAATGACGATATCGACGGCTTTGTAACAGAATAGATGATTGTAATTACCACTCGATTTAAAAATAAAAATAAATAATAGTGCTTCTCTTCCACTGACACTTACGTTTACATTTTTGATTGAAACAGTGAATAATAATAAACTCTGACCCAGTGTTAAAGCCACATGTCTAAGATCTGCTACAGGGGCTGCGATGCCCAATTTCCCGAGTATGACACGCTTATCTCTCAGCATTCTCGCAGTAAATGTACTGTAAATGTTTTAAAGAACTTCACAAATTCATGGCAAATATTCTCTTTTAGACAGGTTCTTGCACTCAAACACAAGTGCGGTGCTTCTTGTTGTTGATTCTGTGTGAATATACAATACAATGATGATTTGCACAATTGCTGGTAACTGAAGTAGAGTGAAGAAATTATATTTAATTAGAGAATTGTTCAGTCTCCAGCTTCACGTGACATTTTTAACTTAGCTGTCGTTTTTCCTGTCTTTCCATTGTAGGCAACCAGTAACCAAAAATACCTTCAGACATTACAGAGTACTTGGAAAAGGTGGATTTGGCGAGGTGAGTGTCTTCAAGATGACACATTTATTGTCATGCAGTGGTACTTCTTGAGTTTGAATTTATTTTAAGGAAGCTTTAGGGTTAATGTGACAGCTTTCATGAGCTTAGTCAATGGAATATAGGAAAATCCTGTGGTTTAATCTTAACTTACTCTTTGACACCAAATTATGTTTGTTCATGTGTCCTTGCTATTTGTTTTTCCAGGTTTGTGCCTGCCAAGTACGCGCCACCGGTAAGATGTACGCCTGTAAAAAGCTGGAAAAGAAACGAGTGAAGAAAAGAAAAGGTGAAGCAATGGCACTAAACGAAAAACGAATTTTAGAAAAAGTTAACAGTAGTTTTGTAGTAAGTACTACCTTTTTCTTATTCAACCTTTCACACAAATTGTATCCTCTGTGTCTGTGTGTGTGTGTGTGTGAGACCATTTGTGGCTGCAAATGAAACAAATGGCGTGTTTGCAAAATTTACCAATCAGCTATCAAAGACATGGCTGTTTTGCGTTTTTGATTTCCAGACTTTTCAGTGTGCCTCTATGTCCAGTGGAAAAAGAGCTAATGGGATGAAAATGTACATGTGAAAACAAATCACACGCCACATGGTAATTTTGAGCAGCTGCAGGTAATTCTAGGCTGCAGCTGTACTGCTGATGAGCATTTTGCAAACATGTTGACTTTTCATTTGAAGTTAATCATATGGGAATGTTTATAAAATGGTTATTTAATGTGATGTCTTGCTTCTCGGCGAAAATGACATTGATACTGATTTCAGTCGACGTGCACAGCAATCAATTAATTTCCGTCCGATGGGAAAACTTAATACTCTCAAAGACTCTTAAGTTTTCCTGAGGCATTTTTGACTTACATGAATGTGTATGCTGAATAACTGTTTGCGGAATCACAACAGTGCTGCATGTTTACTTTACTAAGAAAAGAGTTGTGTGCCTTGTTGCAATGTCATTGAGTCTGTGATGGAATTTGGTGTCCCACAACACACTGCATGCAGCATGTAGAAGAAAGACATCCAGTGTCCCTTTGAGTAAGTGTGACAGAAATCTCCACCACCCGTTTCAAAAAATCATTAACCTGCCACTCTACCACCATGCCTAATGCTCTTAATAGTGCTGTTGCATTTGGCTGATTTTCCTACAGAGGAATTATATAAACTGAGCCATAGTCATGAGCAAGTGTTGATTTTTGGCCGTCACTCGAATAGCAAGTTTGCTCAACACTCTTTTCGATAGTCACCAAGCTTTGCGTTTCTTGTGTGCTGGGCCAAAGCACTGGGAGTCAGGAATGTGAAGCTGGCAGTCCTTAACATAAGGGAACATCTGGAAACTTAAAGTGGAAGTCACCCCAAACATTTTCTTTACAAGAATATGTTCTATGCGGGCTCACTAGTTGAAACAAGGGAATATGATTGAAATATGAGTTAAGCCGTCAAATCCACCCGTCTCAGGGGGTGGCCATTTGTCACTTCTGTCGACTGTAAATGACATCACAGATGCTCACGGCTCAGCTTCAGAAAACAGGTGAGACATGATTCGTCGTTACCTGACCGCTGAGCAACTGTGATGTCATTTTCAGTAAACAGAAAGTGATCAAATGCCCGCTCCTGAGATGGCTAAAAATGACTGGATTTTGCTGCTTAACTCATATTCCACAAACGCAATATTAATCAGAATGCTATGTTTAGACTAGTGAAGGCGCATAGAACATATTATTGAAATGATTTTTGGGGGGTTGACTTGCCCTTTAACTCATACTTTCCCAATTACTTATGTCATTTCACAATGGCTCTGAAAAAGTCTGGTACTGAACGGGTTAAAGGCAGATATAAGTAAGGGTTTTGGTCCTCAAATTAAGTAGGGGACATGAAGGCTTAACCATTGTTATTTTTCAATGTCAGGTGTCCTTTAAAAATGATATGTCATACATATCCTTGTTATGTAATATGCATGATACAGTATTTACAAATTGAGCCGTTTTTCCATTTCTTTACTCTTCTCTGTTAAAACGTACAGTAGGTAAACATGCATCACTTTTAAACCTGTTCAATTGTACTTGATTGCATTGAATGTTTGTAGTTGTAAAACCGGGCTTGTGTGGTTCTTTGTGTTTCTGACTCAACAACTCAGGTGCACAGACAAGAGAAGAAACTTGGCTTTTGACAGTGTTATTCTTATTCAAATGATTGTTTTACAGACACGATTATTATACCAAGTTTGACTTTATTTCTGGTGGAACATAGCTAGGTTTCCAAATGAGATCAAAAACTCTTTTCCATGAAACACCGTGTGCCTGCTTGCAGTGTCTTCACACTGATATAGACAGAACCTCTCCATGTTCTCCATTTGAAGCTAATAGTTGTTGGAGTTGTTATATGGTGATGATGGGTGAGCTACAGTATGTTGAGTGTCTTGCTTGAGTGAGTCATGGCGCTCACTCACACACGCGCGCACACACGCAAGGAGAATGGAGTGGGCTTGTTGCCGAACCTTACACTTCAAGCTTGTGTCACCTGGGATTGACATGGTTCTTTCCGCGCCCGTTTGTGTGTGCGCCTGTGTGTCCACGCACGTGTGTGTGTGTGTGTTCATTCTCTGTGCTGCAGGCAGAACTGATGACTCGTCATGTACCTCTCTATCTACAAGAGCTGCTCTGTTGCCTAGCAACACTGACCAAACAGCAGTAGCAAGGAGAAGAGTCAAGTGCTCTCTGAAACCCCTCATCGCTCTCTCCTGTTCTTTGTCTTTTTGATCAGTGCTCTCTATTAGTCAATAGATATTGTTACCTTATGGTTTCACGTTTTAACTCATGTTGTCACGTTGTAGTGTGCATGCGATGTGTGTACCACGGAAAACTGTTAGTTTGGCTCCCATTGGCAGTAGCTAAGCAAAGGGCCACTCACTTCACTGGCTTGGTTGCTTCTAAACCAAAGACAAGCCGATTGAAAAGTAACCCTCCCTTTGTCCAACATTAATTCCTGTGAAAAGGTCTCTTTTAAATCAGATGTTAATATCCAATAGAGCTCTCAAGACAGCTTGGAAAAAATTAATTGGACACAAAAATATGGTTGCTTTAAACAGGAAGTCAACTCAAACATATTTATTTCCAGAATGTTCTATGCAGGCCCACTAGTCTAAATACGGCATTCTGATTAATATTGCGTTTGTGGAATATGAGAAATCCACCCATTTTTAGCTAGCTCAGGGGGCGGCCATTTTGTCACTAGTTTACGACCCATCACGGCTAACCTGTTTTCTGAAGCTGAGCCATGATCGATCGTTATCTGAGCCCTGAGCAACTTCGATGTCATCTTCAGTCCACAGGAGTGACAAAATGGCCGTCCACTGAGAGGGCTAAAATTGGGTGCATTTTGCTGCTTAACTTATATTCCACTAAGGCAATATTAATCAGAATGCCATATTTCAACTAGTGGCCCTGCATAGAACATATTCTGGAAAAAATGTATTTGGGTTGACTTCCCCTATAAGGACACAATATATTTTCTCCTGCCAAGATAAACAGAGGGGTTAGTTGCTAAAGACTGGTAGTATCTTGTTTATCCTGCTTTCCCCTTAATGCTTTGTTTGTTGGGGGTGCACATGATATCACACAGGAATTTTCCCACACCCTCATGTGGACAGTTTCTTTCTATGTACTCAAAAGCAGATGGGATTCCTCCTGGTGGCTATAACATCCTGCTTGTACAGCACTGATGCACTCATGCACATACACAATACCCTGCGTGTCATTGACCCTCAGGGGAGAGAAGGGAAGGTTGGTGGGAATAATCTGGAAAAATAGAGCTCAAGACGAAGGAAATATATTAGCATCCAGAGGGAAAAAGAAGCTTTGTTGTCACTCAATCTGGGTCTTCAAACTTCATTGACAAATGTATTGAAAGAGCCTCTTAATCAGATCATTAATCAATCTGTGGTTGGTCTTGAACTCTTAATTGTCTGAATCTCAAATCTTCATTTTAACTAGTAATTTTGGACAGTTATTCCTGCTTAGTGGGAACGGTTTGGGGATGCTCGCTTTGTGTTCTGTCATGACCATGGTTATTATCGTAAACGAAACCGAACGAAATAACGAAAAATGAAATTAAAATTGTGCCCTGCGATTGGCTGGCAACCAATTCAGGGTGTCCCCCGCCTACCGCGACCCTTGTGAGGAAAAGTGGTATAGATAATGGATGGATGGATGAATACAAAGACAGTTTTACAGAGAAGTTCTTGCGAGTTTAGTTTTACATTGCTATTTTTATTTTTTTTAAACAGATTAGGAGGATGTGACACAGTATTTAGCATACCCACACTCCATTTCAGAAGGTGGCAATAATGCACGAAAACTTGCTAAAACCGCTAACGGACAGAAGAAAAAGATGACTGTGAAGAAGATGACAACGTTGAAGAAAAAGCATTAATTTATCGTCATGGCAACTTTATTTCAGTTTGCACAAGGACTAGGAAGCATTTTAATCCATCAGGATTGTACGGTAGTGCCCAGGCCACTGATGGATGATGAATGACGGACCGGCAAACTTTAGTAAAATGCCCACCTCTGGCCTTATGCATTGTTTGGGGAAAAAAACATTTTAATCGGGTGTGTTATGTAGTCTAGAAATTACGGTAATGTAAATTCCTTTTAAAAATATATCTCTCCAGTAAAAGATGATTCGATATGTAGCTCAATTTATTTTAAAGTGGAATGTTTTGATTAGATCCAGTCACATCTTTTACTTTGTAAATCAAAATCGATTTTCTGATTCAAATGTTTTGTTTTTAGTTACACCCAAATCTCATCAAACACATTATGATGAACTTGAACCTAGACTATTGACCAGGCCTTCTTGTCCAACATTGGTCACTTCAGACCTCTTTCCTTGCCTTCTTCTAGATAAATGGACAAAAGAATTCCAACTCCTTTTTTTTTGCTTTTATTTTTACCGTGTTAGAGTTACGGCTAGTTGTCTCTACTGTTGTTTATCCATAATATGGGAGAATAAATGACCCTAAATAAATGACTGTACTATTCACATGTGGGAGTTTTAAGAAGGTCAGTATAAATTCCTATTCTGACAAAAAAAAACATCTCCTGAAATGTCTATATTATCCATTGTGAATCGTGTACTGTACTGCATGTTGACATGTCATGTCACGATTCTGCCCCTGGTCTCTTACCACTTCTTTTCCTTCTCTCTCTTCCTCCCCCATTTGTCCCATATACAACTCCTTTCTCCCCCTCCTTGCCGCCTCTATCCCAATTTGCCCCTTTTCCAGGTTAGTTTAGCATATGCCTATGAGACCAAGGATGCCCTATGCCTGGTGCTGACGATAATGAATGGTGGTGACTTAAAATTCCACATCTACAATATGGGCAACTCTGGCTTTGACGAGCAGAGAGCCATCTTTTACGCTGCTGAGATCTGCTGTGGCCTTGAGGACCTGCACCGTGAGAGAATAGTCTACAGGTTAGCAAAGATGGGCAGGGGAGTTAACTGAGTTAATACTGTCTCTCTTTGATGACCAATAGCTTCAGACACTGCACTGGCATTGTACCATTCACAATTTTGATCATGTAAGTGGTTAAATAGATGACAAAATATGTGCGGGTGCTATTAGTATTCCCGGTGGAACACTTAACGCCGCCTGACACGGCATTAAAAGACATAGCGACACTGTTGACTAGTGACGGATGTGCGTTGTTTTGACTCCTTCCAAAGCAGGAGACGTTCACCCCTCTGCATCCAAATAGCGAGCGAATCAAACTTGCGCAAAGCTACCGTGGCTTTTTCTAACCATTTCCAGCACTGCAACTAGACAAAAGGCATGTGCAGCAGACACAGAGCCAAAAACAAATTGCCCCGCCATCACGTTGACAACTTTGCTGAACATTTCCGTACGTCCAAGCAATGATGTTCTCTAATGTTAATCTGTGCTTATGCTGCAGCTCTGCTTACCTTTTGGCTTTTGGCTCCTGATGGAACAGTCACCCCTGCTAACATATGTGCCATGTAGGCACATCTGGTAGCCTGTGATAGTCTGTTCTGTGTGTCAACAGCGACACAACCATAGTACCAGTAAAGAAAAACGGACAATTCTGGAACTAACAGACTTCAACAATCACTGTACCAAGGGGCACTTTGAGTGGACTGGAAGCTATTTTCTGTCCGTTAATTCCAGAGTCCATTAGTTTTGGTCCGTTACATCGGGTTTTCACTGCATACGTATATTATCTTGTATTATGTTTTGTTACATTATATTTTTGACTACTAAATGAAAAGTACTGGCACGTTTTTTTGATTCTTGTCTTTTTCCAGGGATTTAAAACCAGAAAACATCCTTTTGGATGATTGTGGTATGTCCTTGTTTCTTCTTTCACATCAGATCTGTTTGTTGGAACGCTGTTTGGCAAGCAAGACTAATTTGCATACCATTGTTGTTTAGAATGAGCCAGTAAGAGGGACTGAGTAAGTCAACAGTGACTGAGTTCAGTGTATTTTGTGCAAACACTGCAGCATAGTGTATCCAATCTTTTACTAGCTTAAGAAGGCATATCTTGATATTTTGCGCTCTCTGAGTGTTTAGCTCATAAAATCTGTGTTCATCCATAAGGATTATAATTTATAGACCCATTATTATAGTTCTGTAAAATCCTAATTTGTTGTCATCTTCCTTAGGGCACATCCGCATTTCGGACTTGGGTCTTGCTGTGCAAATTCCTGAAGGAGAGACGATACGAGGGAGAGTAGGCACAGTTGGATACATGGGTATGAAGTGGACTATTTGTCAAACACAGTAGTGCCCTTTCAATAATCATGAGCCTACCCCTGTCAAACTACCATTTCCCGTTTTCCTTCACTGCTCCTTCCGCAGCTCCTGAAGTAATCCAGAATGAGAGTTACACCTTCAGTCCGGACTGGTGGGGTCTGGGCTGTCTTATCTTTGAGATGATTCAAGGCCAGTCGCCCTTTCGCAAGCGCAAGGAACGAGTCAAGCGGGAGGAGGTGGACAGACGAGTGCGTGAAGATCAGGAGGAGTACTCTGATAAGTTCTCTGAAGAAGCAAAAGATATCTGCCGACAGGTGAGGGTGAATAGATAAAAGTTACACTTGTTTGTCACTTGGTTAAAAACAAATGGAATTCTCATTTTAGGGGTAGTGACTGAAGTTCAGTATACTGGCTTTGTGGTATAATGCATGTTATTTCATCCATCCATCCATTATCTGTACCGCTTCTCCTCACAAGGGTCGCGGGGCGTGCTGGAGCCCATCCCAGCTGTCTTTGGGCAGTAGGCGGGGGACACCCTGAACTGGTTGCCAGCCAATCGCAGGGCACACAGAGACAAACATCCGCACTCACAATCACACCTAGGGGCAATTTAGACAGTCCAATCAACTTACCATGCATGTTTTTGGAATGTGGGAGGAAACCGGAGTGCCCGGAGAAAACCCACGCAGGCACGGGGAGAACATGCAAACTCCACACAGGGAGGCCGGAGCCGGGATCGAACCCACGACCTCTGAACTGTGAGGCGGACGTGCTAACCAGTCGACCACCGTGCCGCCCATGTTATTTCAATAAAATAATAATGTTTCGTTAGCTGAATGTTTGCCTTATTTACAGCAAAAATTCATCAAGTTCCTGGCAACATCGCTTTTAATCACATCAAATAAAACAAAATTGGGGTGGAGGGGTATTATAATTTATTATAATGGGTGAGTATTCATATTACATCAGTATATAGTCAATATATACAGTACTATCAAACCACGCTTTGCATTTTTGGAAAATCGTGGAGCCCGCCAAATAAGTATACTGTGTCACTTCTTGGCATCCTTTCATCAGTCTTCTTGTAAGTACAGCAGGCTATCTCAAGAAAGGGGCTACACGGTCCACACATTGCAGTGGTTTGATTAGTCGAGCGACGATAGCACAATAGGGTGAAATGGATAGAACACTAAATGTAACTCGAACAAAGCTTGTGTTCTTTTAATTAACAGCAACACACAAACCAACACAACACAGACCAACAGATAGCCTTCATTGTTGCCCTTTGTCGACTGTGCTGAATTCAGTCCACCTGACCCTTTTGTATGAAGTCACACTAACCCCCGCCCCCCGCATACACGTCATGTGGTGTGAGCATAATGTTACATTAGAGTTTACTGTTAGAAACCTCGCTGTGATGAGCTGAAATGAATTATTAATATATTGTATGAATTGGGGTTTTTGTAGCCATTTCAGTTAATTATAACTGGGAAATAAATTTTCAATACAAACCCACTCATCTGTGCACCAAGAGGGAGCTAGTGAGCTTATCTGTTTCGGAGCCAGAGCGGATGAGACATTTATTTGTGTCCTGCTGTGGAACATTCTGACCTGAGGTTCAACAGATTAGAAGACTCCCTAGGGGTAGGATGAGTGGGGAGAGCAAGAAGAAGAAAGGTTTCTGTACAAAAAAGTAGAGTAGAAAGCTGGGGGGTGGAGTCATGGTAGAGATGAGCTTTTTCACACTCATTCACTTGTGTGGTCTGATTATGCCGTTTTTTGTTTGTGTGTGGCATTAATGTTTTGTTTTGTTGCTTACCAATGTTGTCATAGGCAAAGAGACCAAATAATTTCCATGCAATAAATAATAAGGCAGCCTAGAAAACAGTCAGGTGATGTGAGTTGTTGAGAGCAGAAAGTGACAGTGAAACTGGGGGAGAGTATTGACAACTGAAGGTGAACTGGAGAGGTCTGGTGAAAAATTGAGCACACCACTGAACTGCACTCATCTACTTCACAAAGCCCTCTGTGCTTGAGGTGGTGTGGAGGGAATATTATCCAGCAGCTCTTAAACAGCAGCAGTGTGTTCTAATTCTAGCCATGATTGTGTTGCATTAACCCGTACTACGTGAATTATTATGCATTGGTGGTTTTTAGTATATTATGTGCAGTCAGATACATGAAGTCAAGAGGGTGAGATGCAAGCTATTTAACGTACATCTATGCGTTTCAGAATAAAACAATATAATATTGGGATCACCAGCCCCTCCTTCTGTTTTCTACATCTTTGGGTCAGCCTTCATCTCCAAGTACGTCATCTAACTGATGATAATTTATGTTTTTGTTTGTCTCCCTCCTGCTAGCTGCTGGCTAAAGATCCTAAGAATCGTCTCGGTTGTCAGGGTCGCGGCGCCATAGAGGTCAAGCAGCACTCTATCTTCAGGAACATCAACTTCAAACGATTGGAGGCTAACATGCTGGAACCTCCTTTCAGCCCAGATGTAAGAGCAACGCGCGCACCCACCCACACACACACACACAAACAAGAAAACAGGTATAAGACCCCCCCAAGAGGCACTAATCAACTCAACATTCACCTTTGACACTTTTGCACTTCCGTTACCAGCTATTTAGAATATCTTTCAAGGTGGTGAGAAACATACCTTGGATATATTTTGTTTTAAATCTAAATTTGAAACTGACTTTCATTAAAGGAAAAAAAACAACTCTCATAGAAACGAAAACGGAGTAGTAGAAATACGCAGTGGTAAAGTTGCGCTGTTCTCCAATGAGAAGCTGTTCACACAAAGAATTGCTTCTTTTTCAGTCTTAAAAATATACTTGCAGAGAGAATGTAACTGTCCTGAGAGGTTAAACCAATATTTGCCAGTACAGACTGGTCATGTGTTGCTGTGTATGGTTATATCGGTGAGTAGTAGCAGAATCAGATTCCCTATTGATGAGTTTGGTCTTATAAAAATTTTTCATTGAGTAATTTTTATTACGCATTTCACTGCGGGTTAAACTTCCACCGCTTTTTCTTCATTGCATGTTCCTGGTCTTCCCTGTATTTTTCTGTTAGCCTCGGGCTGTGTACTGCAAAGATGTCCTCGACATCGAGCAGTTCTCCACTGTCAAAGGTGTGAACCTTGACCCCACCGATGACGACTTCTACCACAAGTTCGTCACAGGAAGTGTCTCCATCCCGTGGCAGAATGAGGTAACTGCAGGAGCCTGACACTGGGATGATGTCATTGTTGCCACATCTCATGCACCAAATTACACACCTATCCTTGTGTCAGTGCAGGGTAGAAGAATGTTTGATTTACGCTGACCAGCCATGATATTCTGAGCACTTGCACAATACTATTTAAGGATAGCCAGTATAAGAGCTGTACCCACGTTGTGTCCACGAGCCCCAGGGGCCACATGAGTAGCCCGTGGGCCTGTTCTAAAAATGTTGATTTTTGTTAGAACTGTAGTAGGAAATAGTGTTGCATATTGATATTTAGCCATGTCCTAATTATTGTGAGAAATCTGTAACATCAGTGTCATGATGATGATATAATTGTCTGTCTGTTAGCCCTTTGCTTTAATCGGTGCCTAAGAAGTAGCTCTCAGTTTCACAAAGGTTGGTTACCCCTGTTATAGCAATTGCAATTTAAGGATGTGACATGATGCCTGTGCGATGAGGTATAATCTATCTTTGAATGAATTGAATTTAAGGTAAGGAACAAAGAACACCGATGATTGTGTGTTCTTTCTTCTTGTAACCATTTATCACATATAGACTAGCTTTGTTAGAGAACGTCACATTTTGTGTTGTTCCCATTCCACGAATGATAAGTAAAGTTTAATTTTGAAGCCTAAGACTGCAGAACTAATCAGAATAGGCAAAACAATGTAAAACAGCAGGTAGGAAGAAGCAAAATTCCATTCAGTCATGCAGTCAGCTGACCCCTCCATCATTTTTGCACTTCCACAAACGATGCCAGAAAGCGGTACTGCACAGATCACTCATTTTAGTACCTTGAACAATTTTTGACAGTGGCACATCCCAAAAAAAGTGTACAGAACGAAATTGTATTTCTTGTTGAAAACGGTGCTTATTAACTCATTCACTGCCAGACATTTTCAGACCCACTTTTACCCTAACGTTTGAAAAACATTTGAAAAGAAAAAAAGAAAAAAATATATAAAGAAGTTCCTGTGATTGAATGGCTGGACTGTGAAAAGACAAATAAATACGTCAATTGCAGTGAATAGGTTGAGCGTGCTTCTTTCAAATAACATCCTTTCTCTTTGTGTAGATGATTGAAATGGAGTGCTTCAAAGAAATCAATGTCTATGAGACTGATGGGACATTGTGTCCAGACCTGGACATGAATCGGCCTAACCCTCCACCAAAGAGAGGCTTCTTTTACCGCCTGTTTAGAAGAGAGGCAAGTGCTAGTGCTCCGGCAACTCTCCGAGGGGGTGGGGGCTAAGGTACTTCCTCTCTTCCTTCTTTTCTTTCTTAAGGCCTAGATAGACCAATCCGTTGGCCAACTGTGACCGACGCTTACCCCGTGTGGCGTCGGGCTGACTGTCGGCATATCGCGCTGGAAAAATACACCGCAATGACGGACAGCGACGCTGACTATTAAAGTACCTTCTGCGCATGCGTGAGATGTAATACCCCTCCATAACATCGGCGGCGGTAGTCACTATTCCTCATGGTTAGAAAAAGCCAACCGGAAAGCTGTTGGCCGGGGGCGGCTTATAAAAACTTAAACAATAGATTCAGCTATATTTTTTTCTCACGATGAACTCCCACGCCAAGCAAACCCTCATGTGGTTGACACAGTATCATGAAATACTTACATTGTCAACTCTCGTTGTTGTGCTTGTAAGAAGATAAAGGTAGCAAAGGCAATGCACTGTTAATCCGCATTCGTCACTTCCTGTCTTGCCCCTTTCACTGATTTGCTAGCTAACAGCCAATCAGAGTGACCAAATGTCACGACTCACGACGCCGATTGAACATGCTGAAACGCCCACCAGACGTTTCCTGACGGGGTCCGATGTTACGACGGTGTTCGCTACATCAATCAGACGGCGCAATCCGACGTCGGATTGGTGTGTCTAGGCCTTTAGCCTTGTCAAAAATCAATTCATTGTGACTCCTCTGTCATGTGATCTCAATTTTTAGGTTTAACTTTATGGTCTGATCATTTCCAGGCTTCCCTTTTCCGCTTTTTTTCCTTGGGTTAAATTTGAGACTTTTCTGTCTGGCTGTTATGCTTCAGAAATTATGCTTCTCCTTGTTGGTTCTTTTGCCTCGTCCTGCATTCCCTGTTTTGGCAGAATAGTTTCTTGTATCTGTTTCTGACATCTTTCAGAATCTACATGTGATTGCTTGCTTTCCCTTCCACACACACAGGTAGGCTAAACTTGTCCATACTAATGTATCACATCACATATGCCTCCTCTTCCTCAGGTCTGTTTTAAGAGCGGTTACAGTGACGACGAGTGCGAGGAGCCCTCGCGACTTTAAACCACTCCCTTCGCTCCACAAAACACCTCCAACCTCCTTTAGCCCCTCCCACTTTGCCGCTGATCTTCACCGTAAACTCCAGCCGAGTGCAAATCTTAGGAACTCAGTGAATGTTGACCTGTATTTATGAGCTGTATTAAAAGTGTATTATAATTAAAGAAAAAAAGTATGAGTTTAAAGATTTTGTACCTTTGTACTTGAATTTATGTCTAGATGTATATTTTCACTAAAGGTTGTATTGTACAAAAAGCCATAAAAGTACCACTTGAATGCATACATGACATGTTCATTTTATTGTCTTTGGGAATGAGTATGGATATTGTTTTTTTTTTTCAGAAGCACAGTACAATTTTAATTTTCTCAATGTAGCATAAGGCATTTATTTTTATTTTTGAATGTGCCGTATGTGTTGAGCATTGATTTGGCCAATGACATGTTTTTAGCACATCATCTATCCCAAATTGACCCCATTGCCTCCTTAACCTTCATGGCTCAGGTACATCTGAATGAATTCTGTCAATAATGGAAAACAAATCTGTTCATAGTTGCTGTGTTGTTACACAGCAATTTTACAGTACATTATAATACATAAAGTCCCTCCTGCTCCCACTCCTCCTCTTGATCAATGGTTAAGTCCGGCACCTCTTCGCAAGTGTGCAGATCTTGACTGCAGGTTTTTTGGTAGAAGGTCCTTCAGTCCAAAACCTGTGAATTCAAAGGTTCACAATGGTAATATCGAATATCGGGCCTTGTTTCCTCTCTGGAGCACAACTCTTCAATAAATGTCTGGTATTGATCCCCTCAGGCAGAGCTATGGGGGATTTCTTTATCCCTGTCCCCTTTTTCTGCTTCACATCTATCCTTCTCCTGATGTGTTTTTTGCTAACCTTTCTTATAATCATTCAAAACGTTTTCTCTCTCTGTGCTGCTGCCCTGTTAAATTAATCAGAGACCTAGACTAATGAGGAATGATGGCATTATATGAAACATCTGACTTGCAGCTGACAACTAATACATCTTGATGAAACACCTCAGTTGAATTAAACGAACGACCATCAGTTCTGTCAGTAGCCATTTACCACTGAAATGAGTAAAGAATAAGAATCTGTGCAGTAGATCATAAATACTTGGCCACATATCCTACTTGTAGAGAATATGCAGCTACTGTATATTCAAGTGATTTAAGATGTGTTTTTACTCGATCAAGGGGACGCTGTTGTAATAGTGCACAATGTTTACTCGTCCCTTAAAGGCATACATTAGTATGTTTTCTCTTAGAAATGACTTTGAGGTGCTGTCTTGTATGGATAAAGGCAGAGAAATGCAGGATTTGAACCCTTTCCAGTTCCAACAACATTGGGTAGAGGGGTTTGATGATTTGGTTGTATTTAGGACTCTGTTTTGGTGGATGTAGTTGCTCTCAAAAGCATTTGAAGTTTGGAGATGTCCTTTGAGGTGGTCAGTGTAACTTCTGACCATCTGTTTTTAATGCTGTGAATACTCAGTTTTTACACATTGGCTTACTGTGTACATTGCATCGTATGAAAATGCAGCTTTCGTTAAGTCCAATGTATTAAATCAAATTTGATCTCACTTAATAAGGAACTTCAATCACTTTAAGTAAATTTAGTTTCTTCAGTTTTTCTCATTTCTCACCAATTTGCTAAAAATCAATTGTCTGTATTTCTTTCTAAATTCATAGTAATCATGGAGGGACTTTATTTGTATGTGTGCAGAATTTCTCCAATTATGTATATGTGACTGTGCGCGCGCACATATATTACCCCTTCTAGTTT
This sequence comes from Filicampus tigris, assembly GCF_054856515.1. NCBI lineage: Eukaryota > Metazoa > Chordata > Actinopteri > Syngnathiformes > Syngnathidae > Filicampus > Filicampus tigris. The sequence goes on from NC_141222.1 coordinate 10,742,356, forward strand.
GGTATTCTCTTGCTCTAAAGAAAAGTCCACCATTGCACATTCCATTCTGACCATTCAAACGTGCCGTGTATCCGTTGCTGTCTTGAGTCATTTTGTCTTTGTTGCACTCAGGCATGCTCTGAAGCTGACTTTTTGCCTTTGTAAATTTTAGCCTTTTTAGTACTTCTAGCCTCAAAACCTTTGTACATTTAGAACGAAGCTGTAAAACTGTCACTTGTTCTCATAGAGAAACTAATGGCTGCACCTACAGTATTCACCTGCCATGGTCAGTAATTTCTACTACACCTATCATTCATTGCACTCGGATGTTTTTTTTTTTTTTTCAATTATACCAAAAGAAAAATTGAATCAAATGAAATGTGTATTATCTGGAAAATTAGGTGAGGACAGACTGTCTTCATCGTATGTATGTGCCAATTGCAAGAAGCAAATTTGTGACAGACCTTTTTACCCTCTTCATGCATCCTTCCGTCCATTCTGAGATAAATTCCTTCACGTAAAGAAACTTTAAACTGCTCAAAGGTTTTGAATGTCCACACTTAAGTGCATTGTAATGCCTGTTTTAAAGAAATACATATGTTTTATTAGGTAAGCATGTATTGGTTTGTAATACATCAGGTTCCTTGTATATGTAAATGATGACATTTTAGTGCCAACATAACGTCTGGTGTCTAAGGACAGTTTAAAATGACAAGGTGACCTGTAGAAATGGCCTTGTTTGAATATGTTGAATGCATTCCTTCTCTGATTGGGATTCAGCCCTTCCAAACTGGGATCAGCCTCAGCAGTAACACCTAAGCGAGAGATCCTCAATTCCTTGATGTCGCTTGGGTCTAATAAACCTGGAGAACCACTTGGGGTTCCTCATTCTGTCTAGATGTGTGAGTGTAAAGGTATTTTAAGGAACGCTTTACTTGTATTCCAACAGGGCCTGGGACTTTTTTTTCTCCCCTTTTGTACCTGTACAGTCATGTTGTTCAACCACTGCATTGTTAATTCTTGTACAAGTTGTATCACTGGTTGTTGTACCATATCTTACATTTGTAATTATGAAACAATACACTGCCATTTGTATAAAATTCACCTGTGTCCTGAGTGTGTTACTTTACATTATTAAAGCGGGGTGATGGAGGCATATCATCATCTTTTGGCATTTAGTGTGAAATGTCAGTATTTGTTTGACTTGGACTAAAATGACCTTGAGGATTGAGAGTTTTCAAATTGGGAAAAGCAGAACCAAACTATGTCTCAGATATCCTATGAAATCACATTCTGCCATAGCCAATACCATTCCTGACTAAACTCTTGGTATACAGTGGTGTACATTGAGAAGGACTGTTTGAGGATTCAAAGAAATCTGTGTGAGAAAACTGGGACAAAATCCATTGTAGTTTTGTTGCTTTTGGGGTCCAACACAAAGAACGAAATGGCCATATGACCTACATGGAAGTTACTGATTAAGTTTTCGACTCCCAGGTCCCTCGAACTTTAAGCCCATATTGTTTTAGCAATCATTGTATTCTTTGGTTTAGCTTTTTAGTTAAAATATATTATTTCGAATTGTACCAACTTTTAATGCAAAGCGTAATCGATCTTTATAGGGCCGTCCCGTGACTGGAGAATAACAAAAAAGAGGGGGTAGGGGCTTGCTATTTGTGATTGGTTAATGGCCACACAACTGTAATCTGATTGGTCGACGAGTCTCCTTTCGTCCTATTAACAAGCTGTCACGTTTGTCACTTCCTGGTCTGATTTCTGCGGTTCGCTTAGCTGCACAAAATATGGCTCAGCATCTAATATTTTCATTAGTAAGGTTCATTATTGTGACGCGATCATAGACAGCTTGGGTCGTAGGTTGAGTGCAGAGAGCCTTGCGGGAGTTGTAGCAAGCTGCGTATGCACGCTGCTGCACTACGCACCGCTTGCTCTGCTGTGCTAAAGCTAGTTAGCTCCTAATTGTAAATATTAGCAAGCCGGGCCAGATTTCTGCCAGTTTATTGCAAAAATGGCCACCATGGAGAAATTAATGAAGGCCTTTGAGTCGCTTAAGTCATTCCAGCAGCAGCAAGGACCTCCGACCGCCGAGGAGCTTGTCCAGAGACAGTAAGTGTTTTGTTTTGTTGTTGGGTTTTTTTTTAATCCAACCTCGTTAGCTTAGCAAGCTAACAACCGAGCTAGACAGTTTAGCTCGTGCGCGAGTCATGGAAATGAAAATTGCAGCCACACTAATATCTAATTTACACCATTTCTATTAGTGCGCATGCTGACAGATCTTACAATGCTTTCCTTTCTCCCATGCAGATGTGAAATTAATTTCATTATACCTGTTGTGATGACCCTCAAGTGGAAATTGTGCAGTACTGTATACTATTGCCAGAGACAGTAATCTTGTCAAAGTAGCACTCTTGTCTGTTTGGGGAATGAGTTGACTGAATAAATGAACTATGGATTGCGCGAGTGTACAGTGCTTTACAGTGCCAACTATGGACTGCGCGAGCGTACGGTGCCTTTCAAAATGTATTTATACCCCTTAATTGAACAATTTAAACATTTTGTCGTATTACATCCAGGAACGTAAATGTATGTTACTGGTATTTCATGTGGTAGACCAACACACAGCGGCACATAATTGTAAAGTGGAAAGAAAATGATGCATGTTTTTCAAAATGTAAGTGTTCAGCCTCCTTTACTCCGGTAAAAATCAATCAAGTGCTGTGCAACCACTTGCCCTCAGATGAAATCACCTAACTGGTAAGTACGTATAAATGTAGCTGTTATGTGAAGACCTCAACTGTTTGTTAGACTCTAACAGTTACAGAACGGCATATTTTATGATGGTTGCGGTCTAAAATGTCTGATTTCGAGGCTCAACACATATTTTCACATTGTTTATTGAAAAAGGATATTTAGCACACATCTCTCAGCATCTGGAGTTTAATCAAATATGACGGCAACAGTCTTTTTCTCAATGTGGCTCCTCAGTGCTGCTTCTTTGTGCTAGACTGCAGATACATTTTTTTTTTTATTAAGCTGATGATAACCTGCTCCTCCATTGATGACTTTCTCTCTCTGGGATCTTCTCATAGCTGGGTGGTCACAAGAGACGGTGGGATGTTGATAGCTTCACAGATCTGACAAGAAAGTGAAAACTTTTAGCACTGTAAAGACTTTTCCCCCCAGATGTGTGCCTTATAAAATGTAATATCACATCATTAGCCTATACTGTGAAACAACTACAGGTGGGCAATATATCAAATTTTCCAAACAATTTGTGAATGTTGTTAGGAACATGTGAAAAAGTAAGAGAAATATCCGTCCACCTAGACTGAGAGGCCGAGCAAAGAAAGCATTCTTCTGAGAAGTATCCAAGAGGCCCATGGTAACTCTTGAGGAGCTGCAGAGGTCACCTCAGGTGGGAAAATTGGTCCACATGACTGCAATTTGTTGTCCATCCATCCATTATCTGTACCGCTTCTCCTCACAAGGGTCGCGGGACGTGCTGGAGCCTATCCCAGCTGTCTTTGGGCAGTAGGCGGGGGACACCCTGAACTGGTTGCCAGCCAATCGCAGGGCACACAGAGACAAACATCCGCACTCACAATCACACCTAGGGGCAATTTAGAGTATCCAATCAACTTACCATGCATGTTTTTGGAATGTGGGAGGAAACCGGAGTGCCCGGAGAAAACCCACGCAGGCACGGGGAGAACATGCAAACTCCACACAGGGAGGCCGGAGCCGGGATCGAACCCACGACCTCTGAACTGTGAGGCGGACGTGCTAACCAGTCGCCCACCGTGCCGCCGCAATTTGTTGTGCACTCCACAAATGTGGCCTTTTATTGAAGAGTTTCAAGAAGATTTGTAGCTTGTTAAAAGCCACGTTGTGGGCTGCAAATTGAAGTGTTTGGCCTGCATGAAAGATGCAATATGTGGTGGAAAGCTAAATTTGGTCTTAGGTTGATGGGAACCTGGATGGGGCCAAATATAGGGCAAACCTGTTGGACTTAGACTGGTTTGGAAGTTTGCTATCCAGCAACACACTGAACCCAAACGGAAAGCCAGAACTACAATCATATGGTTTCGATCTAAGCATATTAATGTGTAAGAATTGGCCAGTCTAAATCCAGACTTAAACCCTGTTGAAATCTGTGACAGAACTTGAACATTGCTGCCCCAGATGCTCTCTATCTAATCTGATTGAGCTTCAGATATTTTGCAATGAAAAATGGGCAAACGTGTTAGTCTCGAGACGCATTAAACTGGTAGAGACCTGGTAAAGTATTCTAGCTGTAATTGCCGGGAATGCTGTTTCTACAAATTTACTTGGTTTGGGGTTGGCGGGAGTACTCTGGCATGACATGCTTTTCAGATGTTTTTTGTTTTTTTTAAATCCTATTTCTATTACACATTTATGTGTAACATTGTGTTGGCTTGTCCCATGAAATCCATTTTTTTCCCAAAGTTACACCAAACACTTTTTGCAAGCTGCTGTATTGTTGCAACTCCAAAGCCGCTGAATCGGGTGCATCATTTCATGCGCTGTTACGTCGAACAATATCGCATGAGTTTTCCCTGGAGAAATGGTGACTACTAAAACATATGCGGTATTAACTAAAATGAACTGTCAGGATATAAAATGCATTTGATATAACCTATATCAGAGATGGGCAACTGTGTCGTGACCACAGTGAGTGGCCCCTTGACTAATACATTTTTTCAAAAAACGCAGATGATCATTGAGTAGCACTGATAAAAAATTGTGGCGTTCTCCAGCATTAATAGATGATTTATTCTCCCATCACAGGAAAAAAGAGCAGGCCACAACGAAGAAAGACAGAGTTACACACTGCTTGACAATATGTGAAAACATAGTGGCGCAGTCTCTCAGGTAGGTCATGCTGCTGTATTTATTCTCAAAATTTGAGCCATTAATTCTCATAATTTGAATAGTGACTGTTTTAGAAATGATGCCAATTGAAATGACGTTGTGTGTCTGCATCTGTGTGTATTCTGCATATTCTCCCTCTCTTGTTGCTTGGAGTAGAACATCTCCGGAGTTCCAGAAATTGCTGGGCATCGCCATGGAAATGTTTCTGCTCTGCAGTGACGACAGCGAATCAGATGTTCGAATGGTCGCTGATGAGTGCCTGAACAAAATAATCAAAGTGAGAAAAAAAGCTACCGGCGTTATTCTTCCCTACCCCTACTTCAGTATTAAAACACATTCTTCGGTTAGTGGTAGCAGTCAATTGTCATTTGCAAACAATTATATCAACTAGTAAATATACAATTACCAACAACAAAACACACAGGGGCATAGTTTTATTTGGAATATCTTTACCATTCCATTTTGTGCGCTTATCATTCTTCAAGTTTTGTGAACTATGTGTCATATGTCTAGGGGTGTAAAAAAAAAATGTAATTGAAAGAAAATTCACAATGTACCTGGTGCTCATGAAATTCTAGTTTGATTTGTAATTACTGGTACAGTCTTTGTTTGCCCTTTTGCAGGATTCAACCTCAGTTGCGACATAATCTTGTGCCGTTTACACTGTAGGCCTACAATATAACCTGATCTTTTACATTGTGATGTTTTGGGGACTAAAATAGTGTTGCTCATCCTTAGGCACTGATGGACTCTAATCTGCCTCGACTGCAGCTAGAGCTGTATAAAGAAATCAAAAAGGTAACTTTTTTCTTTTTGCCAATTTAGCTGATGGAAGCCATTTAATAGATTTGCTGTCACAAATGTTCAATTATTTGTACTGTAACTTTGTCGGAGTGTTGATGTGGTGATGGTGGTGAGCACTTGTGTCTTCCTTTAGAATGGTGCCTCTCGGAGTTTGAGAGCAGCTTTGTGGAGGTTTGCTGAGCTTGCACACCTCATCAGACCTCAGAAATGCAGGTAGACACAATATATATACATTGGCAGTGTTTACATGGACACATTTATTCGGATTAAAAGCCTGATCGGAATAAAAATGTTTCATGTACACACCCCCATTCGGAATATTCTGATCCGATCAAGCCCATTCCGATCAAGATTTTATTCCGGATGAGAGGGGTGGTTTGTCAATTTTGGTGCGCATGAAAACACGTATTCCAAAATTTCAAACAGTCTTTACTGCGCATGTCTGTGACATTAGTATACGTGTTTCTGTTGTCCCCGGAAGCTAGTAGAAGCAGAGCGAGCGAAAGACATGGCGGGCGCAAGACTGAACTGGTACTTTTGCAGCTCCATTAGGAAGTGTTATTGCGACATAACAGCGCAAACAAGAAAAATATGCGAAATAATGCTAAGATGTTTTGTGGACACGGAAGTCGCTATGGCTTCTTCTACTATTATTTCTGATATATTTGGTCAATCTGCGCATGTCAAAATAATTTATGATCAAAAGTGTGATGCATGAACACGGATGTCCTAATTGGATCAATGTTTTTAGTGTCAATGAAAACAGTGCATAATATTAATCAGAACTCTGATCGTATTAAAGAAATTTTGTCCATGTAACCGTAGACAGTAATTATAGAATTGACTCAGAACGGGAGTTAGTCACGAATTAGGCTAAATGCTTTTTTTTTTATTCCTAATTATTATTTTTTTGAACAGCATTTTATTACATTTTTACACTAATCTAATGAGTCTTCTAATTCTTTCCCCTTGAATTGCAGACCCTATTTGGTCAACCTTTTGCCGTGCCTCACTAGAATCACCAAGCGGCAGGAGGAGACTGTGCAGGAGACACTGGCAGCAGGCATACCGAAGATCATGGCAGCCTTGGGACACTTTGCCAATGATGGCGAGATCAAGGTGTCCTCTCATAAGTCTGATGGTTGACTTTAAGTACCGTATTTTCCGGACGATAAGCCGCTACTTTTTTCCTAGGTTTTGAACCATGCGTCTTATATAAAGGTGCGGCTATTCTGTGGATTTTTCTTCCACCGCTAGGGGCAGTCTAACCGGAGTTAGAATACAATACAATACAATTGCCATTAACAGGATGTGACTGCAGGTGGAGGAGGTCAACAGGCGAGGGCGCTGTGCACTAGGTTAAGCACTAGGCGTTGCATTGGGGTGGTATGCGGAAGTAGGGCGATAAAAGGACGTTAACTGACAAACTGGAGTGGCAGCAGGCAGTAAACTGAAAATAAGCACTTTATTTTCTCTTGGTTATGTTTTAATCAGCAAAATTGCTTCTGTGTTAAAAGGCACTGTTAGAAAAGAATCTGTTCAGGTACAGGTTCAAAATCATTCAGTAACTGCAGTAAATATCTAGTTTTTCAACATAGAAAGGTGCGGCTTATATAAACGTGCGGCTTATGTTTTTTTTTTCATTAATTTTTTCAAAATAGAGTGGGTGCAGTTTATATGAAGGTGTGGCTTATAGTCCGGAAAAGACGGTATGTGTTTGCACTGTTTTGGATTGGGATGAATTTGGTTGGTATCCTGCTGTTATTTGTTTTTTTTCTGTACCTCAGCTTCTCAAGCATCCATTCTTTATTTCTGTTGGAACTAATATGATCATGTCTTCACTCGGCAATAATGAATTGCCAATAAATGATGTTGTCGCAGGTCCTGTTGAAGTCATTTGTTGCCAACCTGAAGTCCAGCTCCCCCACCATCAGAAGGACAGCTGCCAGCTCGGCCGTTAGTGTTTGCCAGCACTCAAGGCGTGCCAGTTACTTTTACACATGGCTCGTTAATGTGCTGCTGGGTAGGATTGGCAAACGTATACTCTTCATACACCCACCTGCACAGTCGATGAAGTTTGCGCGCCAGTTAGGCATGCCGCATGCAATAACTTTGATTACCTACCGTCTGTCACCTTCAGGTCTGGTGGTTCCAGTCGACGAGGAACATCTCAGCCATCTCATCCTCGGGGTGCTTTTAACTCTGCGCTACCTGATGCCTCTGCTGCAGCAGCAGGTCAACACCTCAAGCCTCAAAGGAAGCTTTGGAGTCATGAAGAAGGAGGCTGATGTGCAGCCAACACCAGAGCAGCTGCTGCAGGTGCGAATTGTATTTTTCTGTGCTTTGGTTATACGATTTCCTGCGTTTGATTGAAAAGTACACTTTTACAAACTAAGGCACTCATCAAATGCAGTCAGAGCTGTATCACAAATTGTGACTTTATTACCTAGCATTAGCCTAGCAAACGCTTACGTGTCATGAAATGCTTTCTGTGTGTCTGCAGGTGTATGAGTTGACTTTACACTACACACAGCACTGGGATCACAATGTGGTGACCGCATCCCTGGAGCTGCTGCAACAAATGTTCAGGACTCCACCGCCAGAGCTTTTGCACATGCTCATTACCGTTGGCACCATTCCACATGCCACCGTGTTTCGTCAGGATACTGAAAGTCGTGCGCGCTCGGGCAGCATCCTGGAGTTCATTGGTAAATACACCTGTCAGGTTCTCATTACCTGGATTGCACTGACACACATCCCCCTCCAGAACTCGTTAACATTGGACTCCCATTTGATTTCACGTAGTCTGTCAATGACTAACCCATACTTAATTTGCTCTTAATTACTGGTCGTGAGCCTTTTCCTTTTGTCTCCTCCTGATCCTTTGTCTAAGTGGTTGTTTCTTCTATAAGTCTTTGAGCTTCTGTTGCTTTTCTCCTCTCCACCTCCTGTTTGTGCCTCCTGTTTCCTGTCCATTTCAGCAGGAGGGTCTTCCTGCAGTCCACTCCTCCTTAGGAAACAGAGAGGTGACTGGTTTACTTTTTGTCCTGATCTCCTTTTCCTTCTTTTTAAGTGTAACAAGTGCAGTTCAGATTCTGGTCAGCTGAAAATCAGGATCGGGACATCCCTCATCTAAATAATTTTACCTCTTTGGCTCATATTTTTTTTTCTGCTCCAGCTCATGATTAATATTGATATGTTTATACTTAAGAACTTGTTTTCACAATATTTTGTAGTCGTGGGTTTTTTTTGTTTTTTTTTCGTGACATTTGCTAAAATTACCCCAAAATCTAACAAGAGTCTGATAGTTTCTTAATAATTCTCACAATACACACAGAAGTCCACCAGAGGGCAGAAGAACTGAAACATTTTTTAAGACTGACTCGCCCCTATCAACACATTAATTCATTCATTGCCAGGCATTTTCAGACCATCTTTTATCCTAACGTTTGAAAAAATTTGAAAAAAATATAAATAAGATGCTGGGATTAAATGGCTGGACTGTGAAAAGACAAATAAATTCGTCAATGGCAGTGAATGAGTTGATCAATTGTGTGTCTTCCTGACCTTAAATTTTATGTTTCCAGGTAAAATGCTTTCAGGTGAGGAGGAAGGTTTGGAAGATGATTCTGAGAAGACTGAAGTCCCTACCGGTGCTTTCACAGGTGCGGTCATGCTGTAAATTTGCAAACAGTAACTTGCTTTTGCTTTATTCTACATAATGTATACTGTGCAGCCCTGTTGCTGAGTGCCATTGTACAGAATGTATCTTTTTACAGCCAGTCATGTCCTTAGACATGTTAATGATTCCATGCCGCTAAAGCACTATGGATTGTGCACCATAACAGTGACACCGTCACTTTATGTATTTCTTTTCTCCAGCATCTGTTGTTGGCGCTGATGTCTCCTCGGCAGCCCAGGTGGATATCATCACCGAGCAGCCACGCTCCTCCCAGCATACCTTGCAACCCGATGACTCTGTGGACTTGAGTGTCTCCTCTGAGCAAGGCGGGGGTGGAGGCGGGACATCTGCCTCAGATACTCCCGAGTCACCCAACGAAAATGAGGAGGAGATGCTGAGTCGGAGCTCAAGCGATGGGGCTAATGTGACTCCGGAGACGGCTGACTACACTACACCAGAAAACGCCACACCAGACGGAGGGCCCTTAATTGAAGGCGGACCTTTCCTTAGCACCAATGACGGCTCACTCCCACCCAGTGACTCCTCTCAGACAACCACCGAAGGGCCGGACTCAGCTGTCACCCCTTCAGATGTTGCAGAGCTGGTTAGTCTGATTGAATACACATATTTGTACTGCATGTATGATTCGGACCTTTCTGTGGCGTTTTCAAACCATTACAAGGAGACAAATAGGTTCACAAGCTAACATGTCCTTTGTCAATGATCAGATTTTCTTCAGGCAGTTGGTGCAACAAAGTGTCATGTCTGCTGTCTGTTTTGTGTGTCACTTATTACACTTTATTATCAGTAGATAGTTTTTACAATGTACTTTTTTTTAGATCAACAAATACAGTAGTTTAAATTTTATGCAAAATCTGTGATTGGCTGTAATGTCATAATTTTCCGGATGGATAGGTGAAATCATTGATCGGATACACCAAAGACAGTACAAAACGATATCTTGTTCATTCTGGGAACTTTCTGTCCTGCCATTGTGTATGGTAATAAAAAAAATAAAAAATTGGGCATAGTAAAAAAAACTCTTTTACAAAAAAACTATCGACAGTATGTCTGTTTTTTTTTTTTTTTTTTTGCATCTACCCCTTTAACGAATTAAAGCCGGGAACGCACAAACGCATTTCTACCACTAAAGCCGGGAGGGTTGTTGCGTGTTTCTCGTTTTAATATCAGGAGAGCGTATATGGCATTTTCGTTTATCCAATTCTCGGTCTCGTACCCAATGAAATGCATCAGAATATACGCGTGACGGTGTCGTGAGTCGTCCGAGGATATCCGGAATTTTTCCGAGGAGTAATGGCGGCACGGTCGATCGCGGGAGCTATGATAGAAGTCAGGGCAGTGATATAGAAGACGCACTTGTAGAGTTTTAAAGCCGTGAAACCAGCCAAACGTGAGATATGGTTATAATATATATGGGCCTGTGTGAAGGCCACGTCTAAGCTCTGGAATTCTTTTGGCTGGAGTAGCAATTGAGAAGGGGAATTTTGTGATCCATTGATTGATCGATATTTCTGTCCAGTCCCTAGTGCTACCTCATCAGTGCAACATATTGTTTTGCCTTTTAAACACTAGATTGACATTGTGCAACCGAGCGAGACCTCTCCAATCGTAATTAACTCTGTAGGAGGCGTTCTTGTTGGTCAAGTCATACATGTTAAAAATTACTGGAGAACTTGTACTCCACTGTGGCGTGGTTGCTAAGGTTTTACTTGTGTGTTACTGTAAGGTGCTGGATGGCAGTGAGAGCCAGTACTCCGGTATGCAGATTGGAACCCTACAGGATGAGGAAGATGAAGGGACAGCACCTTCATCTCAAGATGAAATCTCTTTTCTCCCATCGGCACTGGGTATATTAGTTTATAAATTAAAAAAAATAAATCTGCATACTAGAAATTATTCAAGGATTGTTGTCACTGTGTGTGTTTGTGTGCAAGCTCTTAGCAAACCGCATCTCTTCGACCTAAGAGGTCACAATCGGCAGGGTTCGGACAGCAGCGTGGACCGCTTCATCCCAAAGGAGGAACCCACTGAAATCGAACCTGACAGCAAGGTAATTTAACACAGTTTCACAATATAAGTGACAGTAAAATAATGTTTTCATTTCACAAATTTACTTTCTGCTTCATCAGCCATCAAATATAAATGGTCCAATTGGACATTATACAGACCACGGTGCGGAGCCACTCGTGCACTGTGTCAGGCTTCTTGCTGCTTCATTCCTGTTGACGGGACAAAAGAATGGTGAGTATGTCGGGCATAATGGCTGACTTGACTCATCTCCTACCGACGTCAACAACACAACGGCGTCCTAAAATAATGTTCAAACATACAAAAAAAATAACAGACTTAAAGTGGAATTCAACCCAAACATATTTTTTTCAAGAATATGTTCTATGCAAGCCCACTAGTTGAAACAAGGCATTCTGATAAATATTGAGTTTGTGGAACAAGTTAATCCAGATTAAAACAATAATGCAAACAAATTTGTGGCTTTACCACTTCACTAAAAATGAGTGGATTAACACTTATTCCACAAACACAATATTTATCAGAATGCCCTGTTTCATCTAGTGGGCTTGCATAGAACATATTCTTGAACAAAACATGTTTGCGTTGACTTCCACTTTAAGTATAGTTCAGTACTAAAAAAATATGAAAATGAATAGCTACATTAAAATGTACTTGCTGACAATATTTGTTCTTTATCTGCAAAGAAACAGAAAGAGTTTCTCATAGGGTCACAGTTTTCTTGAATACGAATTTAGAAAATTAGCAATTTCAATGACATTTAACAAAAGATAAAAAGTATTCATCTTAATAACGGCTGGGAAAGTGTTGCTGTGTATATTTGGGATATATTTTGTTTGCATTTGTATCACTAGGTGTGATCCCTGACAAGGAGGTACGAGTGAGTGTGAAGGCCCTGGCGGTCAGTTGCATCGGAGCCGCCGGGGCACTACTTCCTGAAGCCTTCTTTAATTCCCTCTACTTGGAGCCGCTGGACGGCATTCCAGTGGAAGGTAAAACATATATACTGTAGTTGAGTTTGAATTCCATTCCAGGCTAAAATGAGTTTGATGGGATTTAAAGTTGAATGTCTCCAAATAGGACTCACTAGAACTGACTCTATACACCAAGATTATGACAAAAGCGAACAAATGAACTAAAATTAAAATTAAAATAAATAAAAAAACATTTTGTTAATGAAATTAATTTTTTTGTTTGTTTGTTTGTTTTAAAAGAGGACTTACTCGCCTTTTTCCTGTAATGAAAACTAACTATGATTATAGTGAAAATACCCCTCGTTTTTGTCTTTGTCAAAGACTTTAATACAAGAGATTTTGGGGTTGATTTTAAATGTTTGTTTCAATATTACTGCACTGCCGTTTGCTGCAAGACAGTCGTCTGGGAGTGTTCTTTTAGTGTGTCTCCTGGAAGCGACTTCATCTGGCAAAAGCCAATGAAAAAGCGCCGCCAGATGACATCACTGCTTGGCGATGAGCTGTGGCTTGCGAGCCGTGCATGCGGCGAGTTGACGTGTTTATGGGTGCTCTGCTTTTGTCACTTAACCCGAAATGCCTCCCTACGTAACAAGTACTCTCATTCTGTGGTTCATAATAACAATAACTTTTCTTTGTCCCAGTGAGGTGTTGTTATTGTACCCTACTTTCTTGGTACACTATAAACTAAAGAGTGCAAAATACAATTTTTGATAACCAAACAGCAGTCCTGCCCCAGGTTGGAACCCACATGTCCACCGTCCCCAGGGTTGAAAGCTGAGCGCACAACCCCAGGGATCCAGGCCAGGCCCGGCTCGCTGATAAAAGGGCCGGGACCCTCTATTTAAGGTTTCCGAGGAGTGTAGTTTGACCGTTACACAGTGTGAGATGACACTTCCTCCAAACTATTTATAAACTCAATTAAACACTATTAAAACTCTGCAAACCTAACATACAAACCTTTAACCTTTTGCTTAGCTCACCTACATGTTCTTTTTAAAGAAATCTGTATAGCAAAGGTAATTATCCTGAACGTGGTTACCAAGTAGAGCCTTTGACCCTACTCCTGCCTACGATGTCTTTTCAGAGCAGCAGTATGTCAGTGATGTGCTGGACCTAATTCACCATGGCGACCCACAGATTAGAGGTGCCACAGCCATCCTCTGTGCAGCCATTATTCAGGCTGCACTCATTAAAACGCGGTACAATTTAGACACCTGGCTGGCCAGTGTGCAGAGCACAACAGGTCAGTTTGTTCGTGAGTTGTTACTCCTTGATGCTGATGTAGGATGGCAGCCAGAGAGCCGTTTTGAATTGGTCGTCAATACTCAACTAATTCTTTTCAGGTAACCCTTTGTCCCTGGTGGACTTGGTGCCTTTGCTGAGAAAATCTTTAAAAGATGAGTCTTCAGTAACATGCAAGATGGCTTGCTTTGCAGTCAGGGTAAGTTTCTGTGTGTCCTTGTGCGTAGTGGTACACCATTTTATTATTTTTTATTTTTTTACATGCTGCTTCTATGTTTCAGCACTGCATCATGGCCATATGCAGCAGTACACTAAGTGATCTGGGCCTGCAGTTGATGATCGACCTGCTGGCCCTGACAGACTCATCCTACTGGCTTGTCCGCACTGAACTGTTGGAGACCCTGGCTGAAATGGATTTTCGGCAAGTGTTTTTGTGTACATTGTTTTTTTATTTTATTTTGTAGTATTAGTATTTTTTTCTGCTCTTGATTTAGAAGTACTTTTAATTGTGAAGAGAAATTGAACCTGAATTAGTTCTCCCCCACTATCTCCTAGGTTAGTCAATTTCCTAGAGAGGAAGACTGAAACTTTGCACAAAGGCGATCATCACTACACTGGGGTATTTACAGATCTACTTACATTTTTTGCTTCTATACTTGTACAAAGTTTTTTTTTCCCTCTAAATGTATACATTGCAAGTGGTCCTCCAAAGTGTGTCTATTTTCTCTTCATATTAGCGTCTTCGACTGCAGGAACGAGTCCTAAATGTAGTCATTCGTCTGTTGGGTGATGATGACCCTAGAGTCCGCCATGTGGCGGCTTCTGCTGTCAGCAGGTATACCTTTTATTTGTACTATTGTCTCATTCCTGGTGTGGCCTCACGAAATGTTGCCGCTTGATTCGGTGCAATTTGAATGTTTCACAATCTTGCTGGTGCAATACACAAGGTAGAGAATTTGATTATGTTTCCCTTCATCGTGTCCTTTTTAATCCCTCAGGCTCGTATCTAGATTGTTTTATGACTGTGACCAGGGCCAAACAGACCCTGTTGTCGCTATTGCCCGAGACCAGAGTTCAGTTTACCTGCAGCTGCTGATGCACGAAGCGCAACCCCCCTCTCAATTCACAGTGAGCACCATCACAAGGTAACCATAGGTCTGCCACATGAATGCAAGCAATGCTTCGCTCAAAATGATTTTGATAAAAATCCATTGTATTGTCAATTTTAACATGAGGCCTATTACAAAATCCAACTATTTTCTGTCTGACAGGAGTTACAGGGGTTTTAACCCATCAAACGCGGTGTCTGACGTCACAGTGGAAAACAACTTGTCTCGAGTAGTCACCGCTATCTCCCATGCTTTCTCCTCCTCTACCTCGAGGGCACTGACTGTAAGTTTTCACATGTGCAGCTACTCTCAAATAATTTAACAACGTCAAATATAATTTGTCATATGCCTTATTTTCCTTTAAGTTTGGGTGCTGTGAGGCACTGTGTCTCCTGTCTTCAAATTTTCCAGTGTGCACATGGAGCACAGGCTGGCACTGCGGCTACGTTAACTCCATTAGTACAGTTTCATCTCGAGCCAGTCTCAACCGCAGCAGGGCCAGGGCTTTAAGGTTTGTGAACACGCATGACCACAAAGCATTTTTGTTTTATATTGTCTGATTTTTTTTTTTTTTAAATGTTTTTCGAACTCTTGTTTAGTCTGTCCCAGCCCAGCAGTACTCCAAGCTCAAATCCAAACTCCTCTGCACCTGATACGGAGCAAAGGACTCTAACAGTGGGTATGGCCAACATGGTGCTTTCCTTGCTGTCCTCTGCCTGGTTCCCACTTGACCTCTCTGCACACCAGGATGCCTTGTTGCTAGCTGGAAATCTGCTTGCTGGTCAGTAATGTACACAAATCACAAGGCTTATATGGCTTGAAGTTGCTGCCAAAAATGCATATTCATTGTGCAATCACAAATATCTGTCGTATTTGTACCAGAACTAGTGTACTTAAATTAAGTCATATGCAATTCACCTTCTTGGTTTAAGCGGTGGCTCCGAAATGTATGCGTAACCCATGGGCTGGAGAAGAAGAAGGTAGCAGTGGTAGCTCTTACTCTAGCGGAGGCCCAAATAAGATGGAAGAACCTTGGGCAGCATTGTCAGAGCGCTCCCTGGTGGCGATGGTGGACCAGCTTTTTTTCCACCTCCTGAAAGTTCTCAACATCTGTGCCCATGTGCTAGATGACACTCCCCCAGGACCAGCAGTTAAGGTTGGATTATTTTGTCTCTATGGATAACTTCCTTTTAAATGACTGCATTGCTTCACACTTCCTCTTCCTGCAGGCCACACTGCCTTCTCTGACCAACACACCCTCACTCAGTCCCATTCGCAGGAAGGGCAAAGAGAAGGAGGCTGCTGATCCCAATGCTGTGCCTTTGAGCCCAAAGAAAAGCAATGAAAGCAATGCAGGTACGTAACGCACAACCCAGGAACAGACATGCTGCCCCCTTCATGCACCGTAACACTGAAGTTGTGTTTTTTTGTTGGGGATGGGTGAGCAGGCAGAGGTGCTGACAGTACAAGTGGAACAGCAGTAAACAAGTCTAACACTCTTGGCAACTTCTACCATCTGCCACCCTACCTCAAGCTCTATGATGTCCTCAAAGCAACTCATGCCAACTATAAGGTATCCAACTTTAGACTGACTCTGATATACCAGAAACGTGATTGTTGTTTGCAATGTTTCTCCTAGGTGACATTGGACCTGCACAGCACTCACGACAAGTTTGGCGGTTTCCTTCGCGCTGCCTTGGATGTTCTCTCTCAGCTGCTTGAGCTGGCCACACTTCATGACATCAGCAAAGTATTTTAGTTTTCATTTTGTTCTGTTTGTAGGGTTGACGCTGACCCGATTTTTAGGTTACTGAACTCTGTGGAATACATTTCATTAAAACGTTTTTCCTCCCCATGTAGTGTGTGGAGGAAATTTTGGGCTATCTCAAGTCCTGCTTCTCGCGAGAACCTACTATGGCTACAGTTTGTGTTCAGCAGGTAAGTACTTGGTGTATTTGTCCTTGTTGTTTTTGGATTGTGTGTGGAAGTCTTCATATGGTCGCACCACTGAGCAGTGTGTTGCCACCAAGGACTCCACATAGAATAAGGCTGGATCCTGCCGACAGGGCTCGTAAAGGCGTTGGTTTCCCTGTGCGATGGTTCCATACATTCTATAATTTAGTGTAAAATGTGAGAATTGGAAAATTGTAAGACTGATGTGTAGGGATGGGCGATCTGGCAAAAATATCATATCACGATTTTTTAAAAATAAAATCACGGATCACGATTTTATATGGTTCTTTTTTTACATTGTATTTTTAGACTAATTTGCACATTTCTGACCATTTTCTTCATGTCAAACATATAAAACATATTTAAAATGGGTATAAAACTATAAAAGAAAAAAAAACATTTTAAGTCAGCTAAGCTTTCTGAACATGTTTTGATTTGAATAGTGACAATTTTTATCAAGATGTGCAGTGAATGTAAACATAAAAGGTAACATAATGTAAACATAAAAACCCAGCTTGTAGGTCTAGTACTTTGTAGAGTCTTTTAAAGCCCTCGTTTTCCACTGTTTTAATGGGAATCATGTCTTCAGCAAGGTAATAAGTCACTGCCTCAGTTATTTCTTTACACTGCTTGCTTGTTTTTCATATGGAGCGCTCTTGTTAAATGACTGTCTTACCATGGGTTGCGTTAGCTTGGAGCTAGCTGCTGCCTCTGGCTACCATGTGTCCATTTGCTTTGGCTGTCGGCGCTGATGTTCGAACAGAGTCTCTGCAAACTTTGCAAATAAATGGTTTGCGCTTTCTCCTCCAAGGAAAAGCCAAGCTGGTGACTTTCCGCTATAGCTCCTCGCTATACAAACAAACAGGGAGGCGGGGAGTGTCACGTACGGTGCACTGTGCGTGCTGTGATTGGTTGTTCGGGTATACGCGTCAGGGCCTTTGCGCCGCCATAGAGCTAAACTGTTTAGAATGTGCCATGTAGACGATCAAATGATCTTTCGGCTTTATGAGATCGTAAACACGTTAAACCGCTTAACGATCTAATATCGACATATCGCCCACTCCTACTGATTGTCAAGATTATGTCCATGCAAATTCATTCCAGTCCTTACTGTATGTAATCTGTTCTCCTTTAGTTGTTAAAGACACTGTTTGGAACCAACTTGGCATCCCAGTATGAGAGTGTCTCGAGTGGACCCAGCCGTGCCCAAGGCAAAGTGCTCCGTCTTGGCTCGTCCAGCCTAAGGCCAGGCCTGTACCACTACTGCTTCATGGCACCATACACACACTTCACACAGGCTCTGGCTGATGCCAGTCTCCGTAACATGGTGCAGGCTGAGCAAGAGCAGGATGCTTCTGGGTGGGTTTAAACATCCGGACCAAATGCAGGAAATCACATTTCTGTTTTTGTCTGCGGGCAATGCAACATGAAATTGTTGCTTCTTTGTTAAATTCCAGGTGGTTTGATGTGATGCAGAAAGCGTCAAACCAGCTGAGGTCGAACATTGCAAATGCAACACGCCACAGAGGCGACAAGGTACCTGTCGATTTTGTTACTTGGGATCGTTGATCATAAGATATATAACATTTAAAATACCTTGAAATACTCTCCTGGTGTTTTTTTTTTTTTTTTAATGTGCTGCTGTTCTGAAATTGTTTGCCCAGAATGCCATCCACAACCACATCCGTCTCTTTGAACCGCTTGTGATTAAAGCTTTGAAGCAGTACACAACCAGCACCTCTGTGGCTCTACAGAGACAAGTTCTGGACCTTCTGGCCCAACTTGTGCAGCTCAGAGTCAACTACTGCCTGCTGGACTCTGATCAGGTCGAAACAGATTAACTGTATCATCTTCATCTGTCGTTGTTGGTTATTCTCTCGCAACATGGGGCGGCCATGGCTCAGGAGGTAGACGGGATCTTTCATTAACCGCAGGGTCAGCCGTTCGAATCCCGCTCTTTCTGAGTCACGTGTCGTTGTGTCCTTGGGCAAGACACTTCACCCACCTTGCCTCCAGTGCCACTCACATTGGTGTACGGCTGGGTGCGAATGTTTTGTGGTGGTCAGAGCGAGTGTAAGCGCACACTGGCAGCCACGCTCCCAACATTTTGCCCCAGGGCAGCTGTGGCTACATATGTAGTTTACCACGCCAGAACGTGAATGTGTGAGTGCATGAATAATGTATCATTTATAAAGTGTCTTTGAGTGTCCACAAAGGTGTTGTATACATTTACTGATGCATTATTATTATTAAGCGCTATATACATCTACTGATTTTATTATTATTATCATCAACAACATATTTTTTTTTGTTATAGGTGTTCATAGGGTTTGTCCTAAAACAGTTTGAATATATTGAAGTGGGACAGTTCAGGTAAGTTTGTCAAAATATCACAAACAAATTCCTCCATTGTATTTTTATCTAAAGCAGCGTTTATGTTGATATGTGTCAAATCAGAGGTTTGTTTTAGTTATGTAACTGAATGGATCATGATTGTTTCTCAGAGATTCAGAGGCAGTCATACCCAACATATTTTTCTTCCTGGTCCTGCTGTCTTATGAACGTTACCATTCCAAGCAGATAATCAGTATCCCCAAAATCATCCAGCTGTGTGATGGCATAATGGCCAGTGGTAGGAAAGCTGTCACACACGGTAAGAGTTGCACACATGATACAAGTTTGTAAGTACATATTGAAAACAGATCTGGGACAAGTAATTCCTGATGCGTTATTTCCCTTTTTCTCTGAAGCTATCCCTGCCTTACAGCCAATAGTTCATGACCTGTTTGTCTTGAGGGGCTCCAACAAGGCAGATGCAGGCAAAGAGTTGGATACGCAGAAAGAAGTGGTGGTCTCTATGCTGCTCAGACTTGTTCAGTACCACCAGGTATAAGGTTTGCAAGAAGGCACAACCGATTGTTTTCAAGCTATCCAGACTAGACCTCTCCTACTTTTATTTTTTTTTAATTTCTCATATAGGTTTTGGAGATGTTCATCCTTGTTCTGCAGCAGTGTCACAAAGAAAATGAGGACAAGTGGAAGAGGTTGTCCAGACAGATTGCGGATGTCATACTTCCCATGATTGCCAAGCAGCAGGTAACACTAAATTGCCACAAAGAATTGTTTGGAATGGAACCCAGCATGTTGTAGTCATAATAATGAATATAGTTCAGAAGCAGAAACATTGGGACATCAACAGAATTCTCATCTTTTTGGCTCCAAACTCCACCACAACGGGTTGAACAAGCTGTGCTTTAAATGAAGACTTGCATCTTTTATTTGAGGGTATTTACATCCAAATAAGGTGACAAACAGTGTAGCTATTACAACAGATGGCATATATGCCTTCCGTTTTTAAAGCGGCTAAAAGTGATGGGACAAATGAACAATCATAACTCAAACTTTCACTTTTTAGTACTTGGTTGCAAATTCTTTGCAGTCCATTACAGTCTGAAGTCTGGATTGCATAGATATTACAGGGCTCTACACCAATGTTCCCTCCGAGTTTCTCCCGAGTTTCTCCCCTTTTACACCCATAGCAGTAGCCAATGATGCAGAGGCATTCGTTGCAGCATGAGATCGTTAACAGATGAGTGCCGTGCAACCCCGGATGGTCAACAAGGATTGAATAGTGTATGGTTGGTGGATGTCATGTCATGAAATGACATGTCCCAGCAAAGCTACAACATCAGCAGGGAGTAGGCGGAGTCATGTTTTGAGCCAGCATCACGGGGAGAAAGCTACTCGAAGAAAATAACCTCTGAAAAGTATGTGGATTCTCTGACTGACTACTTTTTTCACTAGTATAAAATTAAGAAAAGAACACATCTTTGTGAGACAAAGTCATCTTTATGTATGACAATGTATCATCTTCCTCTGCTTCATGGGCTGTTGGGGGCATAAAAGGAGAGACAGTTGTGTAAAGCCCCCGTGCTCCATGCTGACGATCACCCTTATTGAGAACCTTTGAAGCATCCTTAAGCAAAAGGTCTATGAGGGTAAGAGACAGTAGAAAAAGATCTATGAGGTTGGGAGGCAGTTCATATCCAAACAGCAGCTTTGGGGGGCTGTTCTGACAATCCAGGAAAGAATTTCAAGTAGAAGCTGTCCTAAAAGTCACAAGTTCAGTGGATGCAAGAATTGCAAAGCAATTGTAACTTGACCAGTTCAGGTGTTTTTTGTTTGAAATTTCAGCAAATACAAAAACATGCTGCAAATTCAACAAATAACTATTTTCAGTTCTTTACAACCTAGAAAATGTCTTGAAACACTGCTGCACATAATTTGGAACTGTGCATTTGAACAAAATCTTTTTTGTTTCCATTGTGGTGGTGTTTAGAGCCAAAGAGATGAGAATTGTTGATGTCCCAATAATTTTGGACTTGATTGTATATTTTGGTCACATCTATTGCCATTTTCACAATAGTGTTGTCTTTTCAATAGATGCATTTGGATTCTCCTGAGGCATTGGGTGTTTTGAACACGCTATTTGAGAGTGTAGCACCTTCCTCCCTGAGGCCTGTGGATATGCTGCTCAAGAGCATGTTTGTTGTCCCGGGTACCATGGTAAGAAATCACAATTTGACCAGTTCTTTCCAATTATTAACTCAAATCATCCATATACCATTCCTTCAGGCATCGGTGACTACAGTTCAACTGTGGGTCTCTGGTATCCTGGCAGTGCTCAGGGTACTTGTCTCTCAGTCAACTGAGGACATTGTGTTGTCGCGAGTGCACGAGCTCGCCCTCTCCCCACATCTTCTTTCGTGCAACACAGTCCGCCGCCTCTATCAACAGGGCCTCTCTCCAAATGCCCCTCCCACTTTGGATTCATTTGCTAGTCAAGAACATAATGGTGATTCACAAAAAGCCCTACCTGAGGAAACCTTTGCCAGGTTCGTGGGACAATATTTTTGGGCTCCTGTTGAACAACAATATGAACTCCAATTACATTTTTTACATTTTGTAATGTGTGATAATTGCCGCTAGAGTTTACAGCATTGCAGTGGTACATTGGTTTGTTTCTTTCTCACCTGTTGACTTTCAATCTTATTTTGGTTTTGCCTTTGCCTTAGATTCTTGCTTCAAATGGTTGGAGTGCTGCTGGATGAAATTTCCTGCAAACAAGTTAAAGTAGACATTACGGAGCAGCAGCATACTTTCTATTGCCAGCAGCTGGGTACACTGCTCATGTGTTTAATACACATCTTCAAAAGTGGTAAGCATTTATCAAATCTAAATCACGTTAGGGCGATGAGCCTAACCTTCCCCCTCCCGCCATTCAGGTATGTTTCGTAGGATCACAGCTGCAGCAAGCCTCCTCCTAAAAGGCGAGGGTGCCGGTGGCCAGAATGATTTGCAGGCTGGCCTTTATTACCATTTAGAGACCCTGAACAGCATGGTGCAGGCCCTGATCACCACCCACCCTTCCCTGGTGCTGCTCTGGTGCCAAGTTCTCCTCCTCATCAACTACACAAACTACTCCTGGTGGACTGAGGTTCACCAGACACCAAGGTGGGAACAGTCTTTAAGTTGGTGAGATTTTTTTGTTTTGTTTTTCATAACAAATGCCAAGGAACATAAGATGCAGTATGTGGTCTAGATTATAAAAGGGAAGGTAGACAAATCAGTAGTCACATTTTGCAGGTTCTTTTGAACATAACCCTTTCACCCCTGTTGGCCTTTCTATCAGGAGACACAGCAGATCATGTACGAAACTGCTCAGCCCTCACTCCTCAGGAGAAGGTGATGAGGAGAATCCTGTTGCCTTGTTCGCCATGATCAACAGAGAGATTGTCCGCAGGGGAGCCCTCATCCTTTTCTGTGATTATGTGGTGAGCCTGCTTGCTTTCAACATAATTGTTACATAACACTTATTTACAATTGTTACACCAATGCAACATACTTTCTCCTGCATTACATTTACAATTGTGCTTCTGCAGTGTCAAAACCTCCATGACTCAGAGCATCTAACCTGGCTGATAGTTAACCATGTGAGTGACCTCATCAGCCTTTCCCATGAGCCACCCGTGCAGGATTTCATCAGTGCTGTGCACCGAAATTCAGCTGCCAGCGGTCTTTTCATCCAAGCTATTCAGTCCCGCTGTTACAATCTGACAAATGTAAGCACTTTAATCTGAGCTTTTTCGCATATATTGAGGCTGCCTTTTATTTCTGTGTATGCAATTTGATAGTCATCGTTTTACTCTTATAGTGACCACGTTAAAAGATTTGCATTTTTAATGCGCTGTAAACCCCTCATGTATCTACTTGTTGTCTTTTAAAAATATTTCCGCTATATTTTGCTGTGCAGCCGACCATGCTGAAGAAGACTCTGCAGTGTTTAGAAGGCATCCACCTGAGCCAGTCTGGCTCCCTGCTGATGCTGTATGTGGACAAGCTGCTGAGCACACCCTTCAGGGTTTTGGCTCGTATGGTGGACACGTTGGCATGTCGCAGGGTGGAGATGTTGTTGGCAGAAACGTTACAGGTTGTTCCATAGTTTTTCAATTATCTTTTTAGAATAAAAACTCAACGTTTTTGTGGCACACTGAATGTATTGCCTGCAAGTTATTTTGACGTTGCAATTTACACTAGTCAACTTATCTACCCTTCAGAACAGTGTAGCCCAGCTGCCTGTGGAAGAACTAGACAGAATCCAGGAATATCTCCAGATCAGTAGCCTGGCTCAGAGGTAATGCACTTTTGCAGTACAGTAAGGTTTGGATAAGAACACTGCCGAGACTAGCAGAAAAGCAGTGAATCATTTTTAATTAGCTCATCTTACAACAGCACACTTGAAAGAAATGGTTTACAGATTATTTGATTTGTAATGAATGCACTGCATGAGCATATGCTTATGCATACATACTGTATATGTGCATGTGGTGAAGACTCTCTCCTAACTACCTCTGCTGCAAACCCAGGCCAAACTTAACTCCCTGACATTCAAAGATTGCCTATTTGATGTGATGAATCACTTCAACATGCATCTTTGTCACCAGTATACTACTTTACATTACGACAGGGTGCGGGTGGCATTTTAAGGTATTTCCATGTTTACAGCCCCAAAAAATGCAACACGAACTAAAAATGAAAATATGAATTCATGAATAGTAAACTAAACCTGGCAAGCCATTTAGTGTCATTTCTTGGTGTGAAGTGGCGACCTAAACACAGCCAGCAATAGAAGCAACTCTCAGGATTATTAATTTGAATGAATGGATTATTTTGTTGATGACATTGGCAAAACTCATGGTTTGCACCTCACATGATGAATTCACAACTTCATTCGTCATGGCAAAATCCACAGCCGGATAAACTAACCTTACATTTTAGTTAGCAATACAAACATTGGCTTGGGACAAGTAAAAAATATGTGATTGTGAACATTTAAGTACAGCTAAATAACGTAACAAAGGGTACGATGATTTGTGAAAACTGTCCGAACCATTTGTTCCAACTATGGTGTTTTCGTTCGCAGGCATGCTGCCCTCTAATTCATAACAAGATGAAACGAGTTGCACTTCGAAAGTAGCTCCAAGGCTACGTTCACACTGCAGCTCAATTACGATTTTTATTTATTGGTTTGGTCATATGCCACATGTATTGTAATTTTTTTTTTCATGCAGTGTGAAAGGTACCATTCAAAAAATTTTTTCAAATCCAACCTGGGCCTCTTTCGTATGTGCATATAAATCTGATATGTATGTATTTCCTCCGCACGGGCGGGGATAGTGCTCGGGAGACTGACATAGTCTGTGAATCTGCAAAGTTGTTTGCGTTCTTCTATATAATATAATTTCAGCCATTCATTTTATAAATTAAGTTGTTTTTCATTTAATTTTTAGAGATGTAAATGCTCATTTAATATTAGAGATAATGTACTTTTTGTAGTATGATGAGTGGGGGAAAAAAATTAACCAAGTAATGACTTGACTTTTGTTGAAATTTGGTGGTGACTTGACTTGATTTTTTTTTTTCTTAATTAAAAAAAAATATTTTTTTAATTTGTATTTTTCATTTGTTAAATTTTTACACGCACGTGAGATGGGACACACACACTGACTTGGGACTTGCTTGAGACTTGCACATGTGTGACTTACTCACACTGACAATTTCACAAACCTCTTGTTGTTCCTCCTTCACAGGCATCAGAGGTTTTACTCCCTGCTGGACAGGTTTCGAGCCACTGTTGCTAAAACTGGTAGCCCAGCACCTCCAGTGACATCACACCCCTTAGATGGGCATCCACCCCCTGCCCCTGAACTGGTCAATGCAGATAAGGTGTGGAATATGAATTGAATTGATTGATTTTTGTTTGTTTTTAATGAACTTCACCTAAAAAGGTGAACAATTACTCTAACACATACATATTGTAGGTAGTGAATATATGTTTATGCATTGTTGCTATTTGCTAGGAGTGGTATGTGACCCTGGTGAAGTCTCAATGTTGTCTTCGCGGAGACGTGTCTCTGTTGGAGACAACTGAACTCCTTACCAAGCTACCTGCCCCTGATCTTTTCAGCATTATGAGATGTGACGTAAGTAGCATGTACATTAACCAGATATTTTCTTTTTGGCATATATGGCTATTTTTTCCTGCCATTATACAAAACACACTTATTCTCTTTACAATGACAGAGGTTCAACCTAAGTCTGCTGTGTCCATGCCTGAGCATGGGTGTTCAGCGACTAACACGAGGTCAGGGCCCACTCTTGTTGGAGACGACGTTGCAGGTGACCTTAGAGCAACTTGCTGGGGTTAAACAGTCACTTCCTGCCCCACACCGGTCCTTTTTACCAACTTCCGAGCCACAGTCTTACTGGACCCAACTGGCTGATGTTTATGGTAAGAGTGGTGGATTCTAAGTGACCGAAGTGAGCAAGGCCTGTTTTGTAACGCTTGACTACCTTTGATGCAGTTGTTGGAATATTTTTGTCTTGCTATGCTTTCAGATGAGCCAGGTTTTTACCCCAGGGTTTTAGCCCTCTGTAGAGCGCTCTCCCAATACCTCCTCTGTGTAAACCAGCTACCATCTTCTTTACGCATTCTTTGTGACAAAGAAGACCTCATAACTACTTTCACCTGCACTGCCACTGAGGTAAAATATCAAAGCTGCATCCAATTTGTCTACTTTTCACTTGTGTTTAGCACTCATTTTTTCTTCGTGACCCAGGTGATAGCCTGGCGTCTGCTCCACGATCAGTTACCCCTGAGTGTGGACCTGCAGTGGTCTCTGGCTTGTCTGTGCCTGGCCCTGCAGCAGACTTGCATCTGGAACAAACTGTCCACCACAGAGTACACGACACACACGTGTTCCATTATCTACTGCTTACGTCTCATTATGGTCGCCGGTAAGGAGACCAGTGGTATTTCTGTAGATTCCTCTTGACTTATTGCTGTTATATCTGTTTTTAAAATGCTTCCTTTTGTTTTTGCATTTAAGTTGCTGTGAGCCCTGGAGACCAGCTGCTGCTCCCAGAGAAGAAGAAAAAGTTATCCCGAGTTGCTGAAGGAGATGAAGTGGATTCTGTACAAACAAAATGTAAGGATTCACTTACATTAATATATTATCAAGCAAATCCATACTAATTGCAACTGTGGATTTGCTTTTCTGAACAAATCTTGGGCAAAGCTGTGGGAAAATTATTTGATTTTGTTTGCAGATAATTGTGAGTGGCAAGCATGTGAGATCATGGCAGAGCTGGTGGAAGGTCTACAGAGCATTCTTTCCTTAGGTCATCACAAAAACAGTGCAATCCCTGCTTTTCTGACTCCAACCTTACGCAACATTGTGATCAGTATTGCCCGACTGCCACTGGTGAACAGTTTCACTCGGGTTCCTCCACTGGTAAGTGTTTTATGTTTTTGTGCGTTTGTGTGGTAGAGAAGTGCGTGCAAGGGTGATATAATATTTTGTCAAAACTCGATAGGTTTGGAAACTAGGCTGGTCCCCACAGCCTGAGGGGGAGTTTGGTACAGCATTGCCCGAGATTCCTGTAGACTTTCTGCAAGAGAAGGATGTCTTCAGAGAGTTCCTGTACCGCATAAACATACTTGGTATGTAAAAATGCGCGACTCGGATCTGCATCTTATTGCATTGTGCCTCACGTCTGTTTTTTTAATACTGTGATTATACATTTTCTGACTATCTCAGGCTGGAGTAGCAGGACTCAGTTTGAGGAGACCTGGGCCACTTTGCTGGGCGTGCTGGTCACCCAACCAATCACAATGGACCAGGAAGAGGACACACAGCAAGAGGTGCTAATATTAATATCAGAATTCAGTGCCACACAGAGAGATGTTCATCCTTTAAAATCTTAACACTTCCTTGTACATGTAGCTTTACATGGTTGCTCATGGTTCATCAGATGTTGATTTTTGATATGTGAAGTGACTAAAACAAAGCCTTATAATCCCGTGTTCTACATCTGATTGCCATTTTAGGAAGATTTGGAGCGTACGCAGTTGAATGTGTTGGCAGTGCAGGCCATCACTAGCCTGGTGCTAGGTGCCATGATGCTGCCCACTGCTGGCAACCCTGCTGTCAGCTGTCTGGAACAGCAGCCTCGCAATAAGAGCCTCAAGGCCCTCGAGACACGGTACATTTTAATATTTTTTCCCAGTGTTGCATAATATTTTAACAAGCATTCTTTGGTTTAATCGTTTGTGTTTGTGCCCAGGTTTGGAAGGAAACTGGCAGTGATCCGGGGAGAGGTTGAGAGAGAAATACAGGCTCTTGTTTCCAAGAGAGACAACATTCATACACACCACCCCTACCATGCCTGGGACCCTGTGCCCTCATTATCTGCAGCTTCAGCAGGTAGCCAGCAATACTGTTTGCAGGTGAAAGACTTTTTTTTCCATCATATTAAAAATGATTTCCTGGGAATCTCTTTCAGCAGGGATGCTGATAAGTCATGAAAAGCTGCTGCTTCAGATCAACACAGAACGTGAGCTGGGAAACATGGACTATAAATTGGGACAGGTACAGGCCCCTTTATTACCAGTCTACGTATTACGAACTGTTTAGGTAGATTTTAAGTCTTTTGTTTTGTTGGTCACTTCTCAACAGGTGTCCATTCATTCAGTGTGGCTAGGAAATAATATCACCCCATTGCGGGAGGAAGAATGGGGCGAAGATGAGGAAGATGAAGCAGATACACCAGCACCCACGTCCCCACCTTTATCACCAATTAACTCTCGGTATTATGAATCATTTTATATAGATGTAGACTTTCCCAGTTTGTCTATTTCACTGAAAACATGTCGTTTTTCATCTAAAATACCAGATTTCCCTCCGTTTTTAAACACTCCCTCATCCTTACATGTTCTAATCTACACTTAACACTATCCAACACAAATAATGGTAAATGGCATAGCTGGACACTTGACCCTTTTTGCCGGTCCTTCCTCAGTCCGCGACCTGGGTAACCTTCCGTCCTCCTCCCTCCGTCCTTATTCATAAAAATGATCGTCCTTCGACCCCGTCCGTCCTCTTAAAGCGCTTTCATCCTTACATTCCATCGGTCCGCCCCACCACAGCTGCATCCCCCAAATTTTTTTTTAATAAAAAGCGTACGTGCATGACATTATTTCAAGTTGATTATCTGGATAATTTCCCATGCACATCCACTTATCGACTAGGAGTATTGTGAGTGTATTGAATCGTTTACAACTGTTTAACTAAAATAGCTTTTCGCTGCCAGCAACCACCATCGTGATGATGATGGTGATGACGACGCGCACCGGAGCAAGCCAGTGTACATCACGAGAATATTTAAGGCTAGATTCACACCGCAGGTCTTAATGCTCAATTCGATCATTTTATTTTATTGTATTTTTATTTTTTGGTGTATGCGTACATATTACAATATAAATGCGACCACGGTCTTGTCTGCTGTATGAACACATGCGTCTCCAAAGTGACCCACATGCGCAGAAGAGACTATGTCACTCATGACGTAGTGTTTACGGAAGTACATGTGGTCCAGGCATTTCTACAGTGAAGCGATTCTGTTGGAGGTAGAAATACAGTATTTGAGGGAAATGATGAGTCAAGGCTTTTCGATCTCATTTCATGGAGAAGTCACTAAAAATAACGTCATTCATAACCGTGCGTAATGAACCGTGGCTGAATTACTATCACCGTAAATGCCCACTTTATGGTTCAACTTTTTAGATTCTCCCCTCTGCCAGCACCTTATCTCTGCCCGCGGCGAGCGCATTTTTGGCTGAGCATAACGTCAATGTCGTATATATGCGACCTGGCGGTTCAGACTTCGGTCGCAGTGCAAAAAATCTGATATGTATCCAATCTGGGACCACATATGAAAGTGGCCCAGGTCGCATTTGAAATAATCGGAATTGAGATGTTCAGACTGTCATAAAAAAATCTGATACAGGTCGCATATGGGCAAAAAAATTAGATGCATTTGCCTGCAGTGTGAAACTAGCCAAAGGTTGCGTAATAACACAATACTATTGGGTTTTGTTGCACGTTTTGACTTTTTATTGTGTTATTTTGCAATAAAAATAATTATTGCAAAATAAGGCAATGTAATTTTAGGAGGAGAGACCGAACCCCTTCCACTTGCGGATCATAGCCTTCAGTGTTTGTTTTTTTTCCTCGTCAGTGAAATGGGAGTCCACTAGAGGGCAGACTATGCCTGTGAGAACAATAGTGCAGGGAGGGAATGCACATGAAAAAGAGCACTCCAGTGTTGTGCAGGCTTAGCAGGCAGTGTTGCTTTTTAAAAGAACCCAACACAACACGTGAGCCAGTACTTGACCCGTTTAGGGACGATTAGAGGGAAGGACGAAAACCTATCTTCGTCCTTGCTTAGTCCGTCCTTCGCGTCCAACGTCCGACTGTCCACAAAATGGGCGGGCGTCCGGGACGGATGGATCGGTCCATCCCAGGGACGGAATGCCCACCTCTGGTAAATGGTCTGTCACTTGTATATCGCTTTTCTACCTACGGTACTCAAGGCGCTTCACACACTGTGTACCTCGTTTACCTACTGATGACGCAGCATCAGGAGCAACTGGGGGTTCAGTGTCTTGTTCAAGGATACTTCGACATGGTCACAATGGACGGGCATCAAATCCACAACCTCTGAGTTGGGAGACGTCCACTCTACCACTGAGCCATGCCGCCCCAAATAAGCTACAGAATTGACGGTAGCACAACAGCGCTAACTTCAGCCTGAGTCTAGCTAGCAACCCATTTGCGCCAGGTTGTATGCAAAAAAACTTGAAGCTTACTATGAAATTTATCACAAGCTGATTGGCAAATAACATACAGTATGTATAAGACATATTAAGAGGACTTGTAACTCACCTTGGAATGAACACGGGTTCGCTGTGATAGGCCTCACCCGGCTCTCACTACTGTACAATGGATAGTAGTGGTTTTCAGAAACACAGCAGTTATCTGATGAAAAACAAGGAGATGAGGTGAGCGTGAATTTTGAACGTCTAACAGAACACCCGCTTTCGACCCGTCATGATTTTCTCATCACAGGGCCGTATTTAGCTCGTCACCGCCATGTCATGAATAAATGGGGCATGAATGAAATCCTTTCATTTCATCATCGTTGACAAAAACTACCTCCCGTTGCATGTGCTTTCAGAAAGCATCGGGCGGGGGTGGACATTCACTCATGTTCCCAGTTTCTTCTGGAGCTTTACAGCCAGTGGCTTATCCCAAGCTCTCCAAGTAACCGGAAAACACCAACCATACTCGTCAGTGAAGTGGTCCGATCGGTGAGCCATAGTATACACGCTTAGACATAAATGGAATCCTATTGTCTATCCTATAACTTGTTTGACAGAACTAATGGCTACTACAATCTACTCCTATCTTACTATTCTTGGCAGCTGCTGGCAGTGTCAGACCTATTCACAGAGAGGAACCAGTTTGACATGATGTTCTCCACCCTTATGGAACTGCAGAAGCTTCATCCACCAGAGGATGAGATCCTTAATCAGTACTTGGTGCCTGCTATCTGCAAATCAGCTGCTGTGTTAGGCATGGTGAGCTCCGTTATTGTAGCATCACTCTGTTATAAATACTGTGTGGAAGAAACCTGTGTGTAAGAAAATCACATTCTTTCAGGACAAAGTGATTGCAGAACCAGTTTGTCGCTTGTTAGAGACAACCCTGCGCAGCACACACCTGCCCAGCCGCATGGGGGCCCTTCATGGGGTGCTGTATGTCCTCGAGTGTGACCTTCTTGATGACACGGCAAAGCAGCTGATCCCGACCATCTCTGAGTACCTGCTGTCCAACCTAAGGGCCATTGCTCAGTTAGTGTTACACATAAGTTGGCAGCATGTTGCATGTAAATAAATGATTTTGAGCAAAAGAACAATGCAGCCCTTTGCTCATAATTGCGCCGGTATATGTTACAGCTGTGTGAACCTGCATAACCAGCAGCATGTCCTAGTGATGTGTGCCGTGGCCTTCTACATGATGGAGAACTACCCTCTAGATGTAGGATCTGAGTTCATGGCTGCAGTTATACAGGTATGTCTAAGGCCAATACCTCACTTAACAAACTTAATTCATTTCCTGACTTTGTAACTTGAAAAGTTTGTAAATCAAGGTACGGTAAATTTTTCCATTGAGACCCATTTTCAGTTTGTAAACAAAGATGATGTAATCAGGATGTGCGCCAGGGTTCGTTAATATGTACACAAGCCGACAACTATAAAGGACTGCGAAAAATACTTTAGAAAGCTAACTTTGCCTGCAACTTTCTTCTCCTTATGGGATTATATAATGGGAGGAAGATGTTACAAAGTGGCCCGACATTCTTTTTTATGTAGTAGGCAAACCTAGTGTTTACACTAGAGCGTAAACTTTGAGCCCTGCTTGGGCCATCATCAACAGAAAGAAGAATTAGAGTACATCCTCACAGCTAACTCTACATCACATATTTCAAAGTCAAGGCCCGCGAGAAGGTTTTCTACGGCCCCTGGGATGATATTGCTTTATTATTAGATCCGGCCCGCAGCAAACCGGTGTGGGTAGCAGATGTGATTGGGTCATTCGCGCCTGCCGATGACGTCACGCTTTAAAATATATTGTATATATTGTGTCTTCCAAGAACACAGACGTAGTTTAATTATCACATTTTTATTAGTCCAACCGACTACTGTGGGCCGCAACCGACGCCAATACAGTACGACAACCGTCAAGTCAAAAAAGTGCAACGGCTCTCCTCTTTGTCCTCCGCTCCTCTCGCTCGCATAAATGGCGAGCCGCGCGATGCATTCATTAACCTTGGAAACAACACAACCCGGCAAAGCACAAATTCGACCCAATTCGTTACACTATTTCTGTAATAATATATTTCTTTGCATCTGTGTTTGTCACCCCCTGGCTGTTGTGTTTGCTAAATGAAAAATAAAATATTGAACATTACCGCTACTTTTGCGAAGATGGTCCTTCGGTCGTCTACGTGAAGACTGAAGACTTCACGTCACTGGTTGGTGGCTTTACAGAATCGGATAGTGATGAAAAGTTATTTGGAGTAAAACACGCTTTATTAAGAAATACTATATGTTAGAAAGCCCACGTTGTTCTACTATTAGTAATTGTTGGCATTTGATGAATTCATTGAGTTTCGACGTAGTGCTGAGATGTCCCTCACTGTGAGCAGGCATTGAACGCTCCTCGGCGCTAAGTGTTGATAGCGGGTGACGTTTCTTTCCCTTTTCCTCCTTCGACAAACATAGAGGCAAAGAAATATATTACAGAAATATAAAACGTGACATCATCAGCAGGCGCGAAGGACCCCATCCAATCTGGACATTTAAAAAAATTTCAATGAACGTTCGATCAGTCCGGCCCTCGTCTTGTAGCTACATTTTTTATTTGGCCATTTGACTTTGATACCTCTGCTCTACATGTATGGCAGGGTGAGTAACGTAGCCAGCTAGTCTGCTTGTATGTTTTGTTGCTTGTTACATATAAGGGAACTGAGAATCGCATCAAATTGCTGTGACTGATATGTCGGTGGCACCGCATTGTCTGGTAACTTTTAAGTTGCTGAGGTGTGTTATCGGGTGCCCAGGGAAAAACAGCTAAGGTAAACATCACAAAGAATAATGCTAACACATTAAGATCTTAAGTTACATGGAGTTAGTGTGCACTGAAGCTCATAAGGCCTAGATAGACCAAAAAGACGCTGGCCAACAGTGATAGACGCTTACCCCCTGTGGCATTCGGCCGGCATTTGTCACTTCCCGTTGGTGCTCCGAGCGCTGATTTGCTAGCTATCAGCCAATCAGAGTGACCAAATGTCACGACTGGCGACGGCGATTCAACATGCGTAAACGCCCCCAAGACGCTTAAAGACGGGTTACGACACTACGACGGTGGCCACTACACCAAACAGACGGCGCATTCAGACACCACGACGCTTCACGACGTCCGACGTCAGTTTGGTCTATCAGGGCCTATAGCTGAATGAGTTCTCTATTAGTAATAATAGCGATAACCTTAATAGCTAACACCTTGCCTTTATTCCACAATTCCTGAGTACTTAACATTTCAAGACATAGAGGTTGAGTTTAACCAAATGGCCATGTTAACTTACCAGATATGAAATGAGCTCTGCAAACGCAGGCATTACTGATTTTGTCTTCGGTCTCAGTCTGTGCGTTTGATGGCTTGCAGCCAAAGGCTCCTCAGGTCTTTCTTTAAATGGCCTGTTTCTTCTTGGAATTGAGGAAAATGTGAACTCCTTTCTGCATGTTGATCTTGTTTGAAACTATTAAAAAAAAAACATACAACAAATCTTCATAGCCACACAACGTATGTGTCCCGTTTTTTGAGTCAATGATGCGCGCGGCCTTTGATGCCGTAGAATGGAAAATGGTCTATGGAAATGCAATTAATGCCTTCCAACCCCCAAATTGTTATATTTACATTTTATATTTATATTTACATTTCTAATCCACATCAGTGTGGACGAAAAAATGCAGTACAACATAAAAATAAGTGAAAATATACTTCTATGGATAAATAACTCTAAACAAAGTGCTTATTGTGATGAGCGGAAGTCAAGCCAAACATATTTTTTTTCAAGAATATGATTTATGCAGGCCCACTAGTTGAAACAAGGCATTCTGATAAATATTGCATTTGTGGAATAAGAGTTAATCCACTCGTTTTTAGCCATCTCAGTGGGCGGCCATTTTGTCACTTCTGTCAACTGAAAATGACATCGCGGTTGCTCAGGGCTCTGGTAACTACCAATCACAGCTCACCTGTTTTCTGAAGCTGAGCAGTGATTGGTCGTATCTCATCTTCCACAAAAGCAATATTAATCAGATTGCCGTGTTTCAACTAGCGGGCGTGCATACAACATATTCTTGAGAAAAATAAATAAATGTTTTGCTTGACTTAGTCTTTGAGTGAGGGGCAAAGCACAACAGCTCATCCTTTGGAAAAAGTGTCTCGTTCCAAAATAAACTTATTTAGATGTTTTCCTTTTGTCTTTTTCCTAATTGTTTTGTATTATTGTTTTTATCATTATTTTATTTTTTTACACAAAAAAACATCCAGCGAAACTTGACTTTTTTTGCACATTTATGTTAAGGCAGCCACTGTTAGAATTGTGAGTGTAAGAAGTGTGTGCGTATGTGGAGGCTGCACACACACATCAGCTTGCTGCCATGGGGAGAAGTCACCAAGTTTGGTCTTTTTCCTTCAGTTTAAGAGATGCCCCATACAATAAATACTGTAAATACATAGTCAAACGTTTTGACTCATTAATCAGAAATCTAGACTGCTGCTGTGAGAATGTTGATTGGAAGAAGCGTGTATGTGTAAGCAAAACGTCCGGCTGCACACACGACAGCTTTCTATTTGCTGACGTGGAGGAGACATTGAGTTCTATGTGCGGTTTGGGGGCGTTTACAGCCAACCATAACCTTTTAAATCATTTGGTGATTAGAGTAAAAAGAAAAAAAAAACAGCATAACTATCATAACGAATTATGCGCAGAGCCAATGATGCTTAAATAGCACGGGAAGCACAGCACTGATTCGTCCCCTTACTGCGCTGAGACGGTTCGTATGATGGAAAAAAAATACGTAAACTTGAGGCATATTTTTCCACCAAAATTTTGTGCGTAACCTGAAAAGTTCATAAGGGACCGTTCATAACTCAAGGTTGTACTGTACTTGCAATTTAAATTGTGGAGATAAATCTTCCATAATACAGGCTACTATTATCTTAACCACTTTGCCTCTTGGGTCTCAAGTATTATGGTCCCCAATACTGTTCCATTTGGATGCATTGAGATAACATTAGTTGTGATTTTGTGTTGAATGAATACATTTGACTGAGGCATTCCCAACAGATTGGATTAGCCATTGTAGGTCAGCAATGCTGTACTGTGTCTACTAGTATTGTGCCACAACTTTTATTTTGTGCTCGAACAAAACTTCTTTCCTGCATTTGTGTTTCAGGTTTGCGGTGTGATGGTGTCCGCCAGTGAGGACTCCACCCCCTCAGTAATCTATCACTGTGTGCTCCGGGGCCTGGAGCGTCTCTTGCTGTCTGAGCAGCTGTCTCGTGTGGATGGAGAGGCTTTGGTCAAGCTAAGCGTCGACAGAGTGAACATGCCATCACCTCACAGAGCCATGGCTGCCTTGGGCCTCATGCTCACCTGCATGTACACTGGTAAGCATGACTGGAAGGCTGCATTTGACCTACAGATCAAGTGCCCAATCCCCATACTGTACCTGTTTTTTTCTACTTCTTCGTAAGCCATATCTTACATTTACTTTTCAAGTGATGCATCCAATATGACTGTTTCTGTTTATATGTTTCCAAGATGACTGATCACTGAACATGAAACAACCTGCATGGGCAGACACCCAAAATTGCACGCCAATAACTAGTGTCAACACTGGGCAGCAATAACATGGATGTAGACAATGAACAATATTAAACCTTTCATACAGTTTAGTTGGACTGGACTGACTCTCCCCCTCATTGGTTTAAATTATTACCCCTTGGCATGACACTGACACCCGTCATTTGCAATTCTTTTACGATCGATACAAATGTTACATACCATATCGAGACAATTAAATATGATATACTACTGATATATTTGCGTCAATGTCCAGTCTGCATAGTCGCTCTTTAAAGCATGCACACCTAGACTTAAAGATCTTGGACTTTTCTTATTTCGTGCAGGTTGTGTTGTGCTGTGAGTTGCACTTCAACCTATTGATTAGGGATAGACCAATTATTGGCCGGGCCGATTATCAGCACAGATATTTTGGCTTTTTGACAAATATCGGATTCTGCCTTTTTCAAAACTCTGCTAGCCGATAATAAATCAATTTAAAACTGTGGAAATCAAAAAGATATATGAAAATGTAACATTTGTCATTTTTAAATTTTCATTTACTGTAGAAAACTACATGGAGCTATTGTTTAAGTTTTCATTTATCCTTTTTAAGACAGGCTGACAACCCGGGTGCTCTCTGAACTTTTTGTTAGGTTTTTATAACTGAGATGTACATTGTCAAAAATTTCTTGAAATAAAAAAAAAAAAAATCAACATCATGCAAACATGAAACTTTGTTCAATAAACATGCTTAAATGCATTACAACAAAGTTAAGAGTAATTTTTCTTTAAATTTTGATTAAGTATTTTCCCTTTTAATGAAAATGAATATCGGCTCCAAATATCGGTTAGCGGCCTCCTTGACTACTAATAATCGGTATCGGCCCTGAAAAAAGCATATCGGTCTATCTCTACTATTGATTTCCTCCTGTAAATGTAGTTCAACCCATTAAGGCCTAAAGCGCCTGGCTAAACATCTCTCTAAAACCTAAGGTCGTCTTTGGAATCACCCTCGAAAACCTTTTCCCGGAAATTCAACACCTAGAAAATAATCAACTATCCCAGCCCCTCTAGCAGATAGAAACATCATTCCGAAAGAAATTGAAAGATTAGATGTGGATTTCAAACTGGCCCAAGTTTATTAATTGTTACTGTTTCAATCGAAGGTATAAAAAATAACTTAATTTTTTCTTTAAAGGTAGAAACACGCAACAGCGCTCCCAGCTTTAGTGGCAGAAATGGTGATATGCGCTCCCGGCCTTAATGGGTTAAATCTTATGCATACAAACGTTTGTATGACTTCAGCAGTTCTTCTTCCCACCTGTTGTCTACCTCCCATTAGTAATTGTTGCATGACAGGCAGGTTAGCTCCAGCCATTTACTGTCCAGTCCATAAATATTTGGATATTGACACCATTTTCAGCATTCCAGTTCTGTACCACACTACAGTGGATTTCAAATGAAACGATCAAGATGTGCTTTAAGTGCAGACTCTGAACTTTAATTTGAATGTATTAACATCCAATTCAGGGCAACGGTGTAGTAATTACAATGCATTTTATATGTGTCTCCACCTTTTTCAGGGACCAAAAATAATTGGACAAACATAATCATAAATCAGATTGTCATTTTACATACTTTGTTGCAAATCCTTTGCAATCAAGGACAGCCTGAACTTGTCTCAAACCCACGGACATCACCAGACGCTGGGTTTCACCTTTGGTGATGCTCTGCCAGGCCTCTTCTGCAGCTGTCTTCAGTTCCTGCTTGTTGTTTGGGCAGTTTCCTTTCTATTTTGTCTTCCATTGAATTGCATATTCTTGAGGATTCAGGTCAGGTGTTTGATTGGCCCTTCCCGAACATTCCACTTATTTGCCTTAAAATACATCTTTGGTTGCTTTCGCAGTATGCTTGGGGTCATTGTCCATCTGCATTGTGAAGCGCTGGCCAATAATTTTCTAAGCATTTGGCTGATTATGAGCGGATAATATTTCCCGAAACACTTTAGAATTCATTCTGCTGCTTTTGTCAGCAGTCGCATCATCAATAAATCAAAGAGATCCAGTTCCACTGGAAGTCATGCATGCCCACGCCATGACACTACCACCACCATGCTTCAGAGATGATGTGGTATGCTTTGGATCTTATGCAGTTCCTTCACTTCCCCATTCTTTTTTTCTTTCCATCATTCTAGTCCAAGTTGATATTTGTCTCACGTGTCCATAAGGTGTTCCAGAACAGTACAGGCTCTTGTAGATATTTCTTGGCAAACTGTAACCTTACGCTCCTGTTTTTGAGGCTCACCAGCGGTTTATGCCTTTTGGTGAAACCTCCGTATGTCCTCTTTTGTCGCTTGTTAACTTGGACGCAGACGCACACCCACCTTCTGGAGAGTGTCCTTCATCCGTCCAACTGCTGTGAAGGGGGTTTTCTTGACGAGGGAAAGGATTTGTCTTTCATCCATCACACTTGTTTTGCGTGGTCTTTTGGTGTTTCTGAGCTCGCCAGTTCTGCCTCTCTTTCTTTTTAAGAACGTATCAAACAGTTGATTTGGCCACACCCGATATTTTTGCTGTCTTTCTGTTGGCTTTGTTCTGATTTTTCAGCCTAATGACTGCCTGCATCACTGATCATGACAGCTCTTTGGACTTCATATTGAGAGATGACCTCACCAAATTCCAAATGAATAGTGTATGCCACACTTGAAATGAACTCTTGGCCTTTTATCTGCTCCTTGTAAATGAATTAATGAGGGAATGACACATACATGGTCATGGAACAGCTAAGTAGCCAATTTTCCAGTTGCTTTTGATTCCTTAAAATGGTGGAGGCATATACTGTATAAAACGTGTTGTGATTCCTACACTGTTGACCTGATTTTGGATGTAAATAAGCTCAAATTAATGCTCAGTCTGCGCACATCTTGATTGTTTCATTTCAAATCCATGGTGGTGTCAGACAGAGCCGAAATGCCGGAAATTGTGTCAATGTCCAAATATGTATGTACCTAACTATAATATTAAAAATCCTGTTTGCTTCCTGCATGCGATTTGTGTCCCAAAGAGGTAGATTTTTGTTTGTAGCCTACCTCTAACCCCTACTTCGTCACCTACTAACTGTCAATACTTACATTTTGTTCTCCTTGCACTGACTGGCCAAGTAACACAATGTTGCAAATTGTTGCCTAGGAGATGCAATGTAACCATGTAATGACCTATGCTTAACAGTTAAAGTTGATGTAGTGTATTCAGCTCATGAGGGAAATTGTGTCTCTCACAATCCTTGAAGCAGCATTCATTGATAGCGTTTGAATGCAAATTGAAGTCACCACACACGATTTCACCATTTTTTCTTTTTGGTATCAAATTACTTCACATTTAAAAATCCATGTCCCTACTCTAACCTTTTCCATACTTTTTTAACTGGTGCCACCCTCCCTGTTGTCCTCTCAGCAGTGCTTGCGTCCGGTTCAGAAGTCACAGGGGTTAGAGGTCAGGTTGACTCTGGCTCTGCTGTAGCGGATGTGGTGGGGGTCACAGCGGGTCATGTTGGTTTCTCCTCAGGCAAGGAGAAAGCCAGCCCCGCCAGTCGCCCCGCACACTCGGACCCTCAGGCCCCAGACAGCGAGTCCATCATTGTTGCCATGGAGAGGGTCTCTGTGCTCTTTGACAGGTAGACACGCTCTCGCACACAAGCACATTTATGACCGGTGAATCCCCCAAAAGTTTGAGCTTGTTTGCGGTGGTTGCGTGTCAAACACCGCACTTCCGCATACAAGCACTTCCTGTACTACAAAGACCAGCATTCCTTGCTTGTTATGCATGCTCAGAGTGTCTCGGTCGTGTCTGTGCGCACCGGCAGTATGTTTGCCTTTTTCGCCCTCCTCTCCTTCTTCTCCATCCACCTCTCAGCAGTAATGCCAAGTACGGCATGTTTTTATTTTAATGTGTTTTCGTTTTTTTATACCAAGCATTTTGATGTAAATTTTGACTTTAACGGTGAAATACGACGTACGCGGAAATTCAGGTTACATTCCGATTGTAGGAACGGAACTCATTCGTAAATTGAGGACTTCCTGTACACAACAAAATGAAGGATGGATAGCTTTAATGGCTTGTTCTGCTATTGTTGAATTGATTTTTTTGGGAAACAAATTGCTTTCAAAATCTCAATGGAGTTAACAGATTGCAATTAGAATTTTGGCAAGAGTCATGAAGTAGACACAATATTTGGGCCACATGATTGATGGCCCGGGGATCTGGGCCCCGGCCCCTATGTTTGACACCAGTGTCCCAGAACCCTTTGATATCCTGGATTTTGTAACGATAATAATAATGCATCAATGCATGTGTCATCTGTTCATGTGGATTGTCCTTTTTGCAGAATCCGAAAAGGTTTACCCAGCGAAGCTCGGGTAGTGTCAAGGATTCTTCCACAGTTCCTAGATGATTTCTTTCCACCTCAAGACGTCATGAACAAGGTCATCGGAGAGTTCCTGTCCAACCAGCAACCTTATCCGCAATTCATGGCCACAGTTGTTTACAAGGTTGGTAGAAGGAACACACAACATTTCTCCCCATCAGCCTTTAAATGTATTTGGGCCCAATCAAAGGGAGAATAGTTCTAATCTTCCTTCAAATGCCGCTGAAATCTTTACTGGCCATATCCACTCCCAGGTTTTCCAGACACTCCATGCTACGGGCCAGTCATCGATGGTAAGAGACTGGGTGCTGCTCTCCTTGTCCAACTTCACACAGAGGACACCGGTGGCCATGGCTATGTGGAGTCTCTCCTGCTTCTTTGTCTCCGCTTCCACCTCGCAGTGGATCTCAGCCTTGTATCCTTGCTTGCGGTCGATTACCTCTCAATGGCCATGCAAATGTTCATATTTTAACAATAACACCCAACTTTGAACCCAACACTCAGTCATTATGGCACTAAGTGGAAAAACAACACGACAAAACAATGGTGAAAAAAATCATAGTAACAACTGGACTGATGGTACATAAAACATGAACTAACTTCAGAGTAAACAAACATGACAGCGGTAGAGGAGGCGGTTTGCGGTTAGTTTTAGCAGGAAAAAAAGTGACATGAAAAGGCATTGGTCGGCCAAAGGAGTGGCGACATTGCAAGCACAGACGTTACGTTATGACTGTTTTGATCTTGGATTCCCCAATGTCCTCGTTCGCCACCTCGCTTTCTGATGTCACGGTCAACCACCTGCGTGCTTCTTTGTCCTCGGTGCATACCGCACACAGTGAGAAGTCAGGACAAAACAATCCAACATAGTGAATATCTGAGTTGATAATCAGTCAATCTGTCTGAACACATCACACACGGCAGGAATATCTGATACGATTGTCTTTTGAGCCATTACGATAATCAGGGCGTCCTTATGATTGTCCTGTGGGGAAATTTGACTAAGATTTGGCTAATTTGTGAACCAGCTTTCAGTTGACCAAATATAGTCTGAAAAGGCCTTCAATAATAGAGTGCCAGCACACCTAAATGTAGTTCCTTGACACTAAGATGCCACATGATGGCGCTAAAGTGATATTTGTTTTGCTTTGGCCTGAGCACCAACTCGGTGAACAGGTGTGTTTTTCAGCGAATAATGGGGGGATGGATTCAAATATATGAATGTGGGAATGCCGAACCGCGAATGTGCAGGGATTCACGATACAGCACCTTTTGCATGTACGCTTTTTAGCCATTGCTTTTAAGTCACGAATGACTTGGTGTCGACCAGCTGGGAAAAGTCAAAAGTCACTTCTTCACACATCTTTTTGCACTCAATGGCTCGTTTATGGATGGATTTTTTTCATGTAGCATGCCATGTTAAAAAAATGCTTACAAATTCTTATAAGGAAACTCAAGATGTTTGAGCACATCTGTTGGTGTACGGCGAATGCTTGCATATTTGCTGTTTGGTATTCATGACTCCATGTTGGCAGATTTTTTATTTATTTTTAACTGCAGAAAAACGTACATACCTATTTGCTGTTTTTTGTGCTCAGGCCTGTTAATTTGGTGCTATCTTGTAGAATCTTGGTGTCAAAGAAATATGTTGATGGGTTTAAATTACTCACCGACTTTGGCTGTTTGCCACGGGGCTCGCGAAGACTCAGCTGTACAAGGTTATTGTATGTTGAGCACTTGTGAGTGTATGTGTGAAGATGGTAGGTATGTCTACGTATCAAAAGGACCTGGTTGCCTTTAACCCCCTTTTTATCCAGACTTCCCCACATCATCAGCAGAATGGGTTCCAGTGAAGTGGTTGATGTCAACCTGTTCTGCTTGGTGGCCATGGACTTCTACCGGCACCAAATTGACGAGGAGCTGGACCGCAGGGCCTTCCAGTCGGTCTTTGAGACAGTGGCGTCGCCTGGAAGTCCTTACTACCAGCTGCTAGGATCATTGCAATCAATCCATCAGGATACGACACTTTGACTCTGATTTGGCTCTAAGCAAACGAGAGTGGTGACAAGTGGGCTTCTGGGAGAAACGTTGTCGGGGCACTGAGAGGTTGTGATGGAAGGAAAGAATCTACTGGAGACGCTAACCGCTTCCCTTGAAGATATACTTCAAGATTATATATTTGTTAAATTAGAGAAAATATTTTAAGTGTAAGAATTAGACATGCTATGTCACCAAGCTTGTTTTGCCCGCCGGTCTTTCCTTGACAGGCCCACCTATCTAGCACCTTGATCAAAGCATAATGAGATAAGATGATTCATCAACCCTTTTCCCTCTTACTTTCTTGAATGGTGTTAAGTCATATGGGGTCATCAAGTATTTACTATATTTTAAGTATCATTGCATCTATTTCAGTATGTTTTCCCCTGTTGTTTCATGAAAGAGTGGTAATAGCAGGAATCTCTACGTATTGTCTTTAAAACGTTTTTTAAAAAATATATGAACTTGTGTGGTCAGTTTACTAGGCACACAGTTCAAGGTTTAAATGTGAGGGAGAAGGATCAGTTAGCCGCACTCCTTGTCACTAGAAAAAAAAATATGGTATCACCTGTCGAGTTGTCAGTTGTGTGACAAATGATGACAGAATTGTCGTTTTTACCATTACATTATCTTTGAGACATTAGAAACTAAATAAAAATACCAAATTGTATCAAATTTCATTTTGAGGATAACGATTTTTTTTTTTTTTTTTTTTTTTTTAAACTTGTATCAAAGATGCTGTTGGTCCCCCACCAGTGCATCTAGATGATTCCATGTGTCCTTGTTCTTTATAACACTCAGGATGTAAAATGTGATTGTTTAAAATAAGACTGGAAATCATGTCATCTTTAAATATTGTTGCCCTTGTATCTTGTAAAAAGTTAATATGAAAGCCATTGTGCATGATAGTATTGTAAAAAGATAAGCAGAGTTTTAAAGTACCTGTATATTGTGATGTGCTTTTTATTTTTATTTTTTTTTTTAAATGTATATGATCAGATTATGAAAAAGATGTGACCACAGAATGCACAACGTTCAATGAAGAGTTGCCTGGCACTGTGTTGGGCTTTCACACTGTGTACATACACTTGCCTTAGATAAGGATTCTGTCCTGTACACTGAATGCTTGAACGCATGCTTAACAGCTACCTTCTTGCATTATTGCCCTTAGTCCATTTCTATGGCTACGGTTGCCACCACTGTTGCGTGGCATTGGACTCAACACAATCCAAAGGCAGCCACGTAACCATGGTGACAAACGCAGCGTTGACAAATCAAAGAATTGTTTGTTAATGTCACAACGCAGCAGATCGTTTAACGCTTGGGTTGAGAAATGGATGTATTCATACAGAATATAAATTTACCTAGCTCTGTTCTTGATGTTGGACAAATTCTGCAACATAAAAGTAATAAACTTCTAAATTGTATGCCTAATTGTTATGTTTCAACTTTAAGTGTGACCATGTGGACTAATGTATTAACACAATAAATGAATGAGTTTCGCTGCGGTTATTGGAATTCAAGTTTTAGGTAGCATCCCTCCCCCAAAGCAGACCAAATTATCCCTCTTTTCTTCCGTTCAAACTAAATCATCTTATTCTGATTCAGGCTACCACGTACTGCTTAAAATGTCAAAGGAAATTATTCCCAAACAGGATTTTAATCTTATGTGATTGCTTCTGATTTGGTGTAAGAGGAGGAAACGCCTGAGTGACTGAGATCCCCTGCAGGGGGTAATGCGATTACCCCGAAAGCTGTGGTGATTTAGGATGCGATAAGGGAAAAAAAAGTTATAGACCTGTCTTGATTTGGAGCCTTTGTTTTCAACGCCCTTCAATTCCAGAATGAGCAATTCTTGGTATTTTTCCTAGCTGAAAATAATTGTTCACATCTTCCCACCAAACCGTATTACGTCATTGTCTTTGACTAACATGCTGGCATGTTGAAATTATATTTCTGTGAAG
Organism: Filicampus tigris; assembly: GCF_054856515.1. Taxonomy (NCBI): domain Eukaryota; kingdom Metazoa; phylum Chordata; class Actinopteri; order Syngnathiformes; family Syngnathidae; genus Filicampus; species Filicampus tigris. The sequence continues at coordinate 10,786,364 of NC_141222.1, forward strand.
ACTATATAAACAGTTTAAACACACAGTGATGTGATCATAATCCAAAGCTCTGATTCCTTTCACATTGCTAAGAAAGATTCCCTTTAAAAAAAATTAGCAGTAGGTTTTTCCATAGTTTTCAACATATTACAATTTTGATCACATCACTCTGTCCAAGACAAATTATTTACAGCTGTTTTGTGATTGTGATGTCATAACTTTATTCCAGGGTGTAATGAACAAACTTGGCCAATAGGTTTCAAATTGAACAATTGTAACTTCACTACTTAAGGATAGAGCAAGGGTGTCAAACTCATTTTTGCCGTGGGCCACATCATAGATATGGTTTCCTTGGAGGCCCGTTATGACTGTGAACCCATATAAATGTATGATCGCCTTATCACATATATGCAGCAAATTATTTGTGAATAAGTAGTTTTTAAACCAGGAGCCAGAAAATCAACTATTTTTCAATTTATTTTAAAGGGGGATTGGTAACAAAAATAATACTTGCATTATCTTATATCTCAATGGTGTTAAAAGTGAAGACATTTTGCAAAAAACATGAGTTCGATGCACATGATTTGCCTTTGCGTGCCCCAAATTGCTGTTGTGCAGGAACAGGCCCCTAGTCCTTGAGTTTGACACTTGTGGACTACAGCGATTTTGTCTTGCAGCCTGCATAAATCACACCATCATCCTTGGCCACCAGAGACAATAGATCTGTCTTTCTGTTAATAGAACAAGCTTTTGGTAAACAGGAAATTAATTGTTAGGCTGGGAGAGAACTAAAAGAACATTCATTTGCATGTTACATACATGTACACTCACTGGGAACAACATGATTTGGTCAAATAGCTCTCAGTATAATGCAGTTTTTTTAAAAACAACCACTATAATGAAAACATGCCTCTGAAAGTGCCAAACGAAGAACGCTATTGCGTTTGAAAAGAGCTCTATAAGTTATTATATTGTACAGGTGTACTTAATCTTGTCGTTGGTAAGTGTGACTACAGTTTACAGCAGCTATTAACTAATATGCGGCTGATTAAAAGGCATTAAGTACAGTGGATTACCAGGCATCTTCCATCTGCTTTATTGGGCACTGAGCCAAGATCATGATAGTAAATAATGATACTCAGCAACAATTCATGACAAACAAGCACCTTTAACACATTACAGCTTTCGATTTTTCTACCCATTTCCAACTGTGGAGTTCAGTCACATGTTGCCTGTATGCAATTGATCCTATAGCCTTCTCTTAATTTTTATATTGTTTCTCTTGGTTGCATGTTCTGCTTATAGTAGTGTATGTTAGAGCTGTCAAGCAAAATCTCCCAAACGTGGGTGTGTGTTGGTGGTGTAATGGTCTGATGAAATATGGAATCAAGGTTGAACTTTTTGGCCATATTTCCAAAAGTTATGTTTGACACAAATGCAACATGTCCATCAAAACAACCCCATACCTACAGAAACATGGTGACGGCAGCATCAAGTTTTGGGGCTGTTTTTCTTCATATGGCCTAAGTCAAGTTAGAAGAAATTGGCACCAGTTCGATACCAGTTGGTGTACTCACAAAACCGAAAGACCTCTGCTCGAAAGAAAAAAAAAAAAAGTTAGAAAAAGCCCACTAGAACAGCTGAAGTTTAGTTTCGGTTAGTCAGGGGCACTTTGGTGGCAGGTGTGTGCTGCTGACTCCAGTTTAACACGAGTTTGAATGTAACTGGTTAATTCTGAATAGTATCACATACCAGATGTGAGGTTAATTCACACTAGTGCAACCACATTATTTCAGTCTATTTTCACTCCCCTTATTGAAAATATTTTTTCCATTGCGATGTAAATGTAAATAATGTCTCAAAAGGTTGAAGTCATCTGTCTTTTCTTTTTCTTTTTTTTTTTTACATGACAAAAACGTGGCATATTTGGACAATGGCGTGTAGACCTGTTCTCTCGACTGTACATGATAGGAGACCAAGGTGGGGGCCAAGTGAAGTGAAGCAACTTTCAACGTTAGTGGACCCATTGGGTATTTCCTTCCACATCCAGTCCCTCCTCACATCAGCCCACTCTAAACTAACCCCCCTCCTCCAGTCCTCCTCCTCTAAGGCTACTTGGCCAGATGGTGCAGCCTTTTCTTTTGTTTACCCATCGGCCATGAGATGACCTAACTGTCCCTAGCTACTCAACTATGGATGCTAACTGGGAGCCGTCATTCGACAAGTAAGTCAGTCGCTCTTGGTCGCCTAACTCCCTACGCACGCCTTGTAGTCGCTTATACGTCATTTAAAAAAAATGCAATCTACCTTTGACTTAGCTGACTTAGCCAGCTCATAAATTTGACTTGTTCTCCACGCTCGGTCTTAGCCTTTCTGCCCCATGTTATATTGGTACAGGCACTATACTATGTGTATAAATATATACACATATGAAGAAGCTACTTTTCACACTCTTGCTGCTAAAGTTTGACACGACGATGATACTTTTATTTGTGACTTCTCATTCGAACCTGAGTCGAGTTCTCCACATAACTATTGGCTGCTAGATTGACATCCGTGTAAACCAATGGAGGGCAATACAAGTATGTGTGTACACTGCCGTTGTCAACGTTACAGCCATCCTGAAAAGTCGTGGATGGGAAGGGCGGGACTAAGTTCTAAGCAAGGGTGGTTGCACTTTTGGAGCGTAAGCGACTGAAGAAACTTTTAAACTGTTGTAAATAGAGGAGGAAACGCATTATTTTCAGCACAATGTCATTGCATATGACTATGTGATGGGTAATATTTCCCTAGAAAGGCCAATTATACAATTGTTGTTGTTATTATGATAACCTGACAACGCCTAAACTAATGCTATTACGTGACAGGGACGAAGGGACGCCGTGTTGAAACTAGTAATAATAAATAAATGTAACTAGTCCAGTCTACACGGTGAAGTGAACTCAAGAGTAGCGTTTACAAGTGTGTGTGGATGTAGTTCACCTGCAAAGGTGCCTGTTGAAACACCGCTGAATCTTCCCATTGGATAAAAGTTATGTGACGTCATCCCATCCAGGTGTTACACCTTGAGTTTTTTTTCATAATAGGCTGTTTGGAATAATTCATCCATTACTTATTCCCTAACCAGTGAGTGAAAAATGATTTTATATCGTGAACTATATAATTGGCGGCACGGTGGTCGACTGGTTAGCACGTCCGCCTCACAGTTCAGAGGTCGTGGGTTCGATCCCGGCTCCGGCCTCCCTGTGTGGAGTTTGCATGTTCTCCCTGTGCCTGCGTGGGTTTTCTCCGGGCACTCCGGTTTCCTCCCACATTCCAAAAAACATGCATGGTAAGTTGATTGGATACTCTAAATTGCCCCTAGGTGTGATTGTGAGTGCGGATGTTTGTCTCTGTGTGCCCTGCAATTGGCTGGCAACCAGTTCAGGGTGTCCCCCGCCTACTGCCCAAAGACAGCTGGGATAGGCTCCAGCACGCCCCGCGACCCTTGTGAGGAGAAGCAGTACAGATAATGGATGGATGGATGGAACTATATAATTCACTCAGAAGTCAAATTAAAAATACATTTTTGAACCCTACTCGACTCGTATTAATGAGAGGTGGATGTGTCAGTACATCATTATTTCCGGTTGACCAAATCTGTCATCGTCATTTTAACCGCGCTTCAGTCATTGCTAAATTACAATTCGTCACCGCTATTTTAGGACCATCAGCCAGTCCGTTAGTCCGTCATCGTTATTTTAACCATGCTTCCGTTATCGTTAAATTACAGTTCATCACCACTATTTTAGAAACGCCAGATCTTCTTCGTCTTCTTCTTCGTCGGCAGCAACAGCCAATTGGCGAGAATGTACTACTTGCTTAAGTCACATGCATTCGCAGCACAAGCAGCGTATCTACTCCGATAAAGAACCATGGTTCAAACTGATGTCCACAATAGTTTTATTGCTTGTCCATTATGGAACACCGTGAAAACTAAAACAAATATATTCCATAGTATTTATTTACAGTCAATATTTACAATACTCTGACTCAAACATTCAATAAATAAACAAAACATAACATACCTTGAAAACCAGTAGTAGGTAAATTGAAGATAACACAGTTCCACACACAGTCACACAATATTGCTCTCTCGCCTCTCTCCAGAAATCTTTCTCTGTCTGACTCTGTCCAGCATACGTGATCCCAAACCGGAAGTAATTCTTCACATATTCTCAAACAAATCATTTCACCAACATTTAACAGAAAATCATAACCATAAAGGTTTATAAATAAATACACAGGCATACAATATTAGACTCAAACAAAGGTTTTACATTTTTGTTGTCATGGTGACCAATCAAAGGTAATATTAGCCCCAGCATCTGCAAAGTTGTGAAGCGTAACCGTGTTGATATTTGACTTTAATTTAATCCCACTTGAAAAATAAAGTAGAAAGTAGATGCTCAGCAGCTATGCAGAGTTCTGTCGTGACACCATGCACTTCACCCTGAACTCTGGGCTTTTATGTAACTTTAGAACAGGGGTCTGCAACCCACGGCTCCAGAACCACATGTGGCTCTTTCATTCTTCTGCTGTGGCTCTCTGTGACGTTTGAAAGTACAGAGTATTTAATTTAAATTTAAATTATTATTTGTTTTCATTTCACAACTTGTAATTATTAGATTTGAAGATAATGATGCTCGTGTAACATTAGAATAAAAACATTTAAATGGTATTTTTGTTGCTAAAAATATGCGTCACAAGCTCAATTGGACCTAAGTAATTTAAATATGTTCTGCTTCTTGAGAAGTGAAAACTTAAGAGCATATGCCATCCAAACTATCATCTGGTCTTTTCTGCAGGTAAATAAGTCTGACATGAGGATGGGTGGCTCTACTTTAGGAAGGCTGTGCCAGAGCTGAGTCCAAACTTTCACCCCTCCGTTGTATTTGCCACTCGATGGCAGAACTTTCTGACTAGAAGACGGAGGCTGGCTGCTCCAGCTTGGCAGCGACTGAAATGTTCTAAACAAATAGATGAGAGAAAATCCTCTGGCACTATGTTCAAGCAAGTGGATACGTCATCAAGAAGACGTCCTCATGGTGGCAATGAGGCCAACCGGCCCCACTCTCCTCCTGTCCAACACAGGCGAATCCGGGCTGTTGAAGTGGCCAGAGGGAGGACGGGATACGGTTTCACGCTCTCGGGTCAAAGCCCTTGTGTCCTCAGTTGCATCCTGAAAGGCAGCCCCGCGGATTATGTGAGTTTGCGATCAGGAGACCACATCCTCTCAGTCAACGACATCAACGTCTCCAAGGCGTCCCACGAAGATGTGGTCAAACTGATCGGACGATGCACCGGTATCTTAAAGCTGGTCATTGGTGAAGTGGAGCGCCACAGGCGACACCATCACCAACAACGAGGCGCTGGCGCTCGCCACCATAGCAGCAACGCTATGGCCGCATCTTATCTGGACTCGTGCTCCAGTGACGACGAGTTGGACGGCCTGTGCGACAACATCGTCAACACCAACAATAACAGCAGGACGGCCGGCGGAGCTCGCGGAGGCTGGTTGAGACCCAAAATGGATTCAAAGCAGCTCGGCATCAACCGTGCTGAGCGGGTCGTGGCCGAGTTGCAGTCCGGAGGAATTTTTAACATGATCTTCGAGAATTCCAGCCACTCGTCCAGCAGTTCTGACAAGGACAGACCCGGACATACCTCATCATCCAAACCACGTCCGATGTCCGATCCAGAGTTTCCTACATGTCGAAGCTCCTCTCGATCCCAGAGCAACCCAGTCCTGCTCTCTGAAGAGGAGATGGCCCAAGTTCTAAATGACGACTCCGTTTTCCTGGACTCAGGTTTTCGTCATCTCCACCTCCACCACCATGATGAGCAAGACATGGATGTTGGCGATGGCCGGGACTTGGTCCTAGATCCAAATCAGGACATTGTCAACGTGGGCATGATTGTGGGCTACCTGGGCTCCATTGAGCTGGCCTCCACAGGCACCAGCCTGGAAAGTGACAGCCTGCAAGCCATCAGAGGATGCATGAGGCGCCTCAGGGCAGAGCAGAAGATCCATTCCCTTGTCCTCATGAAGGTTAGCTCAACTATTTCTCAATACCAATATTTTCAATATTTTATTGTCAGAACGTAGATTGGTTTGGAAGTGTTAAAATATGATTCAGTTCAATCACTGTGTTTTAAAATGGCGTTTTCAATTATACCGTGAACCCCCGTTTATCACGGGGGCATAAGTTCCGAACCCATCTGAAAATCTGTGGTATTGAAGTCCTTACCATTTTAACGGTTTGACCTATGGATGTTCAATATCACTTTTTTTCAGACCTATACCAGTACGAGTACCCAACTATTGAGTACTGACTGAGATTGATACCAACTAACCAATCGCACAAGTACTTTTGATATATACATTATAATTAAATCAATGACAGCAAATTTTAAAGACCTTTCTTTTATTTCTGACGAAAGGCAGGACAGTCTCTCGGTCCGAGAATTTAGGTCCAAAATAAAACACAGAATTTAGGTGTTAATCAGTTGTGCAACCTCCATTGCAAATATAATTTTATTGCAAGTGCTGTACTCAGGCGACTGGTGGATTATTTTTCCAAAATAAGACACACTTTTGATCAGCACGTGTGCGCTGCGCATGCACGTGTTCTTCGGGTCGGCAGACTTTGGCAACAAAATTTGGCAGACTAGGCTCACAAGAACGGTTCTTGTGCGCTCGAAACGCTTTTGTATTCAAAATGTCTTCTTAGGTGCTTATAATTGAGTTACAAATAATTGGAAAGGAGGACTTGGTCGACATCAGATTTTTTTTGTGTTTTTTTTGCCATCATCGGTTGGTGGTATCGGCAGCTTTCGCGAGTATTCAATATCTTGAAATAAGGCTGGAATTGGACTGATACCGATACCTGTATCTGTACTCGTTCATCCCTGCTTTAACCACTCCCACACACTTTAAGCACATTCACTTAAACTTATGACAACAAACTTTTTAAAGTATTCCTGTTTTTGCTCTCACTAACATTGTTCTCCAATTACTGTACTGTGAGAGTCAAAGCGTGCGTTCTTCTTTACAGCAAAACTGACACATAAAAGAGAATCCACACATTGTATATTTTAATGAAATCATGTTTAACCAAGCCATATTATTTCTCCTGAAGAAAGTCTGCCATCTTAATGATAACACATAATGTCATATAGACCAGCTCATGGAAATTAGCATCGATAGTAATTACTGTACAACCCTTTAAACAACTGCTCCACAAAGAGCTTCAAAACACATACAAACACAGCATACAGCATTGCTAACAGACATACAGTATACTGTAACATAGTTAAACTTTGCACTATTACACTGAAGGGGCGCCCTCTTTTATCAAGAATCCGCGATTTAGTGGCAAAATATTAACCGCAATATTGTGGGGGATTCGCTATATTTTCCCTTGTCTCGATTTCTTATGCACGTTTTCTACCCTTCCTGCCAGGTCATGCATGACAGTGTTCGCCTGTGCAGTGACAAAGGCCAGATCCTTGCCACGTATCCAGCAGAAAAACTAGCGTTCAGCGCCTGTTGTCCTGATGACCGGCGGTTCTTTGGACTGGTCACAATGCAGGCCACAGACGAAGACTGTCACCTCAGCAGAGGACGATACGAAGAAGGAGGTTTGAGGACTTCTTGCCACGTGTTCATTGTGGATCCTGACCTGTGTCACCACCAGGTGTGAATACAGAAAGTGCTTGAGTATTCTGGATAGCTTTGTGGTATTTACCAATTTCATCCAATTGTAATTTGATGAATTGGAAGGCTTACTGTACTATAATCTGTTTTGAAAAATCTAACCTTAAAACAACGTCCACATTGTGGACATAGTTTTCTCTACTAAACCATCTCCATCGCATCATTCACTGCCGTCAGTCATTTGCATTTATTTACTAAATCAGATTAGAAAATGTGATGAAAAATTCCTCTAAGAATAATTCATTGTTACATTAATATAATCATAACATACTGTATAATACAATAATGTAATAGAACTATTTTTAATTCCAATGCCAATCACCCAGACAAGCACTGATTCAAGTCATTTAGTGATTGATAGCTCAACTAGTGGCCTACCTGCAACAAGGTGTTGTTCTTCAGTCTGGTCTATCTTCCAGACACCAACTTTCTCCCCTCACAAAACAATACAGTTAGATGGCTGAAAACACACCTTTGCTATGACTCATACCACTGCTTGCTCATGTTTACAGTTCAGTTAAAAGAAAAATTATAAAAGCAATAAAAGCTACTTTCTAGTATAGAGTACATACCGATACCTAATAAAACAAACAACGTTATATATCAATATATAGGATGGTAAATATAATGTTGTAATAATATTGTATTAATACTAGGGCTGTTAAAGTTAAAACATTAACTATGGAGATCAATTAAAATTTTATAATTAAAAAAAGATATAAAAAATTAACTCAGTTAACTCAGTTTTATTTACATCCTGTTGCAGCTGACCTCTGCTCACTGTGCAGCCAAACTTAGAGGAAACAGACCTTTACGTAGATTTACGTTAAAAGGTTCATTTGGAGAAATCCAAAATATTTTGCACACTTTGCAAAGCCAAATTCAAATACCATATTAGTTGTACATTTTTGATCAATCAACTGTTTTATTTTACAGGAAAATAATCGTATTCAAGGATCAAGGAAAGGTATTAGAATAGTCTTTGAATCGTAAAAGTATACTTTTATTTTTTTTCCACATTAATTCCAAGATTTTACTCAAGTAAATATCAGTTCCAAGCTTCGTAAAAAATTGTAGATGGAAAAATGCTTTTAAACGCGATCAATTATGGAAAATTTTGCGATAAATTAGTTTTAAAAAAATGTATCACTGGATAGCACTAATTAATACATTATATAGCATTCTGTATTAGTGGAACAAAGGCTTGAGCATGTAAGTAAAGTCCCCTTAATTAATGTCTTAACCCTAATAGATGACTGGTACACTCTACAGTTGAGGAGAAAATGCAGTATTTTGGCAACTGTATTTCATGTGGTCCGTTGTTTTCCTCAGGTGCATTTGGGAGTGGCCAGGAGATTTGGTTTTGAATGTACCCCTGACCCAGACATGGGAGGCTGCCTGGAATTCCCACCCACTTCTCAGTCTCTCCTCCACTTTGTGTCTGTACTTTACCGGGACATGGGGGACAACATTGAGGGCGTCCGGGCCAGGGCCTTTCACGATCCAGATAACGATGCCCAGCAGAACCACAGCACCAGCAGTAATAGTGATAGCGGGATTGGTAACTTTTTACCTGAGGAGAAGAGCAACAGAGTGCTCTTGGTTGACCTGGGAGGGCCTCTTAACCACAATCACGTCTCCGGGCCGCGCCACTGGGACAGCCCGCCTTCCTCGCAGCAGGCTTGGAGCCCCACCCTAGGAGCCGCTGCCGCTCAGCCACTTCCACCCCCACCCGCTATAAGGAATAGCCACTACCGCCATGAACCATACCTGGCCGACCTCCCTCATCCCCTCCCACTGTCGCACGCCGACGTAGCAGCGAGACATGCTCGAGGGGTCCACCCGCACCACTACTCGCAGGGAAAGTGGGGAGGAACCGTCGGAGGCGGGGACAAAAGAGGGGCTGGAGGAGGGGTGGAGCCTCAGCGTTGGCTGCCAGTCCACGTGCTGAGAGACTGGCATCAGCAGCCCCACCACCTCCACGGCTTGAGCAGCGATCAAGAGTCGTACGCCGAATCCACTGACGGGTGGTCATCAGCTAATTGCAGCACCCTGCCTCCACCCATGAGTAAGATCCCTGCTGACCGTTACCGGGCCCCGCTGGTCCCTGCAGACCCCCTGCTGCCACCTGGAGGAAGCCAGCCTCCACCTGCTTTACATGGCCAGACCCACACCCAACGGCTGAAAGATGAGTGGGCCAAGAAGCTGTTTGGTGCTGGCGACAGAGAGAGGAACCAAACCGACAAGAAGCGCGGGGGTGCAAAAGACGCCGAGAAAAAGGTAAAAACCAATCATGATGACTGCATTTTGTTTCTGGTGACTGCCATTTGCTTTCATAGCTTCCAACTGAATGCAATCTCTTTCTTTCCACGACGTGATGTGTCACTGTGTTGTTGATGGATTTTGGAGGAGTTATGTTAAAACTAACTATGCAATGAGAAGCCTTGACAGCAGGTAGCTTCCTCCATCACATAGTGCTGCTGTGGAAATTTACTCAACTCAAGTCTGTCCAAGTGCACTTTATTGAAGTTATAAATCTGCCTGTGTTCATGCCAATTCTTCCCATCACTCCCTCTGTCTGAAAGCCTCCTTTTTAACTCCAGTGCTCTTTGACTCAAATGCTTCTCTCACTGTCATGTCAAACTTTTCATCCGTGTGAAAGTTTCTGAACCCCCACCAAATATCCCTGTACCATATTGAGTAATGTGAGCACACAACTTGGGTCTCTACCCATCAACTACATTGATAAGTTATTTATCCCACTGCTCCAGTATCAGATCATACATTATGCACCAGCCAGACATATGACTTGACCTGAAAACCACCTGTTTTCACACGCTACTGAGTCCAACTGGAGTGGGTTTCAGATCAATGTCACAAAAAGTCTAGGATTAGGCAACTGTGGGACACAATGTGCACATTTGACCAAGGAAAGTGGACTTTTGTATTGATCTGAAACGATGTAGAACACATTGTTGGTGGTAAACCTAATGCAGAGATCTGGGGGAACGTTTGCTGGTCCGTTTATCTCAAATGGTTGCTTGTATTAACATTGACTGCCAGAGGACTGTATTTTCTCAGTTGAGCTATTTAAAGGGAAGTCAACCCAAACATTTTTTTTCAAGAATATGTTCTATGCAGGCTCACTATTTGAAAGGCATTTTGATAAATATTGCATTTGTGGAATAAGAGTTAATTCACCCGTTTTTAGCCATCTCTGGGGGCGGTCTTTTTTTCACTTCTGTCCACTGAAGATGACATCACAACTGCTCAGGTAACGACCAATCACGGCTCACCTGTTTTCTGATGCTGAGCCGTAATTGGTCGTTACCTGAGCCCTGAGCAGTTGTGATGTCATTTGTAGTCGACAGAAGTGACAAAATGGCCGCCCCCTGAGATGGCTAAAAAGGGGTAGATTTTGCTGCTTGATTCATATTCCACAAACGCAATATTAATCAGAATGCCTTGTCTCAACTAGTGGGCCTGCATAGAACATATTCTGGAAAAAAAAACATGTTTGGGTTGACTTGCTATTTAATGGATGCCAAAAAGATCGACACGGCTATGGAGCCTTTTCTGTGAGATGTGGAAGGTGGTCTAATCCAGGGGTCTCAAACACGCAGCTCAGGGGCCATTTGCGGCCCGCATGATGACATTTTGTGGCCACTTAATGTTCATGACATCAAATTTAATGTTAGTGTGGCCCCTATCTGGGCGTTTTTATTTATTTATTTTTTTTATGACTTATGGGCTACCATAGCTCAGGCTCATGACAGCTTTCGGCAAAACATAATTCTGAAGTGATACCAAGTGGAAGGAAAAAATATCCCGTAACCCAGTCCCTGTCGTGTCTTTTTCAAAACCTGCCGCGAAGAGAAAGGGTGGCGATGAGAACAGCCAATTTGACGAAAAACAGGAGACAAAATGTTTTTTTGTTGAGCACGGGGGTACCCCGACATGTCTTGAATCCACAGAGAAAGTTGCGGTGCTCAAAAAATCAGACGTCATCATGACTCAACTAGACATGCTGAGCAGTATACAAAGTATCAGGGAAATGAAAGAGAAGACTTGGTCAAAAATGTGGTTCACGTTCTAAAGAAGCATTGTTCTGAACTGTTATTAATAACGATTGAGAAGACTGGATTAGTTGTACTGTTTTTTTTTTTTTAATACTTGAACCCTTTTTTGTGGAACACTTGATGTGGCCCAGAAGACACCCAGACTCCAGCGGCTCCTCCATAATTGGAGTTTTAGACCCCTGATATATGTGTGTGACCCTTGAGATATGTGTGTGTGTGTGTGTATTAGTAAAAGTAATACCTCTCTGACATTGCCAATCAATACAGAGCTTGTATTGGCTTGTTATGTGTACCAAAGTGTTGGCAAGTAAGTACATATTGTTCTCAAATGGCATCATTTACATTTATAGCAAACGCTGTCACATACTGTAGGCGTAGATGGATATTTGCTTCATATTGAACCAGAATATTGCTTCTTCCTGGTCCCAGGGCCCCCAGGCCACAATCAGAGGAAGTGTTTCAAGGCCGGGGGGGGTGGGAGGACATGAAAGGTCTTAACAGTTACAGGAAGGTGGACATGAACTTTTTTTTGTTGTTCAGTATCCTTCATATGGAGAGCATAGACATAGGCTTTTGAGGCTATTGTCATTATTACTGTGTCAAGATAAAATGATGGTTGTGCACAGTAAATTTTGTAGAGTATATTTTACTCTAATTATACTATATTTGGTCCCAGTCCAAACAGAGAATACATTGTTCAGAGTCAATTTTAGTCAAAACAATGGAGTAGTACTTCAAACTATTAAAATCAACTTTTATTTTGATGAGGAAAAAAAAAGTCACTCAAGGGTTGAGGAAGGAACCTACAACTTTCAGGTTGGGAGACAGCCACTCTACCGCCCGAGCCATACCGCTCCTACTGGGAGTTAGTAAATCGCTGTTATCAGGCTAAATACCCATACCTACGTTTTTGGGGTCTCCTTTTGGAGACACCTGTGATTTGCTAACTCACACTAGGAGTGGCTTGGCTCATGTGGCACAGTGTCTGTTTTTTACCTGAAGATTGTGGGTACACTTTAAATTTCACAGAATACATTTTACTCTAAAAAGACGATATTTGGTCCCAGTAAACAGTAAAATTTGAGAGTCAACTATTCAGCGTACACTTTGCAAAGTAAGTTTTATGCAGAATTTTGTGCTGAATATTTGACTCAAATTTTACTCTGTTTAGACTGGGATGAAATATAGTCTTTTTAAAGTAAAATGTACCCTCTGAAATGTACTGTATACATTCCTCAACCCTTGAGTGAGTTTTTGTTTTAAATAAACTAATACTATGCAAGTAAAATGTACTCGAAAACTTCTTTGTAAAATTTACTTTGAATTTCTGAGTGAAAAACACATGGTTTTTCTGTTTTTTTTTCAGTGTAACATTTTTTCAGTGTAACATTTAATCTGGATATTTTACTCTCTTCCAAGTGTAAATTTTACTCTGTTTCGATAGGGACCGAATATAGTCTTTGTTGAGTAAAATGTACTCTACGAAATGTACTGTGTAATGTGTGCTACAGCTGTACCATTGCCGTGGTCTTTTTTTGTTTTGTTTTTGTTTTTTAAATCTAATATGGGTTTGAATTTGAACCTGACATATTTCAACTGGTTGTATTTATGTTGCAATACCACATGGTGGCACTGCTTCCACAATTTAAAAGATTTCATTATTAGGTACCATTATTACCTGCACAATCTAATCAGTTCAAATATCAAATTATGCCTTTACAAACAATATTATTATTATTACTGTTATCATCGTTGTTATTATTATTATTATTATTATTACTACTACTACTACTATTATTGTTAATAAATCTCTCGCTGTATCCTCACAAGGGTCATGGGTGGGCTTCGGCCTATCCCAGCTGACTGTGGGCGAGAAGCAGCGTACACCCTGAATTGGTTGTCAGGCAATCACAGTTCTCAAATAGATCATTCACACAATTTAGAGTCTTCAATTAACCTACCTTGCATGTTTGTGGAATGTGTGAGGAAACCGGAGTCCTTGGGGAAAACCGGCATACATACAGGGAGGACATGCAAACACCGCACTGGAAGGCCGAAGCTTGGACGTGAACACATGACCTCTGAACTATGAGATGGATGCCCTAACCAGCCGTCCACTGTGCAACAGTAATAATAATTAAAATGATAATAGTAATAATAATAGTAATATTAATATTAATAACAGTGTTAATAGTAATGATAATAATAATAACAATACGTTTTGATTGAGACTGTATTCATTAAACCAAACAGTCGTCATTGTACTTTTAGTTTGCAGTGATGACTGAATTACTGACTGGATCTCTGTTTTGACTTGAGGGAATCCTCTTCTCTTTCACTGTCCCTTTTGTTGTGTGTGCATGTTTGTTTCGTGTGAGAGCGTGTTTGAGCAAGACAGATCGTTGCATAGATACAAGCCACATTTTTAGATGCTACTTTGCAAAGGCTCTAACCGAACCAGATCTCAAAAAACTTGCTACCTTGAAGTGAGGTTAATTACTGGCATGCTCTGTGTAATGCTGACTTTAATTAGTGTTGGACACATTGATTTGTCAGAGGGCATTAATTAAGCAGGGGTCTCTCATTACACGCTCTCTCCTGCATTAAGGGCAAATCATCTTTCAGAGGACAGTTGAGTTCTTCAGTTCCCCAAGCACAAAATAACATACGATATTAAGAGTGTTATGTGGAAATGTGAAGGCAACGAAAGACTTCTGTTTGGTTTATGGGTTACGTCATTGTTTGATGGCTTTGAACAGTAAATCTTGATGACCCGGTGACTAATCTCATGCACATTTAAGGCAGCAGTTTATGACTAAATGGAACAGCTGGACAGTTTTTGCTTGTCACTCCAGTTAATGGTTTGCTACAGCAAACCATCTAAATCCATCTACAGTATATATCTATCCATTCATCTTCTACTGTATACCATTGTGACGGACCATCTCTGTCCAGCTGACATTGAGTCAACACCCTGGACAAAGTTCAGACAATAATTAATAGAAATAGAAGGCACAATGCAATTAAACCGATTGGTTGAGTCAATATAATCACATTGTACAGTCTATTATGTGTTTCAGTATTTGTGAATGTGTGGTTTACTATTTGAGTTGAATCCTACTGGTTGTACATGCAATAACACAGGACTGCACATGCCTGTGTCTTATGTGGAATTTAACATTTCAGTGGGAGGAAAAAACTGCTTGCGTAAATGGACTTGCCTCCACACTGGCGCAAAGTCATACAAATTCTGAACAATGGGTGACACTTGACTACAGTGTTTTGTAGCAGGTGAATTGACATTTACAAGAACCCACTCTCAGTAGAGGTAATAGTGATCCTTTGTTTGCCACAGATCCAAATTTGAGCGGGTAGGTTTGAATTAATGTTCTCTGATCATGTTCTACCGCTTACTCGATTCAGACTAAACAACTATAGTCAAGATGACCCGAGAGACGGGGCAGGAGAGTTCTTGGTGTGTCTGCTGGCCGGAAAAAGGAGAACTGGACTAAACCACCAACTGCTGCATAGCATACAGAAAACAAAGTTAACTAAGAAGAAGTGGGACACTGATAGTTATGAGATGAGAAAAGGAATACAAGGAAACGTTACATAAGGCATGGGTAGAGGTAGTAGAGGCCAAACCGGAAGCATACGATGACTTGTAGGCCAATTTGGGCAGTCAAACTGGAAAGTAAGCTATTATACCGCTTTGCTGTTCAGAATGATAGTGATTGGAAATGTATGCAGCAGGTTACGGTGATTAAGGCTAGAGATGAAAATGTTTTGACCGATGCCCGGTAGTTTGCTGAATATGACAGCAAAGGAAGAGGAGAAGATTGCCATAGACCAGGAAGTAGCAATGGTTAGTAAGGAGGAGTTAAAAGCAGGCATACCCTTTGCCATTCCACTTGGCAGTTTTACCTGAACGAAAGGTGCACCAAAGTAAATTTGATGCTGTACTTGAACCATTTGGAGTATCGGCATAGTTTTGGTCTCTTTTTGAAGATGACACTTTGAATTTTTCTCCTCAACTGTCAGAATCATAAAAGAAGGCGGACCCACGGACGACCCACAGTCTTCTATGTATTCAAACTTCCATAATTCAGTGCCAGCAGCACTTAAAAAGATTCTGACAGTTGTGGAGAAAAATTCAATCTTCGTTGCACCTTTCGTTCAGGTAAAACTGCCAGGTGGAATGGCAAAGGGTTAAAGAGGATTAAAATGGAAAAGCAGTTGGTCCCGAACAAACATGCTGGAAGACAAAAGGCCCTCGCATAAATGTTTTCGCTCAAGTTGCCACAAAGTGTTTGAATAATGTGATCATTTCATGTGAATTAGTTAAAGCATATAGGGTAAATGGCTTTGATAGAACTGAAATTCAAAAACATAACTGCAAGACACTCTATAAGATGGGGAACAGAACACTAAAAATATTGTTACATTCATTTGTTGATGAGGGCAAGTTTGTCTGTTCATATCGTCGGGGCAGGGTTTGTTTTTGTGATGCTTTTTCAGAATCCCTTCTCCACAACAGATAGATGGAAATGTCCAAGATTTTATCTAGCTTCCCAGACCTTCAATTCTGTCACCACCTGGATGTGAAACCTGTGACTACGTTTACGTGCCAATGTCAATGTTCGGGTTTCAGAAACATTCGGGATAACGCGTTTATATGCGTGTGGGCTCAGAGTTACTCCCGTATGAACATATTCGGGTTTTTGGGCGTGTCTATATGACCTTTCACACCCCGAATATTGGCAAACTTTGGGTTATCGACTGCATGTAAATGAAGTGTGTGTCTTTTCTCTCCTTAGAATGGTCGGTTCCGAGGTCTGACAATGGGTTTCCCTCCTCTCCCCCAGCGCTCCTCAGCCAGACGCTCCTTCAGACGTTCCAAACGTCTCAGCCTCGCCCGCTCCCTGGATGACCTAGAGGTAGGAGTGCACGTCTGTCTGTCTTTCTGTGTGTCTCTCACACACACACGCACACCGCAGCGCACACACCCCCACACATACTCATACAGCCTTACATACACACAAAACACACTCTCTCTACATTTTCAGACAAGTGGCGCGTGTTATTGCAACACTCGAGCTTTGTCTGAGCGTTATCGTCACATTTGAGCCACACGTGCACCAGCTCTTTCTAATAATAGCAGCTCATGCGCATCATCACAGGACACCTCAAGCCCTCTTTTCATATCACCATGGCAACGTACACACAGTTGTGGACAAGCCAGCCAATAAGGAGTATGGCGTATGGTTATGTAGATTTAGATCATACAATGTTTGACTGTTGTTACTGTTTATTGTTAACCCATTAAAGCCTGAAGCCCCTCGTGAGACATCTCTCTAAAACCTACGGTTGTCTTTGGAGTCACCCTTGAAAACATGACATTTTCGCCACCTACAAAATAAGGAATATTCCAGCCCCTGTAGCAGATACAAACATAATTCCAAAAGAATTTGAGAGCTTAGACATGTGACTCTCACACAGGCCCGAGTTTATTCATCTTTACTGTTTCAATCGTAGATGCAAGTGAAGCACTATTTTTATTTTTTTTTAAATCGAGTGGTAATTACCATTCTTTATTCTCTTACAAAGACGTTGAAATCGTCATTGTCTAAAGAACATACTGTGTCTTAACCATACATCACGTTTGGATGGTTTCACGGCTTCAGATCTCCTGTGATCGACTTTGCCGCCATTACTCCTTGAAAAAATTCCGGATATCCTCCGACAACTCATGACACGGTCACATGTATATTCTGATGCATTTCATTGGCTAAGAGACCGAGAATTGGATTAAAAAAAGAAAATGACGTATACACTCTCCGGCTTTAAAGGGAGAAAAAACGCAACAGCGCTCCCGGCTTTAATGGTAGAAACGCGGTTATGCGCTCCCGTCCTTAATGGGTTAAAGCCACTGAGGTATAATAATCCTACAGTACGTTGATATGTGTCGTTTCAAGAAAGAAACTTCTGTTGATCGTTTTAGATACGAACCCCAATTCCAATTAAATAAAAACAATACAATGGTTTGCAAATCCTTTCCCACCTATATTTACTTGAGCATTCTACAAAAACAAGATATTTAATGTTCAAACGGATAAACGTTGTTGTTTTTTTTCTATATGATCTAATTTTGAATTGATCCGTGCAGTATATTCCCAAAAGCTGGGAAAAGGGCATGTTTATCACTCTCTTGCATCGCCTTTCCTTGAAACAACACTCAAAAAGTATTTGAGAACTGAGGACACTAATTGTTGAAGCTTTGTAGGTGAAATTCGTTTCCATTCTTGCTTGATGCAAAACTTTTTGATCACCAGGCCGGGGTCTCTGTTGTCGTATTTTTCACTTCATAATTTTGATTATTATTATTATTTCAGTCTGAAATAAACACTTTTCTTTTTAGTTTGTTGATTTGTACTTTTATATACTTTAGTAAAGTATATATATATATGCTGCTTTTTTATTCAAATGCTTGTTCGCTGTTATCAGCATGATTATAGAATGGGGATTTTGGGTCTAAATCCGTGGTCTACTGTTCTTATTCTTGGTTTTTGTAAAATAAATTTACCCCAAAAAAGCAACTTATACACAGCGAGTTTTTAAATGTCTTTTACTTCTTCATGATGCATTTTTGATGGGTGCAATTTATAGTCCAAAAATAAGGTATTTTGCTGGTCGACTAGTCACTGATAGTAGTCCCAATTAGTAGACTAATCTGATAATATTGCAGCATATTGCACCAGCAAGCAGCTGATCTTACTGTGTATAACTATCATTATCTTACAGCTTGAATTCCTTAAGGTATGTGCACACCAAAAATAAAGACCATTGAGATGAAAGTACATTGAACTTTTATTAAATTTTGTATTCCTCACGTGTTTATAAATGATGGTGCAATTTAAATTGAAGGCAATACTATAGCCTTAATATTTTTGGCTGTAAATGTTTAGTACAAAATCCATTTTGGAATCTTTTGATGAAATCATAGACCACAGATGATGATATCGCTAGATTCCTAAACATTGTTCTTAAATTGTTGGGACAATTTGTTCACGCAGTTGTTGAGCCTTTTGGTAATGGTCCTTTTACACCCAATAATATTACTCACCTGTTTTCAATTAACCTGTTCACCTGTTTTTTAATTTTATTTTATTTTTAGCTTTCCCTAGTATTCTCAGTCTTTTGTTGCCCTTGTTCCAGCTTTTTGGAAGGTGTTGCAAGCATCAAATTAAAAATGAAAAGATATTTACCAAAAACAACACAAAAAAAATAAATAATGTTCATCAGTTATAACATTCATAAAATTCATTGTAATTGAGGTTTATATTTTCTTGTTATCACAATACAAATAATCATTTTCTCGTACGTTCTTACAACTTGGCAACTTCTTCTGCAAACATGCCCGTAAAGCATTCCGGATGAAAGTAAACAAAATAATACGTCTGACACTGGAATCTGTGCTTTCCCATAAGAAACTGGAAACCCTCATAACAATTATTATTAATTATTAATAAGTTTTAGAACATATAATAATAATTCTAATTTTAATTTAAGGTTAACCACTGTATTGTTAATGTTAAAACAAAACAATACTTCAAACAATCTCATAACGTCAATGATCAATGAGAAGGGTGTGGCAAAAGCTGCATAGATGTTCAACATTTTTAAAGTCAAGTATAAAACAACACCAATCAATTTTACAAAGCCCCCGAAAGAAAAAAAAAAAACCTCTAAACCTGTGCCAACTAAAATCACAGTAATAAACATATTGTTAAATCAATACCTAATTGAAAATTAAAATGTTATCTTTGCCCAAAAAGTAGCTCTTCCTTTGTCCAGCAAGAATTACTACGGTATCTGCGTTCAACCCACCCCTGAGGAGCATGCAAGAGTATTGCATCTTATTGTGCACCTAATAAGGGATGCACCCAACACTACAGGCATGAGCTATTATTTCTGTCTTCATTAACATGGCAATGCTGCGCATTGTAGTCAAACCAAGCTAAACATCGGGAAGATTGTTAACCTCGACTGATGTCTGCTGGAGAAGAGTGAGATGGAGGCTGAGCATAATTCACAACAACAGTTTTGCTTGCCTGTCCTCTTAAGATAGAGATCAGAGGAAAGTTAAATATTTCCGCTGTTGGTGGCTGTTTGAGCATTGTGGAATTTTTCCCTTTTCCATGGTTGGTCTCCATCGTAGGATTTTATAGCAAGACTAGGCAAAGACACTGGGATGCCATTAGTATTAAATGGCCTTCCAATGAAAAGTTTTCTCCATGACATGGTATTTATTTGTCTTGAAGGCACCATGGGTATTCCCACTATTTGTATACAGCATATTACAGTATATTATGATTATATTATCATTTTATTCAGTATCCTTTCCTCTGCCCCTGCCTCCCTCGTTATCTTACCCTTTTCTTCCGGTCATTAGGCCTCTTTCTCTTTGTGCTCATGCAATAATGTCCACAGACAGAGACAGCTTTGTGTTTGTGTTGACCATGGGGGATGTGTGTGTGTGTGCATGTGCGAGTGTGTTTTTTTTTTTTTTTTTCGGAGTGGGGTAGCTCGAACATATCTGGCACTCAAAATGAACTCTGATGAGCGGCAATATGCGGCACATATGCACTGTGCAAATTCACAATCAGAGATGGGCAGAAAAAAAAATGAATGCTCTTCCTTTGAATGACAAAAGGCAAAGCAAGGCAAGTTTATTTGGATAGCACATTTAATGTACAAGACAATTCAAAGTGATTTACATTAAATTGACATTGAAAAACATTATACAGAAAGAGAAACAAAACATGAAGACATTGAAAAACGGTAATAGAATCATCTGAAATAATTAGATTCAAATGAAATGAAAAAAACAAGCATCAGTCTAGATAAATTAAAAGACTTGGTATGCTCAGGGCTAAGATAACGACCAATCATGGCTCAGCTTCAGAAAACAGCTGAGCAAAATGGCCGTCCCCAGAGATGGCTAAAAATGGGCGGATTAACCCTTATTCCACAAACACAATATTTATCAGAAAGCCATGTTTCAACTAGTGGGCCAGCTGGGAACATATTCTTGAAAAAAATGTGTTTGGGTTGACTTCCTTCTTTAAGCTTGATTTTCTTTGCATAGTTAGAATTGTTTATACAGTTCTTGTATTGAATCTCATTTTTGGTGCTTCTGTAATCAATGAAGCACCCAATGAGTGTATTTAACCGACTCGTACTTAATAAATGAATGATTATTTTAAGAAGTGCTTCAGAGTTACTATTTTTGTGCATCAAATGAAATTGAAAGGCCACCGACCCACACGAACAATTCTTGAGTGGCCCTGAATGGCTGAACACAAAATGGCAAGGTGATTGTAGTTGCAATTGTCCCCTGCTATACAAACTGTTCACCAGCAAGACTCAACAATGAAACCAGGGCAAAAAAAAAAAGTAAGAAATTAAGGCTTGAATCTGAATGCACAAATTTAAGTGTCCTACAATGTACACAATCGGTTGATTGCAAGGCTGATTGCAAATATTTCCCCCACAACCTACAATGTTGTTCTGTTTTTGAGTTGGTGCGGATAAACAACATGGAGGAGCTCTCTGTCATGCACAAACGCAGATATGAAGACAAAGCCACTGTGGTCGCTGTGGTTGTTGGTTGCCAGAACCCCTATGGCGGAATCTTTTGTTGATTTCAGTGGATTTAGCCTCTATGTACTTTGTGCTTTAAGTTTGAATTTTTTTTACATTAGTGTGATATTAATATTCATGAAACTCTGGTTTAACCCAAACACACTGATAATTCCTCCTGGTTCCATATTGTATGGCATTGTGAAGATGTAACTAGTCTCTTAGAATGCTAAGTCACCCAAACAAAAAAAGTTTCAACTCAATAAGAAAAAATGCTGAAGTAGCAAATATACTAGTTTTTGCCCAATTATATAAGACCATTTCACTCAGGACTGGGGCGGCCCTTCTCTAGAGCATTGAATATTAACTTTCCACTCCCCAAATGACAAATGAAAAGTTCAAATGAATATCCTAATCCTGCTTGCTAGTGCTGCTCACTTTGCTGTTTCCTGGCCCACTGGGGGCTCTCCTGACCAACACAGTAAAGGAAGGACAGGGAGCTCAGGCACGTCCGAAGTGGATTTTTTTCTTCCTTGATGGAAAGTGCAAATTCCAATACGGTAATAGATGACTTCATCAGGATAAAATCATAATGTTGGATTGGCACAGTTGGGTACTCACCACTGGCATGGAGGCTGAAGCCTCCCTAAAATGTTCTTAAGCCCCCCTAAATGATTTGATTGCATTTGTTTTTTCTTTGTTTTGTTTTTTTGTTGTAACATTTCTTTTTGACAAAAAAAAGTACTACAAAGTTTGTAGGGAGGCAGATGTTTGCAAATGTCTTATTTTGTTAAAAAACAAAAAGATAATCAGTCTGCTTTTGTGTAGGGCTACAGAAATCAATGAATAATTACTGTTGAGAAGCTGAATTTGGACAATGAATGATTACTCAATTCTTAAAATAGAGTTTGATTAGAAGTTGTCGATGAATCTGCTCATTTTGGCACCTCTAGGACTGCTGATATTTTTCAGAGCTGCAAGTTTGTGTGTTTTACTTTTTGTTTTTATTGTGGAAAAACGTTTGTGTTGGTGATTTGACTGATCAATCGTGGTTCCTATTTAAAAAAAAAAAAAAAATTACACTTAGATTGAAGTGATGCTGCACCCACTTTCCCCACCTCAGGGCCTTTCCTAGGCCATGAAGGGGAAGGGCAGGGTTATAAGTGGGGGTGTGAGTGTGTGTATCACCACTGTGTGTCAAGGCATGTTGTGGAATGCACCCACTTCTGAACTCTTCTGTAAAGTGTGACCATTCTAACGGTTTAGTCAGCTGTGCCGTCCACTCCGCTGTTTCGTCTTCTCCTCCTGCCCTTCTGTCTGCTCTATCATCTCTTGGTCGTCCAAGAAGGATCAAAGTCAGCCAATCAAATTCTCCTTCCCTTTCCTCCCTCGTCACGAATGTCACTTATGCACGGGGCATACTAATAAGATGACAGATGAGGGCACTGAGGGTAAGGCATTCACTCAGAGCTGAGCATGTATGTGTGTGTGGGGGGGGGGGGTCTCTGTCAAGGCGGGGGTCTCCCTCTTCAACTGTGCCTCACATTCTGCATCTGATTAGTGTGTATGCGCATGCCTCTCACACCACAACAGTGTGGGTGGAATAGGAATGACACAAGGGTGGGTGGCAATGCAGAGAAAGAGGAGGGTGAGAGCAGAGAGGCAGGGCGACGGAGACGATAGAGCGAAGAGGAAGAGGAGGAGGGGAGATGAGAAAGAGCAAGCAAGTTGGAAGGGGAATCTAGCAACAGCGACGTTCTGAAGCGGGTTGGACTCTTAGACGGCATCAAGATTTAGCGCGCACGCACACGCACGCACGCACACACCTATTCGGCTGATAGCAAGGCGCACCTTGGGGAGCTCTCACATGTAGTGTTGGGAATTAATCGTGTCTTTCTTCATGGAGCCGCAAACTTTGAGTGGGGACTCAGAAACGACCTCGCAACCAGTGAGTAATCGCGGGGAGGTGGGGGGGGGGGCGTTGGGGGGGTTGCACATGTGTGTTTGTGCGCGTGTATGCGTGATCCAACCAATGAAGTCCTTTTATCCATTAACACAGAATGATACGCAATCTTGTCTTATGAACTGTGGTGACAAATTTCAATCTTTTTCTGCTCTTTAGTCGAACTTCTTCAATATGTCCATTTGATCTTGTGGTTAAGTGCTTGTTGATTCACGCTAAAATTGACGCTACGTTCTGAAACTTTAGTTGCACTGCCCAGCTCTGGAATGACAGGTCATGTGACCAGTGTCAGCCAATCGCCGCGCAGTTTTTGACAACGTTTCATCAAAGGGATACCTGTTGATTTCTGGCTGTAGTCTATTAAAGCAACAAGAGAGAACACGCTCAGTTATGCATTGGATGTGTTATAAAAATCCCATTGAGTATCAAGGCGCCAGTTAGTCATTCTTGGCTCTAGGGTAGAAACCAGCGCAGAATCTATTTTAATTTCACAAAACGCATCGGTGACAAAACAGTAGTTTGCAGTTCATCTGACCCAGCGTGTTTATGCAACAATCCCCCCAACCCTTCTTCCATCAATAGACCCAGACATAAAACGCCCATTCATACCCTACCAAAAAGGAACAATCGCACAATATGTTGCCCGCCCAAAGATAAGTGACCCACACACACATTACTGCTGTGTGTGTTCCTCGTGATTTCCCCTGGGATCAAAAGTGTTTGTAGAGAAGGCAAATCAGATGATGAGTCAACACGGCTCCTGTACACGAAAAACACCTCAGGATGACAGGCTCAACATCAGATGCAAGCTCCACTTTCACATGAAGACAAGTGCCTCTTTTTTTCCCCCTCATCAAGTACCAGATGGGCGCAGTTCACTTCAAGAGCGCAATCAAACGTTGCCATGTGATAAGCCACTCGCTGCAGTGTGTGCTCGTTTTGTGTGCAACAGGAGGATAATTTCAAACATTGCCTTACGACATTTTGCTGCACTTGTGACTGACGGACCAGCCTTCAGCCAACAACCACAGCAAATTACAATGACATGCATGGCCAGCCAAACACTCGAGTCCATTAAAATGGAGGTCCGAGTGGAATGTTGTGTTAGCTTGAATACAAATTAAATATAGGATTGTCCCATAATGTCACCTTACTAAAATAATGGTCACCTTTAACAGAATAATACTAATGATAATAAAATAGCCTCATGCATGCCGTCATGATGTTGGCCACCTCTGCTAAAATCGGCTACATCCTTCGTTAAACAGATCATTCAATTCTACCCCTGAAATGAAATTATTCATTAATATAATATATTCAGTTTAGTTCAGTCTTGAAAGAAAAAAAGAAAAAAAAAGACTTGAGCCATTATTTCAGGAAGGTGATAGTGGTAAATGGGCTTTCTGGGAAACGATTGTGTTACAGTGTCTGGAATTATCTCATAATTCCAAAATTTATTTTTACACTAAACGTCATTATCAAATTATCTGAGTGATCTCAGTTTGATTGCTGTCCTCTGTGCTGTACTTTGATTCTAACAGCAGAGGGCAATGTTGAAGTTTTTTTTTTTCCTCCGGATGAACTTGGGTGCACGGCAGTAAAAAAAAAAAAAAATCAAGAGGGATAATTGAGGCTGATGCCAGAATGGATCAGCAAGATTGATAGTTCTTTAATTTTCACAAACAACGGTACTTTTTCAGCCTCTGGATGCTTTAACACAGATCTTTACTCATGTGTCTTGCACTATTTAAATCTGATTTTATGTATTAATCAATGCAGCAATGTTTTTTTTTCTCCTTTGGACAGATGATTGTGCAGTTGATTTTATTGATCCATGACATTATAGTGATTTATGAGTAAGTACCCCTTTAGTCCTGAGACAGTCACTCCATACAACCTGATAATTCTCAAACAAAAGTCTGTGGTTAGACTGCATGTTCCAGCCAATAGTTGTACAGTATAACGTTTCTCCTCCTTTTCGGCTTCTTTTCTCTTTTCAGAACGTCCGTTTAACTAGTTTGGACTGTGTCATGCCCCATACTGTATGTGTGGGCTTGCAATTACTGCGGCTGGGAGGAGGGTTGGGGGTGGCATTTGTACCGCTTGAAGCCCGTGTCATGAAGGCTTGTGGCAACGTGCTTCGCTTCCGTGCGCGCGAGGTGGTGGGCGCTGCATGCTGGAGCCATTCCTGATGTTGCTATGAGACAGGGATGTGGAAGGCTCACTTCATCAATAGCATACCGCAGCATTCTGGGCTGGCTCAAGTGAAAAGCTCGCTTCAAAAAATGAACAACGGCCATCACCTTTTCGATGCTTTTCTTCTTTGGGATTCCCTCCCAGCAAGAGAAAACGAAGAGAGTGATAATCAATCAAACAAATTTTTTTTTCATACAAAAAAAATGCAACTCAAAGTGTTGTCCAATAAAAATGTCCAAAACACAACATAAAAAGAAGACCCGCTCCTGCGCTCCCTCCCAACAAACCCAAAGACATATATCTGCTAGTACATCACCACTCGCACATACACACACACCCAAACCCACACACACGCACACACACAAAGCACACAACCTGATAAACTGTGTTAAAAAAGACATGACAAGGTACAGAGAAACCATATGAGGAAAGGGTACCCAAGGGGGGCTCATTCATGCTGAGGGGAATGACAGGCCACGGGCCACGGGGAGTGCCAGATTAGCCGGGGAGACCCCACATCTAGTGTAGAGGCCCTCGGTCATCTAATGTCAACATTGAGTTGTATGAATGTACTGCATAACTCTGCGTTCGGTTTCGACCCCAACTCAACACCCAGAAACCCATAACAGGAAATTAGGGGAGTGAGGTGTAAGCTTAAAGGCCACATGCACATATTGAATTGCAGTCTTTGTTTCTATATGAGTAAGTGGACGTGAGTGGTGTGTGTATTTCTTGTGGTTTCCGAAAGGGTTGACCTACTGGGTGGTTTAGTTAAGTATAGTTTTATTAAAAAAGATAAAGAAAACATTTAATGTAATGAGCATCCAAAGTGTTTTATTTCAAACAAAAAAAATGACAGCATGCGTCGCAATCGTGCCGCAGTCTAGCAGCACAGCAGTGGTCACTTTTAATTTAATTGACGACAAGCTTATTACAAAGGATCAAGTGCGATCGGGGCCGTCCTTACCAACAGGCTTACCTGGGCTTGAGCCCAGGGGCCTACGGAAGTCGGTGGCCTATCAGAATTTAAAAAAAAAGAAAAAATCTTGCTTTTTCTGTCAATCACTTTACCTTCCTGCCCTGAGTTGACCAGGCCGCAGCGATTCTGTGCAACGTCCGTAGAAAGGGTCCCTTGCTGCAGTACACGAAGCCCGCTCTAGGTAGCCTATCGGCAGGCATTCAATTCCCCATTATTCTGTCATTAGTTTATTTGTCAGTCAATCATGTCATTGTGGCATCCGCGGACCAATCACACACCAGTACGATACACTATGACAGTTTTCAGCCAATCCCCATGTAGAGGAAATTCCAGTTACAGAGCTCCTGACGTCACGTGACTGATCCCGCGCGTATTTGTTTATGCAGCCAAGCTGACAGGAGCGTAGCTTGGCTGCACTTTATCAGTCAATATTCCGTCCAAGTGAACACACATCTCACTTTGATAAAAAGGACATAATGAGTGGACAGGTTGGAATATCACAGATGCACCAGGAGTGCTTTTTCACCGACGGCAGATGCAACTGGGGAGTCCTAGCGAAATAGTTTCGCAATTGAAGGTTACAAAGTTTGGGTTATGGGTCGTGTGGACTTAGAATCGTAGGGCTTTAAAGCGGAAGTCAACCCAAACATATTTTTTTCAAGAATATGTTCCCAGCAGGCCCACTAGTTCAAACACGGCATTCTGATTAATTTTGCGTTTGTGGAATATAAATGAAGCAGCAAAATGCACTCGTTTTTAGCCATCTCTGGGGGCGGCCATTTTGTCACAACTGCTCACAACGACCAATCACGGCTCAGATTCAGAAAACAGGTCTTCCGCTTTAAGCTTTTAGACCGGCATACTAGCAAGTTCAACCAGACTGCCTCGGAGCCAGGGCTGGGCTGATCGGCATCTTTTGCTCCCTGTCTACCATTGTCAAAGTGTGGTGTTCCCTTAAATTAGTGGCAAGTTTTCTACCCTGCCAAAATGGCCTTGTTTTTATTTGGCGCAGGGCATTGTGGGATGCGTGATGCCAGCGTCCGGAGCTCTATATTTTGTTTTGTATATTTTTGTACTTTTATTACTTTCTACATACTATTGTGATCCGAGCAAGTATTGTAGGCTCAAGAGTGCACCACCTGTGCTAATTTGGTTAAGGATAGTTTTTTGTTATATCAGGGCAATACTATTAATATATATATTTTTTTTAATTCATAGAAGTGATTGGGAAATGCACTATTGGTTTATAAAAACTATAGTGCGTGAATGCATACTGAGCTGTTGGTCAATGTTAAAAAATCAGTTAAGAAAAGCCCTTTTTACGCCTGCACTGAGCAAGGAACAAGTGCAGTGTCTTCGAAGGCAGTAAATGTTGCGCTCACATCTGAGTTTTCCAGGGTTCGTTCAATGTTGCAAATGATCACAAAAAGTTCACCAGACGTTCGCCAACAGTTGGATGGATTTTTCTTGTCGCGAGAGAATTTTGAACATGTTCAACAAGAAAAGTACAGGCAAACGTCTGATGAATGTCTGACGACAGTTTGGCGAACATTTACGACCTTGAACGAACCCTGACGTGAACATGCATTTTTCTACCTTCGCCAACAGTCGGAAATGTTCGCCCCCAATTTGGGATAGGGGCTTTAGAGTCAGGGAGGGGGGCCTATAGTTGATGGTTAGCCCCGAGGCCTATAAGTGGCTCAAGACGGCCCTGGGTGTGACACAGGTGATAGAGTGCTCATCTCCTCAGCCCGCTCTGACCAGGTTTTTTTTATTTTATTTACATATAAGACGCTGCCCATGAAGAAGGTAACGTCGGCCCCCGTCTATAAAATCCAAAATATTGCGACTTTCAATGTAATATTTTTAGGATATGATTTGGCCACGCATATATGTGCGCGCATAAACTTTTTGGGACGTAGAGCTTTTCATAGAAATGCATTGGAGGCAGGGCTGTGCAATTATTCGAAATTCAATTACAATAACGATTATTACACTTCACGATTACAAAATTGACATAATCGCAAAAAACGATAAATGTTTGTTTACACAAGGAAACCGTACTTGAATTTATACAGTTGCACTTTTTAAAAAACATTTTTATAACAACTAATTTTATAAATTTTGTTTGGTCCAAAAGTAACATACATGATTATAGTGTTAAACATTTTCTTGTTTTGTACCAAAAAATAAATGATTGTTTAAATAATCGTGATTTCAATTATTACCAAAATAATCGCGATGAATCTTTTTTTCATAATCGAGCAGTTCTAATTGGAGGCTTGCAGGCAGACTGCATTGCCAGCAACTGCCACTGTAAATGCCTTTTTTTTCTTCCTTCTTAAAGGAAGAACATGAAACCTGACAGGAGTGCTGACTAAATTATGGCAATGCCTCAGGACAATTTATACAACTTACATTTTCAAATAAAGTCCAAACTTTAGCACACTGAGACTTTAATACGTAACTTAAATTTTAGTTTGGGATTGCAAAAAAATGGGACACTTGATATGAGGCTGTGATTTGAAAAGGGAGACAGAGGAAGAGGCTGGAGAGCTGAAGGCTATGCCGGGACATGATTGGCAGACTGACCTTTGTTCCCTCCCCCTCCTCAGCTCACGCTGCCTGATGGGGGCGTGTCTCTATGGAAACAAGCCGTTTGTGTATGTGACAGAATGGAACTTCCTTGTCAGTGTGTCGGTTAAACGTGTGTGAGAGTTTGTCAGCCTTGGGACGGGAAAAGAGAAAACGACTGTGCTAGCAATGCATTGGCTTACTTGCAGCTTTATCTTGTAAATCTGTTTGTGTGTGTGTGTGCATGTGTGTGACAGATGTGCAAAGCCCTGGTTTCATCCATATTGGACGTCTGCATGGGTTTCCTGTTCTAAATATCTCCAGAAGAAGCTCAGTGGGTGTCCCAGTGCATGTGTGTATTTGTGAGCAACATGTAGATGAGGTAGTCAGTAGTCAGCAGGATGAGCCTGAGGAAGAGGCTCTCCTTTAAGCGGGTCTGGAACTTCAATACAGTGAGTAGTGCACACTCTCTGACTCTCTTTTTCACACACTTAGGTCTACTATATTACACCTAGCGCTAATCTTTTAGTGTACTTATTATTTTCATCAATCAGATCATAAAAGTGTCGAAGTGTCATCGTATGCTGCCCATCTACTGATTCATGTGTTTGAATTCAAAATTAAAGTAAGTACAAAATAAATAGAAATAAATAATAATCGGCTTTTCTTTAAAGACTATCTTTAGTTTAAGTTGCATGGTGGTGATGGAGCTGGAGAATATTTGACAAAAGTCACCGTATGTTTGTATTTCACTGCTAAGGACACTGTATACCAGGGTATTATATACATCTATACTGGTAACTTTTCATTTATTTATATGAAAGCAATATTCCAAACTGAGATGACTTGAAATTTCATTATTCACTCCAGACACCGCAGAAAAAAAACACCACCATTTTTGTATGTTTTTAAAGAAGAAAAAAGTAGCAATGTATTGTATAAAAACTCAATAAAACAATCAAAGTAAAGCATTAAACTGGCTTTATTAAGTGTAATTACTGAACATTGGGAGAAACAGAAAGTCACATCGGTATTGTTGTAAATGTGCCTTTCAGGGGCGTGGCCTCGTGAGAATAGAAACGGTTGCGGAAGTTGATCTGCTAATCTGGTGCAGCAAGGGTGGCATCTGCCAAACCGTGCTAAATTGCCGCCAGTTCATTTTGGTTCATTTGTAGGAAGAGTATATGTCGCTGTCCTGTGAAAAACACTTATGTCCATTTTTTTTGTTTTTTAAATGTTTACCTTAATGAAGCTTCCGTTTTACAGACATCCCATTAACGTGAATTTTCTTTTTTTCAATGGCAAAATTGGTCATGCATGTTTTTCACAGGACAGCGACGATATGCAAATAGATGAATTTAGCATGCGCAATGTGATTTATGAAACCTGAGACAAATTGCCGTTGCTGATTTTCTGCCTTTGAATAGCGTGTCAGAAAGGCAGGTGCGAACCAGCAGGCAAAGTGGCTCCATCTTAGCACAGGCAAAATGAAAGGTGGCGAGGAAAAATTTTCCACTCTTGGAAAACATTTTTGAAAGGTCAACAAAAATTATTGAAACAATATTGTCTATTCAGCAATACAATTTGGGGGATTCTGAAGGGCTGACTTGGGGCCAGTCACCTACGACAAAAGTCCTTTCAATTCTGCATTGCCATGAGTCAGGGTCATTTCACCGCACCGTCACAATTGTCTGGTGCAGAGCGTTTTTTCAGGTGTACTTCCCATGCTTTGAACGTAATGTTACGCAGGATGGCCACTGGGGACGAGTTCAACAAAAATTGGCTTTCATGCTTCCCCAAATTTAGCAAAGCAATAGATTTCCTTTCTGTAAATCAGTATTATGTTTGTGTGACTTCTACTAACACTTTAAACTTCATTTTGGGCTTGCACTGCTTTCCCAAGTATCAACACTAAAACCCTCAGTTTCAGTTTCAAATCTATTCAGAATTGATTATCCTATCGACTGTTCCATCGAATCATCAAGTGTGTCAACTGCAGTCTCGCTATGGCAACCCCCGGTGAGGTTTCTGATAGACTGAAAAGGTCACAAACGCTATGTTAATGTATGCTGGAAATGTCTGTGTGCATTGGTAACATGGTGCCCACGAAGCTTCGTAACAAACATTTTGTGTCGACTTATTTTGGTGGTGGTTGACTCATTTGACTTGAATGCCTTTTTTCTCAGCACTACCCTCTTTTAAATACGCCAGTCTCCACCCCTTTTACACCTGTTGCCTACAGTGTTTACAATCCGTTAGGGCAAACGTGCCATTTAGCGCCCACTATTTGGGATCTTGGTTAATCAGCCCCATAGTGTTTGTGCGCTGTTGTTGCTTTAACTCCTTACGTTCATCGCAAGTAATGTTCACGCAACATGTAAAAAACATAATGATAGGATTTGTAGGTCAACAATAGTGAAAGAAGAGGATTTGTGCCTGAGAGAAGGGGAAAAGGTAGATGGAGGTAGAGGGCGAGGTAAAGTGACAGTGAAAACTAGCAAGCTCTAGGCTGTTTCTCATGCGCTCACAAGCCAGATGTGTGTTGGCTGAGCAGGAGAAATAGTCCAAGGTGGGGACATTGCCAGAAATGAGGACAAATGGACACTAAGACAAAAAACATTTCTGGCCACTGTTAGTCATGATGTCTCATTCATACACACCCAAGACATACGTACGCGAGAGCCTGTGCGCAATGCAAAAGACAATGGAAAGATATGCCAACTGCTTCTATTCCTTCGGTTCCTCTCCAGTTATCGAATTTACTGTTGGGACTGGTTGCTACAGAATTTATAGTTCATTCAAACAGATGTTTTGATTTAATTGTACTGCAAGTCTGTTCTTTCTTTCCCCTGTCTTTTATGTGACAGTGGTGATCTCGAGGCAACCAGCCAAGTGAAACAGACATCTATCACCCCGTTCGCCTTCTTAGTCACGTCTGATGTGTGACTCACTTGTTGGGAAACAAACATCAACTGCATTCTTTCCTTTTGATAGATCGACGATATTGATTTACAAAGTGCCTCATGGACATTCAGACTTGCCTGGAATTCCATCAACTCATAGATCTAGTGATTTAGATTTTGGTAGTCTCTTTTCAGATTTGTGGTTAAATTTGTCATTTGAGCAACCACATCCCTGGATCACACTGGTTACCCCGTTCATGCTCACAAATGAGCAGCCACCAGTAAGTTCCTTTTGGGTCATAAAAGCCAATAGCCGGTTTCCATCTTGCCCCTCCCATATACAGACTAAGCAGACCGGGCACGGTGTCTCAGGTCCTCTCAATGGCCACCACTATTCACCTCATATTCAAAAGTAAACAGTCAGGCACGCACACGTTCAAACTGTTGGTGCAACAGCTTCCTCTTCAGCTGGAAGCGTGTTTGTGCGTTTGCCCTATTTGAAAATGAGTCTTTTCCAAAATCAGGAAAAATGTCAGTTTTCGAGTTTGATGTTTTAGGGCTCTCGCTGCCACATTTTAAGACTACTTCAACAAGTCGGTGTTTGTCCATCTTTAAGCCTTCTCTGGAATCATTGAGTTCCTCTCGCACACACGCGTGGATCTCATTCCTTCCTAAAAGGTGGCTGTTGCCGCTGCAGTGACGGAGCCAGGAATAGGTTGCTGTGGTACAAACAGTGTTGTCTTTGTGTTATGTTGAGTGCCTATGTGATCCCTCCGAGTTTCTCTCACAGGTAGAATTTTTTTTGTTCACCAAGTGAAGTGTCACTACCTGCTTTGTGTCTCATCCTATGCAACAGAGCCTTTTTTTTTCCCCCAGGAGTCCTTGTTCCAACTTGAAGCCCATGCGCACACAGGAAATGTATTGGAAGATTTCGTTTGTTTAAAGAAAGTTTTATAGCTGTGCAAGTCAAACTATTATGAAAACAGTTGGAGCGGATGGCTATAAATTGTGCAGAGTGTTTAACCCCACATCCTGGTTTCATAGCAGATGATGTAAGCCTCACCTTCAACCAGCTCACAGCTAATAAATCACTTGAGACTAACACGCAAGG
Source organism: Filicampus tigris (assembly GCF_054856515.1). Lineage (NCBI taxonomy): Eukaryota > Metazoa > Chordata > Actinopteri > Syngnathiformes > Syngnathidae > Filicampus > Filicampus tigris. The sequence goes on from NC_141222.1 coordinate 10,819,549, forward strand.
TAACCAACCACTCACTGTATGTACACATACGCAGAAGCACAACAATAACAGCAGCACATATGGCGACATGGGGAGCTGAAAGGGGAATATGACGGTAAACATGCATAATACTGTAGATGCCTTCTCATAAGTGGAGCAGCATTGCTGCCATTGGCTTGGCAACCCCAAATGAAATATTGTGGTACAAAAGATCCGCTCAACTAATTTACCATATTTTCCGGACTACAAGTCGCTCCGGAGTACAAGTCGCACCAGCCATAAAATGCATAATAAAGAAGGAAAAAACATATATAAGTCGCACTGGAGTATAAGCCGCATTTTGGGGGGAAATTTACTGAATAAAATCCAACACCAAGAACAGACATGTCATTTAAAATTTAAATGACGAACAATTTAAAATAAAAATAGAATAGAAGCAAGAACTGAGCTTGGCTGAGCTTACGTTACATTACACAAAGCCCCGAGGAAGCCAAGTTATCTCCGTCGCGTAACGCTAATATTAAATGCACAAGCTAGCATCTCCGTCACGTAACGCTAATATTAAATGCACAAGCTAGCAAATTAGTAAAACAAATAGACGTGTTGGGCACCACTCGCAACTCCCTGCTGACGGTGAATAGTTATAGGGCCGGGGCGCGAACCGTGTAGACTTGTATGAACACGTCCGTGGCATAAAAAAGATTGGGGACCACTGCTCTAAAGAAGACATCCGGACGCTTAGTCTAGAGTGCCCTTTTGCAGTGTACTGTGAAAATAACGTGAAATGATGTACCGGTAATAATATGTTAATAATTTCACACATAAGTCACTCCAGAGTATAAGTCGCACCCTCGGCCAAACTATGAAGAAAATGTGACTTATAGTCTGGAAAATACAGTAGATGGCCCATCCTGACACGACAATGAATAGAATTGCGATTGAAGATGGAGGACATCCATCCATGCATGTTAGATGGTCACCTAAGGCATTTGAAAGTACTGTGATGATCACTTCATTGTTGACGTCTTGGTCAAACTTGTTTGCCGTCACTGCGTCCTTACTCAACCTACAATGAATTGAGATGTAATGCAGAGAAATCTGATTTGTAACGAGTGCAGTTTACACAATGTTCTAATTACAGTATAACTGTCTATCAGACTGTACAGCTTCATCCGAACATGCAGTTGAGATCAAGCATGACGAAGCCCTCATCCCTCTCTTTTGTTCCTTATTATAGCGTCTCTCTGACTAACGCATTTAGTGCGTAGTCACACTCAGAGCATTTTCTCGTGATGACCGAGGCAATCCTCTTTTGTAGTGGAGAGTTGACCACCTCAGACAGAGTTTGTAGGGCCTACAACTGTGATAAACCAAGTAGGTACAGTATAGCGGTAAGTCTTTGCCTCTGGGTAGGCGATGACGCTGTTGTCATTGATTGTTCAACTGAGAATTGTCAGCTCTCTTCAAGTACTGTAATAGAGTAGTAAATAATTTTACAGTTAGATTCACATTCACCTTTATTGCTTCATTCCATTCGTTCATCTTAAAGCGGAAGTCAACCCAAATATATTTTTTTCAAGAATATGTTCTATGCAGGCCCACTAGTTCAAACAAGGCAATATGATTAATGTGAAATACGAGTTAAGCAGCAAAATCCCCCACTTTTTAGCCATCTCAAGAGGCAGCTGTTTTGTTACTTCTGTCGACTGAAAATGACATCACAGACTGTCTCTGTCGACTGAAAATGACATCACAGACTGTCACTGCTCAGATAACGACCAATCACAGCTCACCTGTTTTCTGAAGATGAGCTATTGATGGCTAAAAAGGGGTGGATTTTGTTGCTTAACTCAGATTCCAGAAACACAATCTTAATCAAAATGCTGTGTTTCAACTAATGGGCCTGCAAAAGAAAACCTAAACAAAATGAGACGTATGCAATATTGCACATCATACCAGGGTACTCTTAGTCATTTGTTGTTGCAGCACTATTTCTGTTAATCTTCTCAAATATTCACACATAACATCATCATAAAATGTTGCTCTTATTACGCATTGCTAATAGTGGGGGTGAGCAGAGTTACAATACTATAAAGACTGAACGCACAGCAAAGATGTGAAGTGGAATTACCTTTATGGAGGGATTATATAATTCTATATTCCCAAAGATAGATTTTCAGATGTGTGGATCCCTTGGATGTCGGGAAATGTTTAGAAACTCTCTGTGTTTTTCACTTCTCCTATCAGGAGGGGCTGACATATGCCAGCAGCAGGAGGGTGAAAAAAATTGGAGCCTGGGAAAAGGTAGAAGAAGTGATGAACTAATTAAGAAAATAAGATCAATGAAAAGTGTAAAAAAAATAGTTTCTAATTAGTGTTAGTAAATATGCCTGTATTGAGGGAAAGGGGAGACCAAAAAAAGGGAGCATGGAAAATGTTGTGGGGGAGTGAGGAAAAGAAGAGATTTGGGGCCTTTACTCGGGGCCAAACCACCCCACCGCAGGGGATGTCTGGAAGTGATCACATTAAGAGTTAGGGTGGGGGAGAAGACGAACGCACACTGCATAAAACAGGATTCTCCTATATAAAACACACACACCAGAAACAAGGCACATGCCCCTGAAATGTGAGCAAGAAGCTCTGATCAGCAAAGCGAGTAGAATTCATGGCAAGGTTTGCCCTCTGCCAAACTCACCCAAGCATGCCTCTATCGGCCTCCCTTTGTGCACTGGCGCACAGTGATGCTGGAACAGAAAGGTGCCTTCCCCAAACTGTTCCCAGAGTTAAAACTTTGATTTGTCTAAAATACAGTCGATTAATATGGATCTAAGGGGACTGGCTCACCCTGGTTGAAGATTGATTAGGGGATGTTTCAATACATTAATGTGTAAGTAAAACTATGACTGGAAGCATTTTGGTGGAAAATGTGATGCATTTATGCTAATGTTAGCTGGTTGCTGTCGAACTTTGATGTCCCAATGTTCTGCTGATAGACATACTAGGACCATTTTATTTTTTTCCCCAGTGTTTTTTGTTTTCACGTGACACCTTACTTATTCAGGTGGAATGTAGGGATTTTCGTCAAGGCCTTTCCCATATACTTAGGTTACCGTAAACAGCAAAGCACGCACGCTGAGTTCATGTCAATCGTTGGAAGGAAGTAACCACAACTATTCTTTACATTAGTAGTCAAGGGATAGGGCTTGATTCTCGTTTTGTTGTTGTTGGCGTTTGTTGCTTGGTATCAGAATTTCTGGGCCGAAACTTGTCAGGAGGCTGTGATGAACCAAAGGGGCTGACCTAGTTCACAGTTTTCTGGTCTCGCATGCGTAGGGCATTCCTAGGTTAGCCGCATCAGAATCACTTTTTCTTTTATTTCTTTAGTTCTTTATTTTTATTTCTATATTTGAATGGGAAGTCTAGTGACTAACTGAGGTCAAGGAAGATTCAGTTCAATTTTGTCTAACTGTAATCACCAGGATGACGTAGAAAGTGGCCACTCCCCAGTAGAGCTACAGAGTCTTACTGTAAGTGTCTATTACACATCATATGACTTTCTGGAAAAACTTAATGGTTTTCATCCTCATGCAGAAAACATTCCCCACTTACTGTATTATTTTCACCTTCTCTGCATCTTTGAATGTAGATGAGAATCAGCATTGCCAATTTATAGTTGAAAATGAGAGTCAATTATGTCATTTCTAATTTTAACGTACACATTACTGCACATTGTGTGAACTTATATGTCCATCAGTTTAAAAAAAACAAACAAACAAACAAACAAACAAACAAACAAACAAAAAACTACCAGAACCTTATTTAAAATGTCATCACTTTCTTGCCTATTGATATGTTGAACGCTTCCCTTGTGGATTTTATTTTATCATGCTTGTTTTTTATCAGAGGTGAGAGAGTCAGTAAATTTCACGGTCGGTCATTCACCAACGGCCAGGCCACCCGTCCGTCATCGTTATTTTAACCGTGCTTCCCTCATCGCTAATTTCCAATTTGTCACGGCTGTTTTAGGACTGTTAGATCTTCTTGTTCTGAGTCAAGAATGTACTACTTACTACGTCTCAAGGGGGAAAAACACACACACACACACACAAAACGCAGCGTAGTGATTAAAAAAAAACAATAAAAGACAATGGCATTGTGGGGCCAAAAGGTATATGCAAAACAGCCAGCTTCCTTTGCCGGCTAGGTCCTAGCTTCTTTTTCTTCTTCTTCTTCTTATTCTTCTGCTTCTATTTTTAGGCCATCCTAACCGTTAGGATGACCTAAAAATAGAAGCAGGCTTGGAGAATGGGAACCGGGATTTAGCACCACAGATCAACAAATTGACTAGTGATTTTTTTTTGTTTCTGTTGGAGGACGGGGAGGTCCTCCTCCGCTGCGTAACAAGGCAACCCCGGTGTCTTGATTCCCGCGAACAACCACGTGCAAGACGCGCATCTTACCATCAGGCGTCATGTGAAACGGAAGTCCATCAGTGATGGACTGGGAATGTCCGTCCGTACTGACCCGGTTCGGGATGATTCTTTTGACGGACGAAAACCAGCTTAGTCCGTCAGTTTTTCAAAGTTCCCGTCAATGGCGGATTGATATACCTTCTGTCAGCACTGATGGAATGCCCACCTCTTTTTTTTTTCAATTTCAATGAAAACATTTTACACTACACAATGAAAACATTTGCACATGATAGCCTGTGTGAGGTCTTACATTCCAGGGCTTGAGCAATGAATTCATGATGAGTCTGTAGTCAATTTGGAGGGTTTACGAGCTGAGCATTTATCCAGAGTGCAATAATATGTGATGGACCACTCCGAAACAGCAGATTGAGGATGAAAATATAGTACCTTGTAGCAACATTTATTGGATTTAGCCTCCCCTAAAGGGCGCCCTCCATTTAGTAAAAATAAATGAGGCATTCTCACGTATATTTCATTTCTTTCTTCATATATCACTTTGGCAAAATGATGTGCCTTCCTCTCGCTCTCTGGCTAGTCATCCTCCTTATCTTATTTTTGGCAGGTTGTGACTTGACAATATATTCTTTATAAACTTCCCCTAAACTCATCTCATCTTGAGCAAAGGTCGTGTGTCTCAGCTTTATTCAAATATTGTATGGAAAAGGAAATGTGGATATAATGATATTAAATTCTAAAGACAAAAAAAGCTGCATTCACTACAGATATGAATGAAAAACATGTTATGTTGACAGCACAGAGTAACCAAGCTTTTCACTTCTGCCTCACAGCCAAGAGGGTCTCCTTGTGTGGACTTTGTATGTTCAGAGTAGTGTCAAATGCAGTACCTTTACAGCATTTTCTTGTATTTTGCCTCTTTTCATAAATATGGCAAAATTAAAGGTTTTTTTCAAGATGATTCAGTATTATTGTAAGAATAGGTCAATAATCATGATGATCAAAATTGAGCATTGCTGTCTTTCTCACCTCAACTTTATTTCTTTGGATAAAAATGTAATTCAGTGGCATGCCGTCAGGGCCTTCATAGCTTTCTCGACAGGCCCAAACACATTTGCAAATTTTATGAAATGTTAATAATTTATTTCCAACAGTCTTTTGTTGGCCATGCGGTTTCCCTTTTTTTGGTCAAATAAGTTTTCAGTTTCAATGTGTTGCCATGCAAATATTTCGTCCAACGCCTTCACAATCCAAAGTGCAAGCGTCAAATCGCAGGTTCTTCTTTTAGCCAATCAGATTTTAGATTCACCATTCTACGCCTTCTCACAGGCCCAGTGACGAGTGACTTTTTCCGTTATTGGTTCAGCGACATTCAGCTTCTGATTGGTTGAACTTTATGTTCATCTAAGCTTGATTTACGATGGAGGACCATCATTGAAAATTCACTTCAAGACGCACTTTAAAAGAAAAAAAAAACTTTATAAGGCTTGGTCAAATATCACTGTTGCTGAGTGGTTTGTTTCACTCCGGAATTTTTTTTTTTTTTGTGTGTGGGGGGGGTCACTTTCGTAGTAGTTATGTACAAGTGGAACACCGATGTGTCTCCGGTATGATATCAGTCATCCGTAAAATCCAACCAATACATCATGAAAAGCCCCTTCATTATGCCCTCCGCGCGGGTAAGGGAGAGTGCTTGGAAGGGAGAGTGCAGACAATCCTATGTGAATCTGCAGAGTTGATTATAGTAACACGCCCTGCAGTGTGAATGTAGCCGTAGTTTTATAGCTAGTTTTTTAAAATTGCATTTTTTGTTCATTATTTCGTGACGTGATGGCATTATTAAAAGGCGGGTTAGGTCACTAAATACCCACTGAAGTTTGAAGTTTGATTTAAATGTGCTTTGTATGGGTGTCGCTGTTGGATGGACGACTGGAATTAAGATAAGAGTTGATTTTTGTGTACGTGTGCTTTTCGTGGTGAGACATACACCTCGATTAAATCACACTTGACTGTGAAGTGCTGTAGTTTGAGCACTCGCAGACAGTAAGCACCACCCGTCTAGGGAGGTGTTGTTGCAGAGCAGGCACATCCAGTTCACAGATGATTCCACCCACTGAGGACTTCAGTCTATCATGATGTGTGTGTCTGTGTCAGATTCCGTGGAAAGTGTTCCTTCCTGCCGGCACGAGTGTGTGGGCTCAGGCCAGATGTCTGTTGGCCTTCACATCACTGTACGAACATGTGTTTGAGTGTCTTACCTGTGATGAGGAGAGATTGTAATCCATGTCTCTCTCTGTTTTTTTACAGTCTACCGCAGTCTCCGACGGAGGTGAGTTGCTGTTTTTCCTATGAACAATCATTGTCATTATTGTTGTGTTCTCGAGATCTGCTTGTGTTCTACTAGTTAATGGTAATTGCCACACTTCTCCCCAGTGCTCAGTCGGCCGCCTTCTCTGGTTCTATTGTTGTTCTTCCACTGATTGAGAAATACCATGACAGAAGTACTGGGGTAGTGGCCATTGCCGTTTCAATTTTGTCACAGAAATTTTGATGCTTTCATACAAGATTCATATAAATAGCAAACAGTGTAGCAGTTTGACCCGTTCAGCCTCGAAATGCCTAGTCTTGAGTTAAAAAAACAAGTTTGCCACACGACCAAGGGGAACATGCTTTTTTTCTCCCATACTAAAATAAAGTTGAATTGCACAACCACTACAGTAAGTGGCAGGTGATTTTTTTTTTTTTTAGGCAAATTGATGCACTTCAAATCTTTGCTGTTAATGACTAAAAAACAATCGCAACAAAGTTGTTTGTTGTAAGTCGATTTATATTTCTTTCTTTTTTTAAATTTTTTTAATGTTGACAAGGATATGATGTTACTGTACTAACAATGATTTTATAGACAAATTATGTTTTTTAAGTTGAGGCAAAGAGTTGAGGGGCCGCCAAATATTTTTATTCTTCCTAGGGGGGTCGTAACAGAAAATAATTGAGAAGCACTGGTTTAAATGAATATTATGTGTCTGTCACCCTGCTGTTGCTCGTCATGTGGCTAGGCAAACAAAAGGCATTGATTGTGGATCATGCTAATGCTTTGACACCTCGCTGCCACAACAGATGGGAGATAAAAGGAGGAGCTGGAGGTGAGGGAGGCAAAGAGACAAAAGGGATGCAGGACACGTTGATTTTAGATTGCTCACTTGTCACTCGCACAATGGGAGTATATACAGCACAGTTTGATCAATCTGATCAAATTTTAATTGATAATAGGATCAATATTCCAATGAAGAGCGTTTGGTGTATCACAATCACTGAGTCTTAATGAAAATGTAGCAGAATAATGACACTTTGAGGTCTGATAAGTGGCCAAACATTTGAACATATACATATCTTTAGGTGTTTCCTTCGTTTTATACTATGTTTTTCATTGATGTATTGGCCTGTCCCACGTGTGTGTCGTACATGGTTAAATGATACTCAATCAAAAACAAATTCACGCAGTTTTGTTGTCCACAAGAGTTTTTTAATCAAATGAGTCATTTTAAACCTTTATATTTTCTCTTGACGATCACTATGGGGTAACTGCCCCTCAAAGAAACATTCACTTTCTTCATTGGAGGATGAAACAGTGGCTAGTTGTAGAGTTACACATATTTTTAGGGATGTTCAATACCACTTTTTTGTCAGACCAATACCAGTACGCACACTAAACTCTTGATGCTGATATCAAGTAATACCAATATAATTACTACTTTTGATGCATACAATTTCTATTATCCAAATGAAAGAGAATTTTAACAAAATGCTTTCATTTAGTTCTTACAAAAGGCAGAACGGTAAATCTGCAATAGAGAATTCAAGTTAAAAATAAAACACAAACAACTTACTGTAAAATCCTGTGAATAACGCTCTTTTTTTTTGTGAAAAAGAAGAAAAATCCAAATTGGCGTAGATGGCGTTTTAATTTTTTTTATTTTTTATTTTTTTATGTAATGTTGGGGTATCATACTAGAACGGAAAATTATTCACATTGTTTAGACCTTTACAAGTCCCTCGGCAGTTTCCCTTACTGTGATTAAAAGTACAACATTTGCAATCAGTTACAAACAGAGTTAAAAAGATTTAAAAGCAAAATAAATAAATACCAATCATAGCTGACCTGTTTTCTGAATCTGAACCGTGATTGGTCGTTGTGAGCAGTTGTAATGTCATTTTCAGTCGGCAGAAGACAAAATGGCCGCCCCGGGAGATGGCTAAAAACGAGTGCATTTTGCTGCTTAACTTATATTCCACAAACGCAAAATTAATCAGAATGCCGTGTTTCAACAAGTGGGCCTGCTGGGAACATATTCGTGAAAAAAATATTGTTTGGGTTGACTTCCGCGTTAAGCCATCATTCCTGACATGTTTATAAATGAGGGAGCAATTTAAATTGATGGCGATACTCAGGCCTTAAAATTTTTAGCTGTAATTATTTAGTGCACTCTAAAATGGAACCAAAACTTTACATTATGCAGAGTTGTATTAATACAGTGAAATGACCTATAAATACAAAAAGAAATACTTGTGTACATTATTCACTCTTCTTGGGCACCAAGACTTTTTTTTAAACATGGAAGCTAGTGAAATCAGAGGGCTGAATTGGAAACAGAGGGCTGAATTGGAAAATGCACTGTGCTAAAGAAAAACTAAAACCCTTGTATTGGTTTTTAAATTTGTGTTACTTTAATGGTCAGGGTGCAAACATTGAAAACTTTTCTGTAGCCCTCTAGAACCCCCTTTACAATGCATAACTGTCATTCAAATGTGATTAGGTCGTTGGTAGACAGCGGTTTAATCACTAAATACAATTCAGAATGCGTCGTTTGCTGTTTGAATCTCGCGCCTCCTCATCTTCGGCTTTTTCCGGAGATGTGACGTCACAGTAGCCGGAGGATTCAGTGACTACTAGGGGTGTAACGGTACACGTGGGTGTATGAATAAGTTCCGGTATGGCATGTTCGGTTCGGTCCACTTGCGTTCGGTTCGGTCCACTTATTAGCGCGAGCTTACGCACAGGCGCTATTGACTGTTGCATGTGAGAGAGGAGGGCGTCGGCACTAAAGAGGAGCCAGGATGCCAGAAGCCGTGATAAATCATAAATGCGTGGATAAATGAGATTATAATGGCATACGCAAAGAAGCCAGAGCTTGAAGGTCCCCCGTACACTGTGGTCTCCTGTTTGGGAACATTCTAGCTTTCCTGTTAATATCGCCGATGGGGAAAGGTCCGTGTACAAGTCCCAAAGTTGTGTGCCGACATTGCTACTTGAGATCGGCGGCTATGCTGTAGCTAGCACGTCTAACATAATAGCACTTAAGACGACATCATCCGACTTTGAATGTTTCTTAGATGAGGAAGCAAGCAGTATTTTTTGCCAAAAACAAAGTATAACAGCTCTGTTCTTCGTTCTCCGCTGCTTCTCTCGCGAGCCGTACGATGCATTCATGAACCTCGGAAACATCACAACTCAGCAAAACACAAATCCGACCACAACACAGTTAACCCAATTCGTTACGATATGCTGTTGAACATTCAAAGATTTCAGTGCCTAAAAAGTGTAAATAATTTCATAAAGACTTTAAAGTTACTGTATTTTATTACAAAAAGAGTTTTAATACAGTTAGCAATAATTGTAACTGTTATTGTATGTATTTTTTTTCATCATAAAAAGTGTATATGTACTGTAATCACAACTTGTCTTTAACTTCAATACTTAGATGTGTCATAGTCATAGGCTGTTGCTGCTGAGAGTTTAAAGATTTCACTGTCTTAATAATTTACAAAATTAAGAGACCTTTATTGTTACTGTATTTTCAAGTCTGGTGTAATATCTTAGAATGTCACCTGAATGGATCGCTTTTAATTTTTATTCTAAAAAAAAAAAAAAGTACCATTTACTTGTCATCTTTTCAAAATAAACATTAAAAAAAACAACAACATTTTTTTGTACCGAAAATATACCAAACCGAATTTTCCAAGAAACCGAACCGAACTGAACGTCACTTCCGGTGGCTAGAGCCACGATTCCTCAAGCTTCCATGAGGTTCGGAAACACCCGGAATGAGTAAGTAAAACCTATTTTCTAATCGATCTGTGGTTGACAACTTGCAGGAAGTGACTTGTATGTATTATAAAACCTATTACCAATGAGAATATGAATTGTAACAGACTCTGAAAAATGTTTGCACCCTGACCTATAACCTTTATCCAAAAGGTTTTGTTTTTCTTCACTAGTATGCATAATTTAAAAGTAATAAATTGATCTAGACAATCAAAATGTGGTATGCACCTGGAACAAAAAAAGGACAAACTATTTTGCAGTATAAGGTAATATATTGCAACAAACGTAATTATGGGTGCTATTGTTATGTGATGCCGATGAGTGGCACATATGTCATTTTTGTGTTGAGTGCTGATATTTCCCAGTTCATGAATGCATCATACATCAAACACACACCGCAACGTGTGTCTGCTAACTGCAGCTAGCTATTAAATCCGATTGTGCCTATGGCAGGAATGAAATCAGGCATAAGACACAACTTGCTTCCTTTTTTTAAATGATTGGGCATCCCTACCGTGCTGCCAAGAAAGACAGGTTTGCATTTCATTGAGTATTATTTGGTGAAATGCGCCGTAACTCTCGGACTCTGTTGCCAACACGAATTAGCCCTTACACTGCTTTACCCACAATGCTTCTGTTTTGTTTACATCACAAATGACCCGGATTGCCACTACTGTGCATGTGCGTTGCAGACAGGACAACAGCCAGCGGGAGAAGCGCGAGAAGAGGCAGCTTCGAGAAAAAAACAATGTGGCAAATAAATAAATATATAAATAAACGAGGCGTCGACTATTAAAATTAATTGTCGACGATTTCGATCGGCGACGTCGTGATTAGTCGGCTAATCTAGGCAGCCCTAATATATATTGAGTAAGCAGATACAGTAGCTGTAGTTCAAATATTAGATATGGGCTGTTTCTACCTAAATATACTATAGTTGGACATTTTGGTATAGCTCAATTCTATAGTTTTATTATTTATTTAATATTAGTTTGCCTTGATTTGATATGTCAGAGAGGTCAAAGCAAGATTAGGCTGACATATGTACGTCTACTCATTTTGTGTGAGTGTCTGTGTGCATGTTCGTACCTGGAGGCCTTCTTAAGTCACAGCAGTGTCCGTCTCTTAACTACCTCCTAATTAATACTGCAGCGTGTGCTGGTGGCTACGCGCATGTGTGTGTGTGTGTGTGTGTGTGTGGGGGTGTGTGGGTGTGTGTGTGTGCGCGTCCTGTCATTTTTCCTTCCCTCCTCCCTCAGCTCTGAATTATTTATCATTTCAGGACCTGTGTAGGCATGTATCACTTACCGTGAGCAGATCATTGGTGGACGCACGCAATTATACATGCATGTGGCCGTGTGTGTGTTGTGACCCGAGTCTTTTGAATTGTTAGTATGACTACATCTTTTACTCCTTCCACTCTTTTCAACATTGTCCTCTCTGTAATGATGTCGCAGTGTGTGTGTGTTGTTTTACCCCGTGAGGGGCCCTGTTAGTGTGACTATGGATGGAGGGGCTTGGCTACCGCTTAGGATTCGCTACGGCTGGCACCACACTGGTTCCTACCAGCTCTACCCAGGTGAGGAGACAGCTGGCTCCTGCTGAAAGGCTCATTTCCGATTTTTTTTTCCCATTCGATCTGGGTCACTTTCAAATGTGGTCCTGAATCGGATACGTATCATATTTTTTGCAATGCGACCTCCGTCTGAAGGGCCAGGTCGCTTTTATCCGACCTACAAGTCATCAAAAGCCCGAGGGAACACCGATGTATATATGAATGGACTAACAATGCCGCTTAGTGAATTGAAGTGGAGGAGAAGTGAAGCCACTGGCGGCCATCTTATGTTCCTACCTGCTAAGCACACCTAATTTGAGTACTTTAATTTCGCCTCTGCGTTTTCCCGTTATTTTCTGTTTCTATGGCGAAAATGCCACCGTGTATGGCATACGGTTGTACCAATAAGTCTGGGAGATTGGGCACACTCATACTTGAGTACATATTGAACTGGCCTTGTCTGTTGTGACTTGATGTGTTTGGAGTATTATCTCATGATCAGATCAAGATTAGGGATTTTTATTTATTTAATTTAGTGTTCAGTGGGTTTTTTTTTGTGTTCTACTTAAATGCAAGCCAAAACCACTTCTGTATGCCAAGCTTGTGACATTGGAAAAAAGTTCTGATGATTGTTACAGAATAGCTATGAAATGGAGTGGGGATGAAATGAGCTGAAACCGGTTTATTGGATCAAGTGTGTCTGGGTGTGCTGATTAAAGTTGGTTGCTAATCTCAATGGTATGGTGATTAAACATTTTCCACCTAACTAATTGTGCAACATGAAAGTGTGGCAAATTAGTTTAAAAAGTTGTGAGTGAGTCGGTACTGAAAGAATCATTCATTTGTTGACATTTTCACAGTAATTATAGTCCGTTTTCAATCATTTTGTAAATGTAAAATGTGGTTTCAGTTACCTATTGGTTTTTATATTATGTTGTTAACGAAAATCATTTTTTTTTACATTTCTGGTTTTAGTTATTTCATTAGTTTTAGTTAACTACAATAACCTTGGTTCAGTATGATCATTTCAACAGTAATAGAACATGTACATTCATTTTAAAGCCTCTCCGAAGCTCCAGTTGAATCATTTCAACATTTGACAGTACAGTACGAACCACCAGAGGTGGGCATTTTACTCAAATCTGCAGGTCCATCAATCACCATCTGTCTGCAGCCTGCACTCTATAAAAAGTTGGGCTAAAAATAACACAATGTGGGGTAAAAAATTGACCAATCCACTAATTGGGTCAATTTGACCCACCCCACCTTCTTGCATTATTTTACACAGAACCATTTTTTGGATTGTTTTCTGCAAAAAGAACCCAGAAAGTTGGGTCAAATTGTCTATTTGTCAATCCGTACCAAATAGTAATCTCCTCTTGGTCAGTCTGTCTATAATTTTAAACGCGCTTCCGTTAGCGCCTCCGTCTACCATCTTACCTTACAAAACGGGCATCCATCATAAGGCCTAGATACACCAATTTGATGTTGGACGTCGGTAAGCGTCGGGGCATCTGATTGTGCCGTCTGATTTATGTAGCGAACACCGTCGTCACATCGGACCTCGTCAGGAAGCGCCCGGTGGGTATTTCAGCATGTTGAATCGGCGTCGTGAGTCGTGACATTTGGTCACTCTGGCAGTCGGGTTGGCCGTCTATGCAGATGAGGTGTCCCTTATTTATTTTTCAGGGAGTTGGCAACCCTATCTGGTGAACCACGTTAAGAAATTGTATTGTGAAGTCAAGTCAAATTTATTTATATAGCCCTTAATCACAAAAAAGTCTCAAAGGGCTTCAAATGCCCATAGTTGACAAAATATTATCAACATCCGCTGATCTTAACCCCCAGGAGGACAAGGAAAAACTCACCCATCCGGGAAAAAAATTTGAAACCTTGAGAAGGGACCACAAATGGGGGAAATCCCGCTTCCAGGATGATCAGGCTGCAATGGAAGCCAAGTGGGCTACATTTAACACATATTATGATACCATACCGTACAATGTTGGTTAAAATAAAATAGTTCTTATTCTACTCTCTTTTTTTTTTACACACACTCATAATTGGCTTGTTTATTAAATGCTAAAAGTATAGCAGCATTTATCATGCTGTAATCCAAATTGTTTGATTTGGAAACTGCCAGTCAATTTTTCCCTCTTGCTTTATGATCATCTGTATCATGTACAGTATTTTAAGTTATCTGCTATATCTCTCTAAGGCTACGTTAACACTTCAGCTCAATTCAGATTTTTTTTTTTTCTGTCCCAAATGCGACACATATCCGAATTTTTTTCAAATCCCACCTGGGCCTCTTTTTTATGTGAATGTAAATCGGATATGTATGCGATGCATCTGACTTCCATATTCAATTGTTTGACTACATACCTCTAATCTTGTTAGATTTAACAGAGAACGTTTACTTGTGAAGTGACCCACCCAACTCCGAAATTCACATCATACCAGGAATTATTTCAGTGTACTCTTTAGAGCTGAACAGTGATGAATAAATAGAATCACAACAGAGTAAATACAGAAGTGTGAAACGGTGACCCAAAAAGGTTAACGTACGCAATTGCAGAAATCATGCTGGAATCACACGGGCTCTGTCTTGGGGCCGGATTTGAATCTTCTTGTTCATTCAGAAGCTTTTCATCATTTTGGCCACCTGATTAATGATTCCCCAAAGCACTGCTTTATTGCTGCACATACCATGTTCACTTTATCCAGCCTTGTCTTATTTTTATTCTTGTCTCCTGATCTTGTTGTGTAGTCTATTCAAAAATTGATGATACAGACCAATAGTCTTAGGACAATTACATAACACTGCCAAAAAACTCATGCAGTTCAACTATTGCATGATTTTTACTCAGAGTGTAGACATAATATCTGTAGTGTTTAAATTATTTTCAGTGCTTATTTAGGGATTGTAAAAAAAACAAAAACAAGACGATGTTGACGTTTCTTGCCTGACGTGACAAGTCAACACTAACAGATACCTGTGTTTGCCATTGTTTCCTATTAATGTACTGCTCTGTTTAGCATCATATTTTATGTCTTGCCCTTCTTATGGAGCTAAATAGGGTAACAACAATATAGTGTTATTCAACTCTATCATATTTATAGGCCATTCAAAAAACCACCGCAGCTGCAACAAAGTTCTGGTGATAAATAAAAACATAACATGAAACCGAAGAAAATTGAACATAACATAAACAATAAATAAAACGGACAGAAAGTTAAAGAGGAAGCCAAGTCAAGTTCTGATTAGTATTATTGCTTGAAAAAAAACAAAAAAATAAAACAAATGATGGTTTTGGAATGGCCTAGTCAATGTCCAGACTTGAATACGACTGAAATGGTGTATGTGACATAACCTTAAAAATGTCGTTCATGCTTGAAAACCCTCCAGTGGTGCTGGATTAAAGCAAAATATCTCTAGTTTTTGCCCCCCTAAATAAATCGGGCTGTAGGGGGAAAACTATTGTGGAGCTGAGCAGCTGGGAATTAGCGAAGCACGCCACTTCTCTCGCTTGGACTTTGCCGCGTCCACCGTTCCGCTCATCAAATGCGCAGTGGCGTACTAGAATCTGGTGCATATTTAACATTTTCATTGTGCATGTGCACCTGCACCTAGTGAATGTTTAGTCTGACTTGCCAGCGGACGGCTGTTTAAAATTAGAGGCGGACCGGCCTATAGACGGGTACTATTTTTTTTGGTGGGGGGGCGAATAACTACAATGGAAAGGTACCCACGCTGCAAACGGAAGACGAATAACGGATGCTCAATTTTTTGTAAAATGCCCAGCTCTGCTATAGACATTTATTTGAATAGAAAGACTGACTCACTGCGCCATGGAAACTGTTCACAGCCATGGTCCATCACTCAAATTTGGTCCTCAGGCAACTACAAGTCACTATTGGTCCTCGCTGCGCAAAACCCGCCTCGAAAAGTAGACTAATGACTGTCTACAGACGAATGATTTATAAATAAAGGGGCCTCCGACTATTCTTAGTTCGTCTATTTTAAAATTATACCCGTCATTCGTCAACCGTCAGCAAAACGGGCGTCCGCCATTGACGGATAGACGGACTTATAGGCGGAAGGCCCAGCTCTGTAAACAACAACAACAACAAAAGTGGAACATCCAGATCTTCAAACATGGGAATCTGATTTGTGTGTGTGTGTGTGTGTGTGTGTGTGTGTGTGTTTGTCTAGAACTGAACAGCGTGGAGCTGCAGGGCTGCAGCAGTGACAACAGTCTGAACAGTAATGCCAGTCTCCCCAGTGTGCAGAGTCACCGGCGCCACACCGAGAGAAGAGTGGCCAGCTGGGCCGTGTGCTTTGAGAGACTGCTGCAGGATCCCGTGGGAGTCCGCTACTTCTCGGTACTCAAACATATCGTAAAAGTTTTTTTTTTTTTTTTTTTCGTTTTGTAAATGAAATGGTCTGGTAGCTTCCCTTTGCAGGGACATGATGGCTTGAGCCTCTTGACTTTGCCAGATCAGTGTTCCTGGAAAGCGTCTATCGAGAAACTAACTGTTCTAATCGTGCTGGTGACAGTTCAAGAAAGTACAATTCACCTTTGGCCCGCAACACTCTCAGAAAATGAAAAGTGGTAAAAATAAAATAATTGGGATACACCTAGCAAGTCAAGTCCCACAGTCCGCAGTTCGGCATTCGCAAATTTGCCTATTTGCCGAATGTTTTTGGAACATTTCCTCGTTGTTTGTAGAAAATGTCAATGACAGTGTTGCTTTGGTGCTATACGGTCATATCTTGGTGCCAAGGAACTGTTGAAGTGAGTTGAGGAACTTCATTTAGACAAAAGAAGTCATCTTGTGTCGTCTAAAGGCAACTGGCTGTGCTGCATTGGGATTGTCCCATCAAAAGTTCTCGGTTTACGCAATGATTTTCCTTCCTTTCTGTCCTGGAAGTTATTATTGGACTTCAATCATGAATCATGAGGGATGCAATAATATTGATTGTACCCTGAGTGGCAGAAATGGACTCCAGTCCCACTGTCATTTGACATACATATCGTCGCTGTCATGTGAAAAACACTTATCTCCATTTTCTCATTTTTACACGAGTCATGTTTCCACGTTACAAACATCGCATTGTGAAAATTAAAAAAGTTTCCAAAATTGGAGATAAGTGTTTTTCACAGGACAGCGACGATATACAAAACTTTTGTATATACAATAACTACTCCAGATAGATTACAGCTATTCCTGTTGTTAAAATAATCCTGACCTTTGTAATCCACATTTTTATTACTGCAGGAATTCCTGAAGAAAGAGTTCAGTGAGGAGAATATTTTGTTCTGGCAGGCATGTGAGTTCTTCAGCCATGTCTCTGAAAATGACAAGAAACAGGTACAGCGTACACTGCACGCTTCCTTCTTTCGTCTATACTCTTGTTGGAATATATTGGATGCGATAGCGTGATCTCCCGTCTTGCTCCTAGTTGTCTCAGCGAGCTAGAGAAATCTACAACAGTTTCTTGTCCAGCAAAGCCACCACGCCGGTCAACATAGACAGTCAAGCACAGCTCGCTGACGACATCCTCAATGCCCCCCGACCTGACATGTTCAAGGAGCAACAGTTACAGGTTGGCTGGACGACATCCAAAACACACATTTATTCAACTTAGACAAAACACTGAACGCAGTGTGAAGACAAGCGCTCAAGATAAAAGAAAAAGAAAGAAAATACTATCTTGATACTGTATTAGTTGTGGAGTCATGGTTGCTTATATAACACAAGATAAGCAAGGCATGTTGTGCAGAGAGAAACGTTACCAAAAAAGCTCCATTATTTAATCGAAAATGTTAACGATGTCTTGAGTCACAAGGCTAGAAGGTTGTCCTTAAAACCATCCTTTATGTTTTGACTCATCTGACGGGAACGCTACAGCTACTGAACCGCAGATGTGGTTTTCAAAAACACCCTAAGCCTGTTATCTTGTGATGCGGTAATTGCAATTTCGACAACCACATAAACAAGTCAGTCCACTGGTTTCTGGTTCCACTGGAGGCCTGCTTTCCCCGTGCCCCTGCTGGGGTTCCTGCTTGAGGGGTGGGGCGGCCCGCTATGGTGGTAAAGACATACTAATAAATTTGTATAGGTGAAAACAATTACATCGCAAATCTGTACGGCCGGTGTCAAATTTATCATGTTTACTTTTTTTTCCTTTTTTTTAAATGCCACCACATATTTTTTCAATGGAGTTGTACTTCGTTGCTATGGCCATTTGCAAACTGTCCCCTGCTCGCTCTCGCGAGATTCTCATTCTTGCGATATTCTCGCGTGATCCCGTCTGCTAAAGCTGATTTCCGATCACGTGACAGCAGCCATTCGAAAATAATGTGTAACGTCTAAGATTATATGTAGGGCAAATTACAACTTTCTTAAGATTCAGCACAGGTATGACAGGTATGGAGTGACATTACAAAGTTGGTGCCAAGTGCCACATAAGCTACTTTATTCAGCACAGCCCCATCTCCTGGATCCTGTGGGTCACTGCCCACATTTGACCCTCACGCAAGCAGACTGTAACAGTCATGTGAAAGTACGTCCATCCATTTTCCACAAGGCTATCCAAGAAGACTTTTAGGCAAGAGCCAATTGCACACTCACATTCCAAACCCACGGGCAATTTAGAATCTTCAATTAACCTACTCTGCCTGTTTTTTTTTTTTGTTTTTTTTTTTTGAGAGGAAGCCAAGAAGGCGGAGCATGCAAACTCCACACCCGTAACCTTTGCTAAACACTCATTCACTGTGCCTAAATTAAATCCATGTTTGTGCAATGTTGGTCTGTAATAAAGTAATCATCCAACATACATAATGCCATCCTCATATTTTTGTTGCTCCGGTGCTATTTGTCCTTGTTGCTCTATTTTAGTCTATTCCTCTCTCTAATCCTTTGAGCTTTTCTCTTAATCTTCATTTGTGCTTTCCGTCCCAGTGTTGATTACTTCTCTTTTCTTCTGCCGTGTTTAGATTTTCAACCTGATGAAGTTTGATAGCTACACACGTTTCCTCAAGTCTCTGCTCTACCAAGCGTGCATGTTAGCAGAGGTGGAGGGCCGACCTCTGCCCGACCCTTACCACATTCCCAGCAGCCCCACCTCCAAACACAGCACCACTGGCTCGGACCGCTCCAACCTGTCCACGCCCAAGAAGGTAAGCAAGAACACGTGCGCCGACCTCCACTCTGCTGTGGGTCAAAACAACTGCCGTCTGCCCATTTCCTTGCTTCCTGTTTGGGTTCTGACAGGAGGACAAAAGGAGCAAGTCAGGCCGCTCTTTGAATGATGACAGCCGGGATGATTCAGGAGACCGGAGGAAGGGCATGTTCTTCTCCTGGTCCCGCAACAGGAGCTTTGGCAAAGGCCCAAAGAAAAGAGAACTGACCGACTTTAATTACAGTCAGTAGATTTTCATACTTAATCATATATTTTCAGTTCCGTCAGTCTTGACAAGCCAACGATTGTGTAAATGCAACAATTAAGTTTGATCGCTGAACGGTATGTCCTTATGTGTAATTAGGGGACAGCTTTGCCTTTGTTACTGATGTGCAAGATAACTGACGGGATCGCGTGCAATGCAGCATGTTTCCTTCTGCCACAATAACAACACGTTTCCAAACTTTGCGGCAGTTCTAGTAGAATATATTTCATTGTGCAAACACGAATGGAATCCTTTTTGTTTGATCGCCAAACCATCCCTGTCTTTTTAGAGGTTACTAAATGAATTATTTTTCAGATTTCTCTGGTAGCAATGGTCGGCGTGAGTCCCAGGGTTCTCTGTCCTCTGGAGCCAGTCTGGAACTTGCTTCTGGGAAGAATGAGGTGAGTCTGAAAAGACTATAAAAAAAAAAATCAGCATTGTATATTTAGGTAAGGCTTTGCAGTAACAGGAAGTTTCATGAGTGCATGTAACTTGATCTCGTCATTGTTCTTCACTTTTGATTTCCGCATGTCGTTCCACGCCTCCTCTCACTGTCTTGTCTGTGTGTGTTCTTCAGGGAGATGTGTCCCGTGTGGCGGTATCAGAGCGTGCAGGAGGCAGCGCCCCCCTGAGGCAGTGTAACATAAATTTGCCGGATGGTTCTTGTTGCTCCGTGCCGCTGCGGGCTGGTGTGTCCATCAGGGATTTGTTGCTGGGACTCTGCGAGAAGCTCTGCATCAACCTGGCAGCTATCGACCTCTTCCTGGTCGGAGGGGAGAAGGTACAACACTAATGGATCTGGTGCTTCCAAAAGTATTGAAGTCACAATGTTTCTGTCCCAAGAAGTCGCATGTGGTTTTCTACCAGATGTATTGATGACCCAAAGGAGCGCTGTAATGAGTTCAAAGGACGTGTGTGCACACCATTTAAAAAGCAGCTGAAGCAGCATTTGAAGTTGCTCTCACCCCTAATTTTGACCGTCTTTTGTAATAATGATAACTAAAAAAAAAATTGGAAATCTTTTCTTCCGTAGCATTGTTTAAGGGTTTTTTTTTTTTTTTTTTGTCAGCCACTTGTTTTGGATCAAGACTGTATGACATTGTGTTCCCGAGACCTGAGACTTGAAAAGCGCACTCTCTTTAGGTCAGAACCTTTCAGTATTTTCAATTATTACCAATTTGATGAAACCTTTTTGACATTTTGAGCAAGTCTTTCAAGCTCCGAATTCTGTTTCCTCTCGTTCCAGGCTGGATTTGGTCCCTATTAACCGCTCAGTGGGCCTAAAAGCAAAGCCCACCAAGCCGGTGACGGAGGTTCTCAGGCCGGTGGTGGCCAAATACGGTCTGCACCTCTCGGATTTGGTGGCACGTATTGTGAGTCTACGTCTTGAAGGCTGGAACACTGCAAAGTTGAATTGTCTGAATTCAATTTGTGTTTATTTGAATGTGTGTGTTTCAAGAGTGGTGAATCTGAGCCCTTGGATCTCGGTCTTCCGATATCCAATCTGGATGGGCTGAGAGTGGTATTGGATTCGGCTGATCACATGCCAGGAAAAGGTAATAAAAAAAGTTCCTCATTCGGTTTGTGTTCACAGAAAACAAGCACATTTTCAGTGGAGTCACTGCTCCTCCCCTTCACATTGTGTCCTTCAGCACCGTCCAAAAGCCACATCGCAGCTTCCGCAAGCAGAAACCAATCAACAACAGTAAGATGCCTCCCAGCTTTTATATCATCTCCCATCCCTGGAATGTTTCATAACCCACTGAATGTCTCCACTTCCTGATGATGATATCACGCTACTAAGTGTCTCCCCCGCTGTCCTCAGTTGACTCATGTCTGTTTGCAATGTATTATAAATGTGCACAGGTGTATGACGCGTGTCTATGGCAGCATCCGCCCCGTATGTGTGTGTGTGTGTGTCTGTTTTTTTATGTTGGGCAGCGAGCCACGTTACACTCTCAAAGATCCTCTCTTGTTCTATTTTTGTCTGTTGTCCAAAGCATTGGCAACTTTTCCATCTGCTTTGTTATTTCTTTATTTCTAACCCTCATAAGGCCTCTGACCAAGTCGTGCTACTGTTGGCTTTTTAAAGCTACACAAGGTCCCTCTGGAAGAGAATTAGTCGGTGGTGGGAGCACTACAGCCCGAGATTGTAGATTCTCTTATCTAATTGATGACAGTCTGCAGTGATTATTTTTCAGGCTATTTGTGGTTGATTTGCTTCTGTAGTGTGGCTTTACATTAGGTGTTCGATGTTGTGGTGTGTCACAGTGTTGGTGGTGCATTGTACACAGGTGTCAAGTCTGTGGTGTCCATAAAAACTTTATTGAATCCTTTATAGCAGCGGTCCCCAACCATCGGGCAATGGATCATTTGATACCAGGCTTAATTACCTTAATTCGACCTTTGCGACTTTCTTCTTATCACACTTTGGATGAATGAAACCCACGAGCTATAAGAACATGTGTTATACCAAATTAGAAAAAATAATAATGTGGAGATTCTTTGCCAAAAGCCCAACGTTGAATAATCTGAAGAATTTAGTTCTACCAAAAAAAGAAGGCTGTATTTAAATTACTACACCCCATCTGGCTAAATTCACAGTGTTGAACAAATTTATTAGACCAAATACGCAAACAAGCAGATCTATCCATCCAGCAGCACAACGCTTCCATTTTCAGTGAACGTTCAATGTACTACCATTTTGAAAAGGAATGAGAAATTTCAAATGAAGTCACTTTTATATAAACGTAACACAAATTGCTTTTGCGAGGGAGCGCAAAGTTGTTGTTTTTTTCCTTCCATGTCACCTAAGGGACTCTGTACAATTTGCTCTCAATGATTCTGCGATATGAGACTTGTATCTGTCAGTCTTTGTCCGGTTTGGTCCATGAAAAACCAAAAGGTTGGTGGCCGCCGCTTCATTTGGCAGTTGTCACCCTTTGTGATCTCAATAATTACCAAAATAATCGTGATTAATTGATTTTTTTTTTTTTTTTCATAATCGAGCAGCCCTAGCCTACATTGCATTGATGATTTATATTTGAGGCTGTTCCATATTTTCATTGCTATCATTTAGTTATAATAGTGTATGATTATGATATCCATTTTATTTTCTAACTTTTTTCTTCACTGACTACCTGGGAAAAATCGAGCACTTCTATTGCCTCATAATGAGCTACTGTACGCAGGTTCCAAGCTACCAAAAAGTGCTCGATGGTTATTTAAGGGTCCAAGAACACCATTGGCCGTTAATCCCATCGAGCCCACAACCGCACCGTCAAGATGCATTTTAATAGCCCCTTCTTCACAAAAGTGGCCCCCACGCTCCATCCAAACGCTGTCACGCTGGTCTCCATCAGTAGCTCTAGTCACTCGTCCTTCTGTACGTTGACACCTCTCCGCTCCGCTCTCCTTGTGGCTCCCAGGGGGAGGACAGGCAGTCAAGGAAAGCCGCTTCCACCCACCCCCATGGGGAAAACGGCAAGGCCGGGCCCAGCCTTGACACAAGGAGCCAGGCCTTACCCAACCACTCTGTCTCTCTTCATAAGGCTCCGGAGAAAAGAAAGCAGAAAAAGATTAATATAGACGAAGCCGAAGGTAAAGATACAAAGACCTCCTTCTACTTTCTTTCTTCGATTGTCTTTTGCTCCTGAAACTGTGTTGCTGCAATGACACTAACTCGCTGGCATGTGTGCCGTACTGCAGGAGCATCACAAGCTAGCTATATGTAGCACAGTCACCTTTGCTCACACTGAATGTAGCTTTGACTTGCCAAACTGACTCCCTCTGCTTGCATGCCGCCCGAATTCCAACAATGAGCACTGTTTTCACCTGCGATTTGGGGGGTTTATTCATGTGTGTTTCTGTGCTTGTGTCTGCACATGTATTTTTGCCTCTGTGCGTGCGTGCGCGCGCGTGTGTGTGTGTGTGTGTGTGCGCACAGAGTTCTTCGACCTCATATCCAAAGCTCAGAGCAACAGAGCTGACGACCAGCGAGGCCTGCTGAACAAAAGTGACCTGCAGCTCCCAGACTTCCTCCGCCTGTCACCGTCGGCGACCGGCCGAGCTGCGCCTATGACCTTTGACCCCGAGCCCAGTCGCTCAACCCCTCATTCCCGCAACCCCGGCAACGGCAGCGCTCGCCTGGCCAGCCACAACGACAGGGCAAGTGGCAGCCATTTTCTCAACGCTCATCATCAGTCTCAAAGTTTGGACTCTGCGTTGGGCTCTGACTTTGGAGGCTGGGGGAACGCCAGACCCGCTTCCTTGCCGTTTCCCGCCACAATCTCTCCCATCCACCCGTCCCAGGAGGCCCAGCATGGTGCACTCAAGGACACTGGCAGGGGGGCGTCAGTCCAGATGCTGGAAGAGGACGCCTTGTCGGACCTGACTCTCGTGGGCGAGGGGGACATCAATAGTTCCAGCCTCAACTACGTCACCCCCTCCAGCCTGCAGTCCAAACCCCACCCCCAAGCCCAACAGCAAACACAGGACGCTCGGCCTAGCTCAGGTACATCCCCGGTTTGACCTTTCACCTCTCCCTTCAGCCCACTGCGAGCGGTAGTGGCCTCTTTCAAGTCAGTTTGACGTTTTCGGCTGAGACTGAATGCATCCACGTCTCCTCCCTTCCTTTAGTCAGCTCAGTCCTAACATGCGGGGCAATAAAAACACTCCCTGTGGTACAGAAGCATTCCGTTTCACACTACAAATGTGCTTTGTTGTATTATAACAGTAATGTATGCGCTGTGTCCTGCGTCTCAGTTGACCGGACACAGGATAGGAAGCTGAAGCGAGGATAAATGGATGCATTATTATGAAAGGTCACAAGTTGTCCTTGGAATTTTCCTACGTGGTGTGTATCTGTGTGAACCTTTCAGCTAGCTTGCTGTGGATTTTGCTTTTTCTTTCCCTGAGATGTAATAGTGAGGGGGAGCGCAAGGATGACCGGTGCCAAACTCTCATCCAGCTCCCTTCACCAAAAGAACATAATGATGCACTTTAGCCCATTACGAACAAGACTCGACACACGTTTGTACACATGTTGACAGTACAAGTATATTCACACTCAATGAAAGGAAATTATAAGTTATATATGGGTGATGCGAGTGTATCCTTTTCTGTACGTCTTAGTGCAGACTGCACACTGACCATGCAAATGCAAATGCCCTGCTCTCGTAGCATGAACAAACACATTTTGCTCAGATGTTCTTTGTTCCAACTTGAGTACAGTACATTCTGTGTTCTCACCACTCTCACCTCAGACACTCCTAATACTATTCATGCAAACACAGGCCACAGTCATTGTGTGCATGCTGGCACTGCTTGCAGACCAAAACGACACAGGAACTTTTGCACCGGACTTTCGGTCTCTTGTCTTCTTTGCACATCACAAAGCAGTCTTGTTACAGAGTAGCTTCCTGCAACGACTCTTATAGAATAACTGAGCAGGTAGGTCCAGAAGTATTTGCATTTTGGAACACGACAGAATTTGTGGCCTTTTGCCTTTTAGATTTAAAATAAAACGGTCAACATGATTGAAGTGTGGATCTTTATCTTTACTTCAAGCGGAAGTCAACCCAAACATTTTTTTTTTTCAATATGTCCGATGCGGGCCCACTAGTTGAAACAGCATTCTGATTCATATTTTTGTGGAATAAGAGTTAATCCACACGTTTTAGCCATCTCTGATGTTATTTTCAGTCGACAGGAGTGACAAAATGGCCGCCCCCTGAGATGGCTAAAAATGGGTGGATTTTGCTGCTTAACACATACTTCATATTAATCATATTGCCTTATTTCAACTAGTGGGCCTATATAGAACATATTCTTGAAAAGATATGTTTGGGTTGACTTCCACTTTCAAGAGGTTTCCCACTGACATTTTTCTTCGACATTTTATTTACAGTGCAGTGCCTCCATTTTCATTCGTCCATCCATTTTCACCGAGGCAAACAGTCACACTCAGGTTCACACCGTCACTGACAACAGATCCTATATGCTGCCTGCATCAGGCAAGTAAACCACCAAACACCTCCATTTTAACCAGGTGCTCAAAAGTATTTGGACAAAGTAGAATCACTGTAAATATCACCATCATTTTAATCATTTAAAATCCCGAATAAAGGCAAAAGTCACAAAAACTCAAAATGCAAATGCTACTTGACTCACTACATTATTATGGCTAAATGGTTCACTTTCCACCTTTTCTGTTATGTGTTGTAACTTTGAGGAAATATTAATTTATCTCGCTACCTTATATTTTTTACCCTGTCAGTAAAACAGAAAGTGTTAATTTGTACAAACTAGTAAAATGTTGCTGTTGTTCAACTGCATTGCAGCTCTGCTGTTTCTTCAGCAGTGCAGAAAACATCAACCTTTATCTTTATCAATCTTTATCTGCTCTCTTGCAAAGTGTCTGTAAATAGATACAATAAATGTTAAGAGCTTGAAGTCTCTCTTTGTCTTACCAGAGCAGCCTCTTTTTCTTCTCTCTGTCCTCTGACCTTATTCAAGTCCTGTGACACGGCACGTCAAAGCAGCTATCCTACGGGAATGCTGCACTACATCATCGCATTTCATCGCCAATTTTGTCTGACGACAATCCACAGATTTACAGGGAAATATTCATGTAGAAATATTTGTCCCAGTGTTGAGAATGGGGCTACTTTTACACAGCTGGTTAGAGTCTAAACGTGGTCGTCAGTGAATGACTCTCAATCTCAACATCCCTCCGCAAAGTAGATTGAGATGTTGTCGATATAAACTGTTATAAACATCATCATAATATACAGATGCGTCTCAATAAATTACATTATGGATCATTTTATTATAATAATTATTATATATCTTTTTTTTCAATAGAAAAATTGAAAAAGCTGTGACGCCCGGTGAGGTTTTACAGATGTATGATCCAAACAGAGCACCATATTTTCCATTCAATTAGCAACCTGAAAATGGATTTAAAAAAATAGTATCGTAAAAAAATGTATCCGCCTTGCATTTGAAGTGCTTTTGTCACTAAACAAAACAAGAAAAATTACAACTTGGTGTGTTTGTATAGTTTGTATTGAACTAAGGAGCTAACTGGAGCTCGGAAAATGGGGCACATAACACCTTCCCCCCTCTCTATCCATTTTTAAAACCCGTTTGAAGACACATTTTTATTCGTGGGCTTTTGATCTGACCTCAGAATGACAAATTTTCGGCTGTTTTCCGGTGTCTATTGTATATAGTGTTTTGTGTTAATTTATTGATTTCACTTGTTGCTTTATGGCTATTTTTGTTGTTGTATGTAAAGTGCTTTGTTACAGCTGTAGCTGTTGTGAAATGCGCTATATAAATAAAATTTTATTGTATTGTATTGTATGTACTGACATTAGTGCAAGTGATACATCCTATTCGTAATCCATTTCCAGTTGAATTTTGAATCGAACTACTGAAATAAGATAATTTTTCTCTGACATTCTAATTTATCGAGCCAGTGATGTTGCTTTAGGGTTTTATTTTTCGCAGGTTACTTAGGTGCCTACGGGGCAATATGGAGGGAAAAAAAGTGTTAACTCTCAAAACTTTGCATTTTTCGTTGTGAAGTTTTCCGTTTCCTCGCAATCTTTTAATTGATTCACTTCTTTAATCAGGATAACCGTAAGCTTAATCATTGTCACAGAAAGGCGTTTCACTTGGAGCTGGCATATAACAAAATAAGGTTAAAAGCAGACATTAAATAGCTCTGGATTATGCTGTGCAGATCTGCCCCACAACTACGTACAAACACAATACTACATCAACATCACGGTAAATGATGTCTCTGACAGTGTTAATCAGAAATAAGCCTTATCTTGGTAAAGACAGAATGCCCCGTGTCCAGTGAGTGTACATTGCACTAAAATTGACCCATAGTCAATCTACTTTCAGTGTTACCAATACCCGTTAAGGTAATCCGGGTACTTTGTCTCCATTTGGCCACAACCTCTCAATCCTTACAACATTTTCCCTCACTATTTTGCTTGATATTCTTCTCCTCTTGCTACTTCCTATTCCGTTTAGCAGAGCTGGGTGTTCCGTCTATCTGACGCACCGGTCCGTTATCCGTCACAGACGGACGCACGTTTCGCTGACGGTTGACGAACGAGCGACATTATTTAAAAATAGACGGATTAAGCATAGACGTAAACCCCTTTATTTAGTCCGACGTCTATCAGCAGTCCGTCATTAGTCTATTTTTTGCGGCGAGGCTTCGGTGGCCGCGGCGAGCACGGGGAGGAAAATAGTGAGTTGTTGTTGCTTGGGGGACAGATTTAAGTGAGGGACCGGGCAGGACTCGCCGACAGACTCCTGTTTAAAAATAGAGGCGGACCGGCCTATAGACGAGTACTATTCTTTTACCTCCTCGGTAAAAAAAAAGCAAATGACGGATGGGTAGCCACGGATGACGAATAACGGACGCTCAATTTGTAGTAAAATGCCCAGCTCTGCTGTTTAGTTCTCATTACGTGTGAGAGAGAGTGAGGGAGAGGGGGTCAAAGCTTTTGTTTCATGGATACAAAGGTTTTTTTGGGGGGGGGGCAACTGGGCTAATAGATGTGCATGGATTCCCTTCGGCTCAGTGCCTTGTTAGGCAAGCTTTGTCATGTTAGGCTTCAAGTGCCAAGTTCAATCAAATGTTTGTCTGATGACTTCAGACTGTCAGAAAAACACCAGTTAAGGTTTTCAAGGGGAAACATACAAAGACGTGGATATCGACATACATATTAATCAGACACAAAGAGACGTGTGCTCCTTTTTAGACATGGAAGGTGGCACTTTGAGATGTATTGCAATGTATTGCTTGAAGAATGAAATTCCTACCTTTGAACTGTTTAGCTATTCATCACAAATGGCTCCATCTTCTGGCAATAACAAACACTCACACATGGAAATTTGGATAGAGAGAGGGAGGAGGGATGGACGGGCTGATAGATAGATAGATAGATAGATAGATAGATAGATAGATAGATAGACACTGTTTTGCTGGCTTTGAGTCTTCTATTTCTTAAATATAATATATACATAATGCTTTGAAACAGGAAGTCTTTTGAAATTCAACAAATCTGTGAGTCTCAATTCGGTTTTTAAACAGAAACCCATATAAAGAAACAGGGGCAGCCATTCTTTTCGTCAGCCACTTGGTGGCATCAGTGCGCATGAATGAGCAGACACTACAGGAGTTGAGCAGCTTGTCGCGCTTTCCCATGATGTCATGGACAGTTTTGGAATACTAGTTATATCCACTACATTCTCTCTCTCTCTCCCTCTCTCCCTCTGTCTCTCTGTCCCTCTGTCTCTCTCTCTCTCTCTCTCTCTCTCTCTCTCTCTCTCTCTCTCTCTCTCTCTCTCTCTCTCTCTCTCTCTCTCTGTCTCTCTCTCTCTCTCTCTCTCTCTCTCTCTCTCTCTCTCTCTCTCTCTCTCTCTCTCTCTCTCTCTCTCTCTCTCTCTCTCAAAAAATCAAGCTCTGTGCCTGATTTGTCTAAAAAGTTCCCCAGTTACCAGGGCCTGGGGCAAGTGGAGGTACTTTAAGTTTCAGGCAGCTGCGGATTCATGGACCGTCACCCAAGCCAGTGGAATAGGCTGCCCATCTTAAATCCTTCATTTAATTGACTTACATTAACTCATCAGGCACACTTCATATACACACTCCATGTTGTTTTACGGCCACTCAAACTAGGATAGGATAAGTACAGTACTGTTATACACTCGCTACTCTCCTTGTGGGTACCTCTACACAAGCTAATGACTTCCAATAAAAGCTGTACCAATGTACTACATCATATTGAGAGGTTCTGCCCCTCTCGTTTAGAAGGTGATGTTACAAACAGCACTGTTTATGTTGTGCAGTTGTACACCACTGCTTAGCACAATAACAAGGGTTAGGATTTTATATACTGTATATAAATACTACAGTATTTCATTTTGTGAAGAGGTAGACATTAAAGCAGAAGTCAACCCAAACATTTTTTTTTTCAAGAATATGTTCCCAGCAGGCCCACAAGTTGAAACACGGCGTTCTGATTAATTTTGCGTTTGTGGAATCTAAGTTAAGCAGCAAAATGCACTCGTTTTTAGCCATCTCTAGGGGCGGCCATTTTGTCTTCTGTCGAATGAAAATGACATCACAACTGCTCATAACGACCAATCACAGCTGACCTGTTTTCTGAATCTGAACTTTGTGATGTCATTTTCAGTCGACAGAAGACAAAATGGCCGCCCCCGGACATGGCTAAAAAGGAGTGGATTAACACTTATTCCACAAACGCAATTTTTATCAGAATGCCCTGTTTCAACTAGTGGGCTTGCATAGAACATATTCTTGAACAAAACATGTTTGCGTTGACTTTCCTTTAAGTGATAAATGTGCAGCTCCATTTTAGTTTCTTGTTTTTGTAATATCCTGCTAACATACACATAAACATTATCTCTTTGGTGGAGGCAACAAATATTGTGTCTCACACAGCATCAATCCAAACTGAGCATTATCACCTTCGTAAAGTAATCTGGATACAGCTCTTGTTTTGGATAATATACAGGTGTAATTATAGAGTTGTGACAGGTGAGTGTACTTAAAATGTTCATAGTCGCCGTATACGTTTTCCAAGCATGTTTGCTGTGTTTTTGCGTGTTTTTCCTCCTCCAACAGTTGCTTTTTGATGTTAGCGTTTTTACAGCAGCCTCTTTGTCCTCAGGTAAGGACAGAGACAGATGGAGAGGGAGGGAAAGAAGAGAGAGTATCAAAGTTGTGAGCAGAATAGCATCCAACCGTGCACCTCCCTCTCCATCTCCTCCTCCTGCCCCCCACCGGCCCCCTCTCCGCTCACGGCGCAAATCCAAGTCACCTTCGTCCCGCTCCAACCGCAAAGTTACCAAACAAGCCTTGGATGTGGACAAAGTTGGCGTGAGTCATAACTCTGACAACACCGGGCAAGCCTGCGCAGGCTCGCAAGACCGACGGGGCCCTCGAGGATGTGAACTGGACATGAAGTGGGAGGATGTGGCTTCGGAGCTGCGTTGCCGTGGTAGCAGAATGAGGTCAGCCGTGTATCAGACCTCAGACCTGCCCTCCATGGTCAAAGCCAAGAAACACTTGGCACAGAATGAGGGCAAAGGTCCAATAGAGCGAGGTAAACTGAAAGCAACATTTGTATGAGGAGCCCACGTACTTCACTGTCTGACCTGACTGAAGCTTAGCCTCTGAAGCGGCTTGTTATCTTCAAAGTGGATGTGAAGAGTCTGCGGTCAACAACTGAGGAGCACATTAATCATAGGCTCTGAGCCTCTGTCCCGCTTCCACTCTGTACACTGTCATGCACAATGTTTGTCCACTCGAATAAAACTATACTCAGGCATGCAGGAAAAAAATACCAATCGGATCATAATTAAGAGTGAGCTACTCAATAGGAAGGGTCTCTACTCATAGTGTGAAACTCGATGTCATGGGCTAACAAGTAAATGTTTAGATGAATCGATTCACCTGTTGAAAAAATGAGGGAAATCCAGTGGCTTGGAAGTTATTTTTATTATGAACATCTGTTCTTAATGCCTGCTTTAACCTCCAAAATTATAAGAACAATTGCTTCACTCGTTAGGATTTTATAGACATTGAGTGTTATTATCATTAAGCAACATTAATCTGTGGTGGGCGGCTGGGCACCAATGGTGTGGAAGTCTGTAATATCCATCAAATCCAAAATATTGGGGCGATAGTTCTAATATTAGAAGTTGGCATAAGTGGAGATGTGCATGTACGTTTTGGTGACGGTTGGTTGTTGTTTTTGGGCCTTAAAGCAGAAGTCAACCCAAACATATTTTTTTCAAGAATATGTTCTATGCAAGCCCACTAGTTGAAAAAAGGCATTCTGATAAATATTACATTTGTAGAATAAGAGTTAACCCACTTGTTTTTAGCCATCTCCGGGGGCGGCCATTTTGTCTTCTGTCGACTGAAAATGACAT
Source organism: Filicampus tigris (assembly GCF_054856515.1). Taxonomy (NCBI): domain Eukaryota; kingdom Metazoa; phylum Chordata; class Actinopteri; order Syngnathiformes; family Syngnathidae; genus Filicampus; species Filicampus tigris. The sequence goes on from NC_141222.1 coordinate 10,851,052, forward strand.
CACAAAGTTCAGATTCAGAAAACAGGTCAGCTGTGATTGGTCGTTATGAGCAGTTGTGATGTCATTTTCATTCGACAGAAGACAAAATGGCCACCCCTAGTCAATGATTGAAGTGTGGATCTTTATCTTTACTTCAAGCGGAAGTCAACCCAAACATTTTTTTTTTCAATATGTCCGATGCGGGCCCACTAGTTGAAACACAGCATTCTGATTAATATTTTTGTGGAATAAGAGTTAATCCACCCATTTTAGCCATCTCTGATGTCATTTTCAGTCGACAGAAGTGACAAAATGGCCGTCCCCTGAGATGGCTAAAAAGGGGGTGATTTTGCTGCTTAACTCATATTCCACAAAAGCAATATTAATCAGAATGCCGTGTTTCAACTAGTGTGCCTGCTGGGAACATCTATCCATCCATCCATTATCTATACCGCTTATCCTCACAAGGGTCGCGGGGCGTGCCGGAGCCTATCCCAGCTGTCTTCGGGCAGTAGGCGGGGGACACCCTGAATTGGTTGCCAGCCAATCGCAGGGCACACAAAGACAAACATCCACACTCACAACCACACCTAGGGGCAATTTAGAGTGTCCAATTAACCTACCAAGCATGTTTTTGGAATGTGGGAGGAAACCGGAGTACCCGGAGAAAACCCACGCAGGCACGGGGAGAACATGCAAACTCCACACAGGGAGACCGTGGCCGGGATCGAACCCACCACCTCTGAACTGTGAGGCGGACGTGCTAACCAGTCGACCACCGTGCCGCCCTGCTGGGAACATATTCTTGAAAAAAATATGTTTGGCGGCGATTCCCTCTAAGTGATTTCGACTGATTATCAGAAGGCTAAAAAACTCCAGTTACCCTAAAAACCACAAAAATATGTATAAAGTATTTTATTTACATCTGCCAAGTTGAAATCACACCAGCTAAATTTACATCTCACTTAATTTGTAATCTTTTTTTTTGAATGAAACATTCCACCCCAATATCAAACTGGCGCCATACATCATCATCCATCGACCCTAAAGTAGCCTACACAAACAAAATTTTGCTTATTTCTTTCCTAGTACGCAGCCTTTGTGGAAGTCCTACTGAGAGCTTTTTTAGTTATATAAATGAGGCCCACGCTCCTTAAATCCAAGTCTAACACCCTACTGGAGGCCAGATATAGGAGATAAGTGAAATTTGTGCGGGTAATGCCATTTTAATCCAATTATTTCTTATCCAAACATGAAGTTCAGACGACAACTGTACTAACGTTTTCTGGGGCCTCGAGGTTGGGGTGAGGGGGTGGGGGGCTTATCGCCCCCGCTGTGGTGGTCCGACTGGCGGGGAGGAATTGCAGCTTGTCCGACTGTAGGCTATTTTGAAGTCACCCCCTCCCAACGCACGCACACGCACGTGTACATGCGCACACGCACACAGCTGCTAGGAACCATGTCAGAAGATGACGGATACAGTTGTCGCGGAGGGACAAGTCAAGTTTAGAGATGGGAAAAAGGTGAATTTTTAAACCCTTCATCTGATTATCAACTTTAACAATGTGTTTAAAGCCAATGAGGATTAAGGACATTTTTATTGTTTTTGTGTGTGTGTCCACACTCAACAGTGGAAGACTCGGTGGGTTGTCGTTCGGAAGCCTTCGCCGGTCGCAGGTAAGTATTTTCATTTTCTTCAATTGGTCTTGCATATATTCACTTACTCTGACAATTTGCAACAGTCTTATTTGGATATTTGCTTATAACCATAAACCGTAATTTGGACATGTGGAGGTTGTGCGCCTCCCAGAGGCTAATGCAACTATGCGTGCCAACACGTGGGCTTTGCCAAAGATCACCGGCTTGGGTCAATATCAAGTCATTTTAAAATTTGGAAATTCTCCAATTTGAACATCGACAGGGAAATTAGCATTGGGGAAGAGTTCTTAGGCTGTTTGTTTGGAAGAAAGCCTATTGTGTCAATAGCTAAAAGTGGCATCATCATTTCAGTGTAAAATAGGCCACTCGTGTCCTTTGAGAAATAAGGCAAAACATGCTTGGAATGGTGTGTGCTTGTGCGCGTGTGCACGTGCGTGTTCAGGGGAGTACAGTGATTGTCATTCTCAGCTGTGCCAGTGGATCAGCTCATTGTTTTAGGGTTTGCTATGGCAGCTGTTGCATAGACAGACACACTCCTCAAATGACACAAAGCTACTCTGTGTGATGTTATTAAGCACAAAGCGATTGCCAGTGTGTAAAGCTTGTGTCACGCTGTGTGCGTGTGTCCTGCAGACTGTCTGTCTGTGCTGGCCTACAAAGACAAGAAGAAAGCCAAGGAGCGTATTGGTGTGACACTAGAGGTACACAGCTTGTTTTTTTTGTTTGTTTTTTTTAATGGTGAATTTCTTTAGATGTGGACTGTACTGTATGTGCCTCACAATCAACCTCCAAATTCTGTCGAGCAAATCAGGACAGAACTGACAGCGGGCCCTGCGTGAGCAAGACAGAACAAAATAACAAAAATGCTACAATATCAAATGAGGCCATATATGGGGAATATCCTGCTTCTCCAAATCTATTGTGGCTTCATCGCAAACGCTCCCACGTTCACATTCCTCCATGTCGCCTCTGTCCCTGTTTTTTTCCTCCTTATAAGTTGTCCAGATCTCAATTAGGCAATCAGTGAAAATAGCAAATACACATTTTAGATACCTTATTTAGCTACATGAGAGGGGCGAACCAGGATGCTCTCCAGTTGTACTCCTATACAATATATACACCTGCATATATTCCAAAAAGATATTTTTTTCAATACAACATATGCCTTTTTTTTCAGGGCATCTACGGTGTGGAACCTGGGCCAGGTTATGATGGCGTCAGCTACACGCTCTCCATCCTCTGCCTGGCACACACATTGGTGCTGGGCTTCCACAGTCGAGAAGCTCTCCTGGCCTGGGACGCCCGTGTACGCTACAGCCTGGGGGAAGGTTAGTGGCGGGGTTACAGGTGGACTCTTAAGTCGCTAGCCTTGAAAGCTTCAATTCATTTTTTAGTAGCAGAGATGGCAAATTCAGATCCAGAAAGTAAAAACCCTGCCACAGTTTGTCTTGAGCCACAGGTGCTTCCAATCAACTGAGCTCGTTTATCTGCCGGTTGAGTAGGAGCACCTGTGGCTCAAGACAAACTGTGGCAGGGTTTTTACTTTCTGGACCTGGATTTCCCATCGCTGTCTAGCAGACTACATTTAAGATTATTAACCAGTTTCATGCTGAATACTGTCCCTCGAAATGGAGAGTTCTTGAGAGAGAAACCATGTGTTCTCATGACAAACGCCACAGGTGTGTTATGTAGCATGTTTGTCATAGAGTATTGCTTAATGTGTGATAAAGTCACTGCTCACAAAAGTTGGGAAAATTCAGCTTTCAGGTGAAATTCCAGGATAAATCTTCATTTTGACCTACTCTAAACTTTCATTACTTTTTGCAGAACTTGCTGTTCTCTAAAGGCCGCCACTCCCCATACCAAGGCTCAAAATAATCAGTTTTGCAATTCGCATCACGGTTTGCAACGTAATTTGTGTATTTTGCCCCACAAACGATGCCATTAAAACACAAAACTGCGAATGGGCCGGTGTTTATATGACAAAACGCACAGCTGCCAAATATAACAGAATCACTGAGTGAACGCTAACACCCGTAACACTGACGGAATATTGTTCTGAATAGTTAAAAAAATCTCTGTGTCTATCGCTGTGTGCGTGCGTGCGTGGGTGTGCGTGTGTGAAATTGAGAGGTGGGCCGTGTACCCACGAGTCATGTCTGAGCCTGGCGCCGTTCTGAAGCATATTATTACGACAATTGAGACTAAACACACCGAGGCTAGGCTGAGTCCAAATTCACAGGCTGCATCCTCCGAAGGCCGCATTTTCTGCCACATTTTTTCACCCGCATGACATCACTTCCGGCGTGACACGACCACACGTGCTTTCCAAATTCTAGGAAGACAATTTGCAGGCTGGGTCCTTCCACGCCTTCAAAGGCTCCTTCTCATGTAGCCTCTGTGGACCGCATAAACCGTGGCGAATTTGGACAGGCTTAATGTAAATTTTGACACCACGTGCGGTCGAATCGCGCCGGAAGTGACGTCCGGCGGCCGAAAATGCGGCCTTCGGAGGACCCGGCCTTTGAATTTGGACACAGAGTACATTAGCCTGCTTGAATAGCTGCGTCTGCGGTGCGCATGCTCTGTGTTGACGTAAATGCGTATAGTTACGCCGTCCTTTACGTGCTGGAAAATGGCAGCGACCGACCAAGGCGTGTCTGAGGAGAGAGAATTTTTTTCAAGCTCTTTTTAACTTCTTTTTAAAAACAATCGTGACTACTGTACAAAACAGATGAATCAATCCATCTTGACAAATCACGATCTTTACATCAATCTCTGTGTGTTACACCGCTGTAAAATGGCTCTTCTGATGAATGGAGGGGAGCATGCAAACAGAAAATGAATAATAGATGCACGGCCATGGTCCTTCAGGACTGTGTTGTGTTGCATGCTCAAATGCGAGCTGCTCAAGTGAAGTAGCACAAAGGCTGTTAAAACCTTTTTGTATTTGAAGCCTTATGTTTTTGATGAGTAACCATCACCCAAATACATCAGTATTCTATATATGTAAGTTTAGTTTTCTGTAGGAAACTGAAATATTCAATAGCTGGAGCCCTACATTCAACTGCCCTCTTATACTGTTGTATTTTTGTCGTTTAATAAAATCCTTGCATCTCTGGGATTAACTGGAAAAAATGCAACTTCAATTTACTCATTTGCTCCTCAAATGAAGTCCTTGATTAGCAAAATTGCTCCACAAAGAAAAAAGTTATTTTGAGCCTTGCTATATGCCGACAACAGTACGTAGGGCGCCATCGTCTGTGGGGGGGGGGTCCCAATTTGCGCAAGGGGGCGCATTGCTACATTATTGAGTACGCTCCAACACGCGCTTGACATATTTTTCCGTCAGACGTCTACACATGTTTTTTTTATTTTTGTTTTTTCATTGTTGTTGTTTTGAATGAACAAGCATGTCTTCTTTTACTGTATGCCTTTCTGTGACTTTTCCAGTCTCTCTGTCTGTGTTGGCTGATGACTGACACTGAGCTCAGTCGGTGGCCACTTCCCTCTGAGAACATCCTGTTTGAAGCCTCGCTTTGGCGAGGTGACTGTTGATGTATCGTTGATCACACACAAACAAATCGTTCGAAATTTTGATACAATGTCTATGATACGGGAGGTTAACCGCAAAAAAAAAGGTTTTATATTTTTTATTCCCAGTGACAACTTGAGCAGGTGATCTTGATAATGTTGTGTTTAAATAGTTAAGCTGTTGGTGATTTGTGACGGCGGGAATTAGTGAAGCGTTTGATTACTTTCTCTTTTCTGTAACTGTAACGGATTAAAGTTACATTTTATTTTGTATCCTGAATACAATACGTAACACCGGTACCCTGAATTGTCCAACTCCCCAAGCCTGCTTGTTAGAGAACGACAAAATGTATAAAACTTAATGAAATATTTGATAGGTGAAATTCATCTGTAAAAGCTATAAAGCATTTTAGACTCACCATAAAATTTCACTTGAAGGTCAAATATAGCAAATTTTATGTGAGTAGTATAAGTGTTCAAATGCATTAAATGGCTTTCAGAAAATTACATGAGCTGACTATAACATTGTTCCCGTGTAGTATGCCAATTGTAGGGATGACTTGTCAAAGCACATCTATTTTTTAATGATATGCACTATATTTGATTAAGTTTGCATACTGGAATAGTGATGCTTTTAGTCAAGCTCAAGTCATTACAAATGTGTATAATGTGTTAAGAATATAATCAAAATTTCATAGATATACAGTGGGTACGGAACGTATTCAAACCCCTTGAAATGTTTCACTTTGTGTCACGAGGATTGCGGGGGTGCTGGAGCCTATCCCAGCTGTCTTCGGGCAGTAGGCGGGGGACACCCCGAACTGGTTGTCAGCCAATCACAGGGCACACAAAGACAAACAAACAGTCACACTCACAGACCTTTCCTAATCAATTCCAATCATCTTAATTAAACACAGGATTCCAATAATGGTGTAGAAGCATCTCAAGGAGGATCAGAAGAAATGGCCTACATGTGAGTTAAATGTGAAGGTTGCTGCAAAGGGTCTGAATACTTATGACCATATAATGTTTCAGTTTTTCTTTTTTCATAAATTTGCAAAAATTTCTACATTTCTGATTTTTTCCTGTTGAGATGGGCTGCTGAGTGTACATTAATGAGATATAAAATGAACTTTTTTGATTTTGGCGAATGGCTGCAATGACACAAACAGTGACAAATTTCAAGGGGTCTGAATACTTTCCGAAACCCACTGTAACTAATCTATTCCTTTATTTTCCCGTGCTATGAAATTGTGCTTCCACCATTACTAACATTTTGTTTCACATTTTGAAAGTAAGCATGATGGGCTTGTTGTGAAATTGAATGAGAGGCTTTGTCATCTTTTAGAAACAGTATCTGCACTGAAATAAGGTTTGAAAAACATTCCCTCAGTTTGGGTTTTATTGCCGGTCCACCAGCATCTGGACCGTTCTGGCAGTCCACTTGCGATGGATTTAATTAATGGCCCCTGACAATACAGTGACCTGTGTGAATGCGAATAGAGAACGTGCACATTTTTGCCTTACGCGCATTTTGTCCCTCTCTGTTTTGGCCTTGCAGTCCACCGATTTGCTGTCAATGTGGAGCCCGGTACCAAATTGGAGATTGGCCCCGCCTCTCTCCACCTGTGCAACAACCTATTGGCCCTCACCAGGGGCCTCCCTCCCGTCATCATTGGCCACTGGAAGCTGTCCACTTTACGTCGATATGGCGCTGTGCCCAATGGCTTTGTGTTTGAGGGCGGGACTCGCTGTGGATTCTGTGAGTAAGACTTGACCACAGAAGGGAACGACGTATTTATGTTTCTTTGTAAATACTTCAAGCTTTTGATGTCATTGTAATGCCACAATGTGTGATACAGCTCTATTGGATGGTATTGGATCTCATTCGATTCTGCAGGTGTATCTTATGTTGTGAGTGTCGAATGGAAATTTAGGATAGACTTTTGTTGGAACTGATCACTGGGGCCAAAATCAAATCGATGCAATGAAGCCAGTGTCCGCAGTGTCTCTAGCGCAGGGGTCTCCAAGTCCGGTCGTCGTGAGCCACTATCCAACCTTTTTTATATGCTAACCTGTTTCAACACACCCGATTCTAATGATCAGCTCCTTATGTCCCACCAAAATTTGCTTTGTGTTTATGTGTACACTGTGTGTGCGTGTCGACTCATGGCTCCTACCCGACTAACCATGAGCTCTGCGGTCTCTTGTTTCCGTGCTCCGATGACCAACGGCTATTAATACCAGGAATTCTTGTCAGGCTTGTTCGGCCAATCACATTCTTCCTGGTGTGGCAACAGCCTTTTCTTGTCTTCTCATTGGCCTCAGAGCTGTATTACAAAACAGTAAGTGAATCACAGAGGAGATCATGTGAGTGAATTCAACACTAAGTATTTCAATTTTTGTTACATAACCGCAGTGTTAGTTATGTGTTTTACATGTGGTTATTAGAAAAAGAAGACTTTTTGGAAAGTGATCACCTTTCTAAGTTCAAAGTCTGTTAGACACTGAAATATGGAGCATTTCTGCTAACACATTCTTTCAGGTTAATTTGTTGCCTCCAGGCAGCCTTTAATTTTATTACATTTCATTGAGCTATGAAATCAAAATTTAAACACTGATTTCTGTAAATGAACTCAAGACAGGAATAAGTTTAGTTCAAATGGACCGAGAGTTTTGAGGCTCGGTAATAACTTCTTTCCCGAGGAAGAAATAAATAGACAAATTACACCAATAGAAATAATCATTTGCAGGGTCAGACTGTCACTATCATTAGATTTGAATGAACCTTTCTTGATGTTTTAAGTAACAACTAAATGTCCTTTTCATCGCTGACGTTTAAAAAGAAGCAAACCAATGTGAAACATAAAAAAAAACGGCCTTTCCTTTGTCATGGGTTTTATGGTGCACATGCTTTGAATTTGCTTCATGTAACGTGAAAGCAAAATGCACACTCAAAGTTATTAACTGAGTCTGTGTATGAGAGCATTTGAAATTATATGTGACACGAGAGACACTTGATGTTCCACTGTATTCATTTGTTTATGTCATCTGGCTTTTGCCTTCAAGTTACAATTACTTTTGCTGACTATCAAATCCTCGTCAGTACCAAATGGTGCAGAATAATGAGTTGCAATAATTACAAATAATTATGAACAGTTTTTCGGTAAATTGTTCTTTTGGAAAAGTGCACTTGGAAGTAATCAACGATCAAATAACCCTCATTTCCTGGGAGCCTTTTACGCTTTAGTGCGCGGGGGGAAAAAATCATTGCGCGTGTCTCGGTCATCAAAATCTGTCGCGGAAAGATAATTCACCCTTGAATGGCACCATGCGCACTCGTGCACTTTCACAGTCAGCACTCAGATTCCAACCAAGACCTCCGGCTGCTTAGTTGACAACCGAAGTGACATGACAAACTTTGCGACACGCACTCGCACACTGCAGTGGACAGTCTTGCGGTGCAAAGCACTTTTACTGGCAAGGAAAAGGAAATAATGACTTTGGAACGTCATAAATGTGACGAAATTCTTGCTGACTTCCTCAGTGTCAAAGCGTACACACTTTACATTGGTAGGCGAGCGGTTGTAATGAGCCAGCGGCACCCTCTAATCGATGTTTGGAGAGGAGCCCGTTCCTGGCCACTAAGGTTCACACGCATCCGCGTTGCCTCTGTAATGAACGAGGACACAGATATAAAGGCACGCAAATCCATCCGCAGGCAGCAATAAATGATCTGCTGCAGAGTTTGGAAAGCTGTCAAACGTGTGATAGGTGAAAGTAATTCAAAGCCCAGCGTGCTATGGCAGCAATTTTTCCATGTCCTTCGGTGCGCGCGCACACACGCTCGCGCAGAAAAAGATAGTTGAAGGCAAGGCAAGGCAAGGCAGCTTTATTTATATAACACATTTCATACGCAAGGCAACTCGACGTGCTTCACACAAGAAACAGGAAACAACACTTACAGGTGTTTACAAACACAACATTAATGACATTCAAAAGCAAAGCAGAGAAAAACAAAAGCAGCTTACAAAAATTACTAGGCAAGGCGGTTTTATTGTTATAGAACATTTCATACACAAGGAAGCAGAAAACTTTAAAAACATTTAAAAGTAAAGAAATAAAAGTGGGTTTCTAAAATATATAAAAGAAAAAAAAAGATTTAAAATTGTCTAGAGGACCTTAATCAAAGGTATGAGGAAAAAAAGCCAATTTTTTAACCTGTATTTAAAAGCATTTACACTCGGGGCTGGCTTGACTGCTGTTGGCAGTTTATTCCATTTGTGTGCAGCGTAAGAGCTAAATGCAGCTTCACCATATTTACCTTGAACTCTCAGTTCCACTAATTGACCCAAGTCTGCAGATCTCAGAACCGTACAGGGTTTATATTCAATCAGCATTTCATTCATGTATTCACGACCCAAACCAATCAGTGATTTATAGACCGGTAGCAAAATTGTAAAATCGATTCTACAGTTAATTGGGAGTCAGTGCAAAGCCTTTAGGACTGGAGTGATACTAAAAGGACACAACGTTTGAACACACAAGGTAGTAGGTTATTATATATATATATTTAATATACTTTTGACGATACAAAATAACAACATAATGGAAAACCAAAATGACCAACTCAAGAAAAAGAGGTACAATCAAAATGACACAATATCGATATTGGATAAGAAACCCCTCTGAAAAGAAAATTATTTTCCTCTTTGTTTATTGACTGTATATAATGAGTTTCACATACAAATTGAACAAGTGAAATCTATTTTGAAATGATAATAACAAATAATAAACGTTCCTACAATATTCTGCTGCATTAAGATGCACCTGTATTTGTTAATTACATGCTGCACTACATGCACAGAACACAGCTTCACGTGTTAAAATGTTAAACATTTCCGCTGTCACTTCAACACGCACAAAGTCAGTATGTTCAAGTTTTTGGATAATTTGCATTAACGGCTTCAAAATCAGAAGGTTATCAGAAAGAGCCCCTTTGAAATGTGTTATTCAATCAATCAATCAGTCAATCAAGGTCCACTTCAAATAAAAACAACATACAAAAACAGCACAAACAAAATATAAATTATCACACAATAAAAAGACAGGCATACCAGTGTTTCCACATGTCCGACTGGTAGCGAATTGCACTAACCCAAATGTTTGTGAGTGACACCAAAATTTCATTTTGAGACCTTCCTTGCCTGCAAATAAAACTGTGCATTAGAGTTCGTAGTACCGCTTGCAAAGTGTTCACTCGTGCGGAGACAAACATCTCAGTCGCACTAGTCCATCGAGGTCTTCTCAAGAGCATCCGCAATGCGTCATTGTAGGCCACCTGTAGCCTGTACATCCTGGTTCTTTTCTATTGAATCCATAGGTGGGCTGTATACAGAGGTGTGCAGTATGACTTAAAAAGAGTCAACCTTACATCATCAGCACATGAACCGAACTTGCGCATCAGTGTATTAGCCTGAGCATACAAAATTCTACATTGCCTATAAATATCATCATCATCATCCGCCATGTTGGCAGTGACGATGTGCCCGAGATATTTAACTTTATCGGTTACAGTGAGAACTGCGTTCAACAGATGAAAAAGAGGCTAGTTCATGTGTTTGTCCACCTTTTCCCTACATATCATAACCGCACTATTTGTTGAATTATTTTTTATGCCATGCTGCAAACCGTAATCAGTACAGATGTTAAGAAGCTGCTGCAGGCCAGCAGAGCTCGGACTAAGCACTGCTAAGTCATCAGCATATAGTAAATGATTTACAATTACATTTCCAGCCACACAACCAGTCTTACATGATTCGAGCATTGTTGAGAGTTCATCCATACACAAGTTGAATAAAACTGGGGACAGAATTCCACGCTGCCTGACTCCATTGATTACATTAAATGGGCTGGACACGTTATTCCCCTGCTTAATCTGCATCGTTTGTTTTTCATACCACTATATTAAAATCCGCACAATGTATTTGGGAACACCTCTCTGTATCAATTTCATAAAAAGCTTTTGGTGATTCACCCTATCAAATGCTTTACAAGCATCTAAAAAACACATAAAAACTGATGAATTCTGTCGCTTGTATTTCTGGACAATTTCTTTTCATGCATATATACGGTACACATGTCTGTGCCCAACATAGCCTTGAACCCAAATTGATTATCAGTAGATGTAACAAATTGTGAAATCCTGTCCAGTATGATTGATTCCATGACTTCTGACACTACGCTAGCAAGCGCTATAGGTCTATAGTTGTCGGAATTGCCAACCTTCCCAGTTTTATCCTTGGGACTGGGGTCGATAACACAGTTAGCATAGTGTCAGGTAAGAATCCATGAGAGAGAACGGCTGTGAGACAAATGGAGAGCAGTGGTGCTAACCTTGCACTTGCAAACTTTAAGCGTTCAGCTGTAACACAATCCTGCCCACAAGCCTTATTATTAGACAGTTTAGTGACAGCTTTGAGAACTTCATTTGACATTATTATTTCTGCATGGCCAACATCATTCAAGGCAAAAAGGCTCACGCCGAAGACCATTACATAATCCACCGTAGTGCTGACGCCATAGCTCTAAGATGTCATCAGTGCCACGGATGCCATCAATTGCACTCGGCAGATATTTTTGACAGGCTCTCATGTGTTTTAACTCCTTCCAAAAGTCATGTTTGTTGCTACATAAGAGTTTCCTGGCCAATGAATGGGCTCTCTTACCATATTCATTTTTAACTATAAAACGCAACGCATACTTATATTGAGCATTCGTGACGTCTTTATTAAAAAAACTCCGCGACATGTGTATTCCATCCTGGATTTCTTTTCTTTGCTTTCTGTATAGGTTCACTTGATTTAAGCAGCACTTTGACAATATTTCCATACATAGCATTTATAGCCCTATGTTTAAAATTTTTGCAATTTACATTCCTACACATGACAGCCTCCTTGGGCAATGAGAATTATTTAAGAAAATTATCTCTAGTCACAGAATAACTAAATATTTGTAAATGTTTGTTATTGTAAGGATTTGGTTCCCATCCGCACTGTCCATATTTGTAGGCGTCATGTCACAATTTGCAAGTCATTACTCACAAGCACGGGCGTCACCAGGTTTTATTTTTCAGATTGAAAAAGATGAAATCAGGCGTGAAAATATGTCAATTTTGGGTGAGATTGGCCATTTTGAAAACAAAACACTGATTTACTATTTAAACATCATATCAACAGTTAAAACGGATAAACTTGCAACTGCTTGTTGTACGCCCGTAGTTGACATCGAAACAGGAACAGCACAGGCGCTCCCTCGCTGTCTCTCAATTCCCACACTCACGTCCAGGAACAGTGTTGCGTATGAAATTGTAAATAGGAACACTCAAACTCAACATAACATATTTGCCACAAGCCCTCAACGCCAACACATAACTATAAAACACATAACCCAGCTCATTACCATATATATGTTACAGTGCTTGAAAAAATACCTTCCTTCTATTCTTTAAAGGGGAAGTTTACGCCACTAAGATCGTCATTAGAGAACAGCAACTTGTGCAAAAAGTACTGAAACATGTAACAATTGGACATTTAAAACCTTAGAGAAGGTCACATTTAGTTCACAGAGAAGGTCACATTTAGGTCACTTGTAAAGGTTTGAATGCATTTTAGGCTCATCCTGAAATTTCACCCAAAAGCCAATTTTCCCTAACTTTTTGTGAGTAGTGTGTAAAGGTATAAATGTAAAGGTTTATTTTTTGTGTAAAGTTATATGTTTCTAACTTTTGCTTCCAATGTTTCACTTATGCTGCAGGGGCAGGAGTTTTCTTCTTGTCCTGCTCAGATGGAGAGCAGATCAATTTTCTCTTTGACTGCATTGTCAGGGGCATCAACCCCAGCAGGGTCCCGCATGGGCTGCGACCTCCACTGCCAGGTCAACACACACGTGCATGCTCTGCCGCCTGTTAAGCGTTCGGCATTTGTTTCAGGTGCCACGCTAACGGAAACGCCTCATAGTCAAAGCCTTTAAGGCCAGCCTATTAGTAGGCCATGTCTTTGCACATGACTTGTGTGAAATGTGTTGCTAAATTCACGTGCATTTTTAAGACACTGTGTGCCAAAGACATGCAGGAGTGACATCTGAGGAGAGACACGGGATGTGAGCAAAGATCCGACAATACCTTCTTATAGAATCTAACAAACGTGCTTGTTTCACCGTGGCTGCCCCTGCGTGTTAACAGCCAGCGGAAGAGCACCGCAATACTATTTAAAAATATTCCCACTTGGTGCACGGCCACTTGTAGAGTAATGTAAAATTTTGGCCCGGATCCAGTTTCCTGCTAATGTGGATACACAATGCCAAGTCACAACAGGGGTCAATGCATTCGTAGCACCAGTCACCAGTGTAATTGTTGACACTTGCTGGCCCTAGCATGAAGAAAACCTGCACCTAATAATATTGAAATATTTTCATGGAACAAAAATTCTGCAAAACTCTTCACGTAGTTTTGATGGACAGTGTCAGGGAGTTATTGATTTATTCAGCAGATATCTTCATTAGTGCGGCATGCTGTTGTTGTCAGCAGGTGTTCACTCCAACGTGCTTGTGATGGGCTGTTTTCACGGGCTGTTTTTTTTTTCCATGCCACATTTAATTAATAATGTAAAGGCTGTCTGCTGTGGGGCCTGGCGTCCTTCACTGCTGTTAAAATTAGCATAGCTTAGCCACGCTAGGAGGGATGTTAGTTGACACCTCACAAAGTGTTGTGAAGAAACTTAGCATCAGCACGTTAAGCATTAGCTGAGAGGCACACATCCAGGGGTTGGGTTGTTGTCACCTATGTGCACAAAATGACCCTCTGCAATGTGCGGGTGCTCACGCTCAACTCATTCCCCCTCTCCATTATGCAGACATGAAACATGAGTTTAGTTTGTTTTTAGCAGTGAGTTAAGATATATTAATTGCTCTTTTTATATCCTGCATACTTGTTTTAATTTGGCTAAATACTGAGCTTCATTTGTGTGGAGGACTGAAAGTGCGAAAATTAAATAAATAAATACACCGTTCAATGTTTAATTAAAAATATCATTGATTAATTAAGTGTTCCATTCATTAATTAAATGTGGAATTAAATCAATCAAATAAATAAATGCAACAATAAATAATTATAGTCATTAATTAATTAAATATGGAATTAAATAGATCACGGTATTCTTAAATGTGTCATTAATTGATTTAATTACTTTAATTAATCAATAAATTAATTAGATTTTAAATTAAGCATTGAATGGTGTATTTATTTATTTAATTTTGGCACTTTCAGCTACTGCAGTGCATGAGTGAATTGTGATTGGACAATGTTAAAATGAAACGAGGAAAACTGTGGACAAAATGCTAAATACCTGCACAGTCTGGACAATACATTTTGCTGCATATATTTTCATAACAGACAGAGGTGCTTGGCTTGTTAGCTTTCAGGGGACATGGTTGACTATAGCTCATGAGTGATGTTTGGCTCTGTAAGCCCCCCCCCAATTGGTGCATACTGATATATTTCTCCGCACAGAGGTTTACCAATATTCTTTTCTGTGTTGCTATAAAAGCAGAGCACCTCAAATCTGATCCGGCATCAGTTGAAGAACGGCTCAATCAGGAAGCCTCCGAGCTGGAAAAAAGACTCAGCATGCTGTCAACTTGCAGTCTTGCGAGCAGCACAGGTAAATCTTATCGACACCGGGCTTCTCAAATTTTTTGCTGGGTAGAAAGTCTGATTTTAATTAGTGCATTCAAAATATACGGCTTCAATGTCATAACACACCTTGAAACTGGAAAATATGTCTTAATTTTATCCATACATTCATCCATTATAAAACTGCTTATCCTCACGAGTGTCACGGGGAGGCCGGAGCCGATCTCAGATGTCCTCGGGCAATAGGCGGGGGTACACCCTGAATTGGTTGCCAACCAATCACCAATCTTTAAGTAGCCCGAAGCTAAGGTAGAAATGAGTAATTTATTTATTACATCTTCACATATGCATGCATTTTCTTCTTCTTTTTTTCTTTTTCTTTTTTTTTTTTGACACATGCATACGGCATAATTTTTCACGTATTATTTTGTGGACTCCCAAACTACTGTTTGCAGACCTCCAGGGGTCCCTGGGCCCCAGTTTGAGAGCCATTTGCTCTACAGGTCAGGTCTTAATTGCAGAGCCATTACAGAGCCATCCTGGTCGTAATAATGTGTGTATTGACTAAGGGCCACAAGTCATTAATGCTGATTATAATGTTTTGGATGAGCGCTTTCATGATTTCTACAGACGGTAATGAGAGAAGTGTTAAGTCCTTAAAGAGGAAGTCACCCCAAACTTATTTTTTTCAAGAATATGTTCTATGCAAGCCCACTTGTTGAAACAAGGCATTCTGATAAACATTGCATATGTGGAATAAGATTTAATCCACCCGTTTAGCCATTTCAGGGAGGGCCATTTTGTCACTTCAGTCGACTGAAAATGACATCACAACTGCTCAGGGCTCAGGTAACAACCAATCATGGCTGCCGTGATTGGTCGTTATCTTGAGCCGTGAGCAGTTGTGATGTCATTTTCAGTCGACAAAAGTGAGAAAATGGCCGCCCCCTGAGATGGCTAAAAAGGGCTGGATTTTGTTGCTTAACTCATATTCCACAAACGCAATATTAATCAGAATGCCTTGTTTCAACTAGTGGGCCTGCTCAGTACATATTCTTGGAAACAATGTTTGGGTTGAT
The DNA here is from genome assembly GCF_054856515.1 of Filicampus tigris. NCBI lineage: Eukaryota > Metazoa > Chordata > Actinopteri > Syngnathiformes > Syngnathidae > Filicampus > Filicampus tigris. Next base: position 10,866,994 of record NC_141222.1, read on the forward strand.
TCCCCCTTTAAGCTCAGTCAATGAGTCACTGAACAGGTTTTGATGATTTTCTTCTCAGCCTCCACTTACAGCTGCAGCACATCTGTTGCCACGGACGACCGCAGCAGCATCTCCAGCTCCTCCTCCAGCCAATCAGACACCAGCTACGGGAGCCGGCGTCCTTTCTGGGCAGAGCCGTTAGCCAAGTTGTACCTCCCCAGCGAGACGGCGTCGAGCTCGTCCACGCTGAAGGCCTTGACCGCTTCTGATGACCGCCTGTATGCTGCTGTGATGGGGGGCTGTGGTCCATCTTCCACGCAACCCCACCCTCGTGGTCTCCATGACAGCGGGCGCCAGAGCTCATTGGACAGCGGCATTGGGATAGCGACCGGGAGCTCAGGTAGCTTCTCCTCCTGTACAGGGAGTGTGGACATGGCCACTCAGGGAGCAGGAGAGGAATTTGGCTCCCTGGCCACTCTACCTGCTCCTCCTCCCTCTGCACCTCCCCCTCCCCCCGAAGATTCTCCGCCTTCACCTGCCCAGTCCACGTCTCGCCAGGAGCACAGCAGTGGCCCCTGCCGGTGCACCCCTCAAGAGTCTGGGTTTGGTGATGAGTGCCAGAATTCCGGCCTGCTCAGACAACGTTATGATACGCCCAGGAGTCTGATCCAGAACAGGGCCCTGAGGGACCCCTCGACAGTTCAGGAGCACCTCTCTGAAACAGGCACCATGTGCAGGGATCGGCTTGCGAGTCAGGACCAAGGACTGAGTGAAGGCATTCCAGGGTCGGAGCCTCAGCGTCAGGCTTTGATGCAGGGCTCGCTCTCCTGGCTCACTGACAGGACGCCCCCTGTAGACAATGAGGACAAGTCCGTCCCCCGGCAACTGTTCTTAGCTGGAAGGTCGCTTTCTGAAGAAAGACAGGTACTGAAGGGTTCACATCAGTAGAACTATTGAGTAGACACGGTCAGTGTTTCACAACCTTTTTGAGCTGAGGCATATTTTTTTAAATGAGAAAAGTCTAACACCGCAAAACCAAAATGTAACAAAGTATATACAATACATTGAAATAATACCTTTAGGCTTCCTCTCATTGTAATTCTGCCAATATACTCACTAGCTCAATTCTGGATGCGTCCAAAACCATCTGCTCTCTCTAACTTTGTCCCCAAAAACATCTACGCTTGGATACAAATAGTATGTATGGCCTTAGGGGCATTTGTGTTTAGAGGTTCCACTATACCGGACACTTTTGTGGAGGAAAGGAAAAGAAGAACATGGCATGCGTTCCTGTCAGACATTGCCAGGAGCTGCTCTATTCCTTTTGATACATTTGTCTGATAACTCAAAGGCTCTCAGAAAGGACCGCTGGCCTTGTGTTTAATTGTGTTTAAAAAGCACATTATCATCAGAGCGGCTTGTGATTTCTAACATTTCGTTTGGGTGTGTGCGTGCACTGCATATCCAGCAAAAGTGGACTTGTTAACTTACTGAGTAGTGATGAAACTAGCAGAAACACAGAGAGAGAGAGAGAGAGAGAGTGGTGCTGTTGACTGAATGACAAATGGCTGTTCTTTATGTGTTCTGTCCTGAATTCTAAAGTGTCACCAGCTCAGTGTGCAGAAAATTAAAACACTTTGTTTTTGGTCATAAAACAACGCACCTTCAGTATGATTAATGATGTTTATTCAGTATTTACTGGGTTAAACAAACAATATTGCTTGCCTTTCCGTCAACTCTTGTCTTTTTGCACAGTGTTGTCATGGCTTTGATAACTACATCACACCAGAGCAGTGGCGCAGAGCAAGTAGCAGAAGTTTGCTGATGCAGGTAAGATTTGATAGATTAGTCTTAAGGATTCAGAATAGTTCCTAAAATATTCCAGAGAAACAAGTAGGAGCAATTTTGTTACAAGAGACCACCCGGTGGTCTATTGCAACTGACTGGGCAAGAGGCGGGGCCAGCCTGGGCCACCAGCCAATTGCAAGGCACATATAGACAAACAACCATTCACACTCTCACACTTACGGACAATTTCGAGTCTTCAAGGAACCTAGGCTGGCATGCGTGTGTTTTAGCATGAGAAAGGAAGCCGTACTCGCTCAACTTTGTGGCGCACATGCAAACCATGAGTCCTCTGTGCTGCCCAATAATAACTGAATTATTCATACGCTTGCTTGCTAGGTTGGCAACTCCTCATCAGGTCCATGGCCTTCTGCTGAGTTACCAGGTGTGTTATTTCAACAGTCTGCTTGTGCCACTGTCAGAGTGTGTCATCAACTCGGATGTGTCCACACACAGACCAGCTGGGCGTGAGAGGGGATCACCATGATCGTCAGGATGTCGATCTGATTAGGACGCTGTCCTCGGTGCCACCCTCCAGCCCTGAGCAGCCAATCACACTGAGCACAGCCAGGCCACAGTCAGCCTGCGGTAAGTTTTATCACACTCAAAATAAACTATGTGTATGCTTTAATTTGCCCAAAAAGGTGAAAGCATGTTCCCAGGCTATCAAAGTCGTGCTTATTGGGGCCGCCATTTTGAGGTCATTTTACTCTCACGAGAGTGCGAATTAGCAACAACGTGATGAGTGTTCTCCAATTATGGCGCAACAAAACGCTGGAGTAGCTTCTTTATTTGCTAAGAAAAACTATACAGTTAGTAAATATTCAACAACCTCAAGCCACATATTCAATTTCATCACAGTGCATGTACAAAAGCTACATCATAAACCATGATCATAAACGGAGTGGTATAAAAGGACACGTAACTGTACATGTAATTCTTCTGTTTGCTCCCCCACTGCCACCGCTTTCCTATCCAGAAGAGGGCTCCATTGTTAGGTACACGCATGGAAACAACGGCGCCATGGCAACAGCTCAGCGAGTGGGTGTGGAGTATGCACTGGGCAGGGAGGGCCAACTGACTCAGATGGACAACAGGCGGCGAGGGCCACTGCGCTGACTTTGTTACCACCCAGGTGGGTGACGTTCAGCGCTTTTTCACTGGAGTTTTTCACGAATAAGCTCATCATCTCCCTACAACATCCAGTTTTGCTCTTGATCAGGAATTGCAGAACAATTCATTCCACTTAGAAAATGAATGTCCAGTATGGTATGGTAAATTCCTAGAAAGTCTGTTGTGTGGATGATGTACAGTAATCTCCCGCCTATTTGTGCTGTTTTAAACCACCATTATTTCCTGAAAACTCAGCTATTTGTGGTTCTGTATATGTTTGGGGCTTTCTATTATGGTCGTGGATGCCAAAAGATGGTTCCAAACCCTAGCTTCTTTGTGTTTTTCTAAACTAAAAACATCTCTAACCATTTATTTTTAAAGGTAACGCGAGTTCAAATATAATATGCTGTATAGTGTATTTTAAACACCCTGTAAAGTGAATTCAGAGATGTTTTTTTTTCAATACATTGTACCTGTTTGAAGATAATGTGCAAAGACTGAGAACTATATAGCACTTAATTATGGAAATATAGATAGTTGTCGATCAGATCACGTGATTGGTGTTTGTTTGCCCGCCATGATGGAGGTCCACATTTGGAGGATAAAATGGGCTTGAAAGACCATACACTACAAAAAAAGTAAAACTAGTTGTATTTTTGGGGGCTAACAGTAATTTAAGTTGGAACAACTTTAAAATATAAATTATTGACATTTATGGCAACAATGTTAGTTGCACAACAAACTAGGCAAGGTGTTTGCTCCAAAACTATTTACCAAGTTGTTTTTACTCAGTTTGGTAAACTCTTATTTCTTTGTTGTGAAATGTGGTAAAGCCAATTTTCCTAACAGCAAAACTTAAAACATTTTGTTGACTTGTCCAATTTAAAATTTAAGTTTGTTGCCTTGAAATTTTGAGTTCACATTTTTTTGTGTTTTTATACGGTGTAGTAGACGACTCTTTCGATTTTTTTTTTTTTTTGTATCGCCCTAATATCAGATATGTTGTAACATTTCCCATCAATTTAGATGTGCCACGATATGGGCTAAAAAGCTGAGAGAAGAGAAACGTTGGATTCACTGGCAACGGCATGACATGATCACAAAGTGGTCATCATAAACAACTCCGATCCCGACACAATTCAATTCCTCTCTCATCGCCTGCGTGCAACGATAAGCAGAAATAAAAATCAGAGTGTTTGACTTAATGAAAAGTTGGAAGCTTGGCTTACTTTAGCTTAAACAGCATTGGCTTTGCCAAACATTAGTTTCAAGGCTAGATGGCTGTTAGCTTGGCAGGAGTCATCAAAGAGTCTGACATTTCTGCTATCTATCGCAAGACATTTGTTTTCACTTTACAGGGACTGGCCTTTAAAATGTTTGAGGACCAGAGTTCATGGTATATTTGTGGTTTAACCCATTAAAGCCTGAAGCCCCTTGTGAGACATCTCTCTAAAACCTACGGTCATCTTCTCGAGTCACCGTTGGATACCTGACATTTTCGCCACCTACAGAATAATTAATATCTCAGCCCCTGTAGCAGAAACATAATTCTAAAAGAATTTGATATCTTAGACATGTGGCTTTCACACATGCCCGAGTTTATTCATCTTTACTGTTTCAATCGAAGATGCAAGTGAAGCACTATTTTTAATTGAAAAAAAAAATAGAGTGGTAATTACCATGTTCTCTTACAAAGACGTTGAAATCGTCATTGTCTCCGAACATATATCTTAACCATACATCACGTTTGGATGGTTTCACGGCTTTAAAGTCCGTCACCGTGTTGTCTATACCAGTGTTTTTCAAACTTTTTTGAGTCCAGACACATTTATTTAATTGAAAAAAATCCCGCGGCACACCACCAGCTGAAATAGTGAAACAAATGCTTATTTTAACAATATAAGTGTTATATTGTTTATATAAGCATCTTTTTAACATTGAAGGATGACGTTATATTATAATGTCTTGTGTAGGAATTAAATAAACACAAAGAAAAAAGTATTTTATAATGTTTCATTTTGAGACTTGTGAAACATGGGCCTGTTTGGATAAACATGCGTCACTAATTCGCTTGTAGCCCTGCTACAAAGGGTTGCGTCAGGAAGGGTATCCGGCGTAAAACACTTTGCCAAATCAAAGATGCGAATCAAGCATGCAATTGATTCGCTGTGGCGACCCCTGATGGGGAAAGTCGAAAGGACAACAACAACTAATTCGCTTGTTTCTAAACAACGACAATTAGCTTCTTGCTGCTGCTGCTGGTATGGAAGAGTACTACAATGTAGTAAAGACATGATTATGCTGCCAAGCTCTAGACCGCACAGGCACACAAATTAGATCATTTCCCACGGCACATCTGGCAATATCTCGCGGCACACTGGTCAGTTTGAAAAACACTGGTCTATATCACTGCCGTGACTTACATCAGAGCTACCACGATCGACTGTGCCTCCATTACTCCGCGAAAAAATTCCGGATATCCAACTCTCGACAGCGTCACATTCACTGTATTTTTTGGTGCATTTCATTGGCTAAGAGACTGAGAATTGGATTAAAAAAAGAAAAGGATTTTCTGTATATCAGATTTATATTAGTTTTTGTTGACTGCATGGCACTTAAATCCGCTGAGACTCTTTTTGTAGGAGAGAATGGCTGTTCAGCAATATATTGAGAAGTCACCCTTTTAATTGGTTTATTTTTCCAACATGTGTACCGAGTGGAGCACTGCTTAAAGCCTCATCCCCAGCCGACATCATATAAATTGTATCTTTTATCACAAAGCGGGCACACCATATGATCACATGACAAACTCGGGCCCTCCTGTCATTTGACTGTTTGGAGGCCCGGCGTGCTTGGAAATCATTCCACATCAGAGCCTAAGTGCGTTCGATTGAAAAAGCAGCTTCTGAGTTATTTCTCAGGTGCGCAGTTCACGAATCCAGAGAGACTGGAGAGAGTGATCAGTCAGCCAGTACCATTATTCATCACAGTAATCGATGCCGATGCTTACGGTCCGGGAGAGGGTGCAAACTGATGAATGGCAAAGCTCTGCGTGTGTGATCCAATTTGCCACCCCCGTCTTGATGTCATCAAGACAAATAGGCTCATATTTGACCCAATTTACTTTTATGGGACTTGTGTGTCTGAGGAGGAAGCTTATGATGCTGAGTCACAAGGAAGTTCCAATTTTCTCAGCAGTAGTCCGCTCATTTCACTGCGGGGATGGATTTCCCCGACCATGTTTGTAAATAGCAAACTATTTTATTCATGCCAAGTTAACGGATGATATTAAACTCTATTTTTCAACTTTTACTCTTTGTATGTTGTCGCCACACATTTTATTAAACATTATAGATTGGTGCAATGTTTTTGCCTCTTCACTCCTTAACATTTTTGTTTACACATATTGGTCTCCAGACTATTGCGACAGATCCAAGAAGTAACAACCAATTTGAAACTGCCGGCCACTGTGTAGGTAAAACATTACAATTTCCTTTTTTTCCCACTCTTGCGTTAGCCTTTGTGATTTGTTCCTTGCGTGCTGCTTCTGAACATTAGATCAATTGTTACAACTTCACTGATTTCGAACAACAACAAATCTGATCATTTATTACAAAAACATGTCGGTTTATAGGGAAATCGTTTTCATGTATGTACAAAAAAACACAATTTGTTCTGTGATTCATAAACTCAACAACAAATTAACATGCAAACACCAAGGCCGCAAAAAAATGGTGTGACAGTGGCTCAACTGAGTTTGTATAAGAGGGGACGCGGGACTTATTTGAATTCATTGATCCTTCAGCGGCATTGTCACGAGCGAGGTCCTCACAGCTCATTGTGGGCCAGACCCTGACCAGAGATCTTGTTGTGCAAGTCCTGCATGTGTTTCTTCATCTGCAAGAACAACATTTTGTCGCTTTTGAATTCTCACTCGATTTGAACTCAACACGTGGAGTAAGCACACATGATCCTTAACCTCAGACTGACGTTAACAGTGAACGCCCTTGAAAACTGAAATACCTTGTAGCCCATCTCCCTGGTCTTCTCAGCCAGGGTGTTGTACTTTTCCTGGTTCCTCATGATGTGCTGTTTGTCTCCTAAAGCCTCCACGTGTTGCAGCTTCTGGTGGGAAAGCTCCAGCTGCTCCTGATAGTGGCTGTGCTTCTCCACTTTGGTCTCAAAGTGATGCAGCTCCTCCTAAATGGACAAAAAAAAAAAACCAAAAATACTGACATCATACATTGTAGTTATGGCTTCCCTCAGAGGCCCTTTACGAATGGGAAAACCATTATACATGTGTAGTCACCTCAGTACAACGTATACAACTATTGTATACAAAGAATTTGGTGAAAAAAAAAAAATGCTTGGAATGGCCTGGTAAAAGTTAAGAAAAATTGCAATCCTGGTCCAGATTTTATGGCAAAATGAAACAAGCAATAAAACATTCAGTAAAAAAGTTCTCATTTGTTTTTGTGGGCCACAAAGTGAAAAGAGACTTTCGTAAATATAAGACTCAATTTAATGAAATGCGGGGTTGACTTCAAGGTAAAGCTCCAGGGCAAGGACACAAATGATTGGACTTTTTGATGCCAACACTTGACTGAGAAATCTTCGCGACCAACTAGATACTCCAAATTCAGTTGAGACACATCTTTAAGGTCGTGCAATTCAACCAAACTTTTCAAGAAATATATTCCTCCGAAGTCACATAAAAACCTGGCGGTCGAGCCAGCGCTTGTGCCAGATGAAAGATGATGAATTTCGCTAACCTTGTGAGACTTCAGTGAGCATCCAAATGGTTAAGGCCACAAGTGTATTCGATTTTTTTGGTGACACCACCAGAAATAGCAAAGAGGAAACATACAATGACGACGATAGAGCAGTAAATGGACGTGACGTGGAGAAGCGGTGGCTGTTCTGGCCGCTAAGTACACTACTGTATTGCTGATGATAAGAGCAGAATGAGCTGCATTTAATCTCTTATGACAAGCAGCCATTTTTATACAAGGGGACGCTTACGGCCTGCCCTGCTGGTGCTTGTCCCCGCTTGGGCTCTTATGCAAATTAGCCTCACGGCTGTCCAACACTCTTAAGTCACAGTTAAGTGTTAAAATGTGAGAGTTGATGAAGATTTTATGATGTTTGAAAAAGGATCAAATCATCAACTTTCAACAATGCATAATAAAATTGATATATACTAAAGTCAATTTTGGAGGTACATGCACCTGAGTATTTGGTCTTCGGACGACTTTTTTGCTTTTACTCCCTACATTTGGAAATAGATAACTGCACTTTTAAATCCTTTGTCAAAAATTGTAAACCCGATCAACACTCAGAACATTTTGTCAGCCTCATACCATCAGCCAGACTTCAAACTAGTGTTGTCACGATACCCAAATTTTGACTTCGACACTGCACCTGCAGAAAATACCTCGACACCGGTACCGAAAAGGTACCTTAACAAAAATCTAAAATCAGCAAAAGCAGAGTTAAAACTGACAAAAGAACTTCAATTTTTTTTTAAATGTATTATTAATTCAAAAATATTTAGGATATGCTTAAGAAGAAAATAACATTTTAAAGTGTTAAACATTTGCGCACGTGGGGGAGTGAGAATAATATATTACAGTGTTTCTTTCTACACTTGATTATTTATATTTATAGACTACGTATATATATATATATAAAAATCGAAATTGACAGTATGAAATACTTATATTTTCATATTTTCAGTTACAGTATATCGCCCAGCTATAGCCGCAATTCTTTTTTTTCTCTTGCTTTTCTTCATTTGAAGCTTTTTTTTTCTTGTGCCAAGTTATCAAAATGGTTATTGTATATATATATTGTATTGTATATGAATACATTTTTCTTCTGTACTCAAGCAGACTTCAGAGTCCATACTTTTATCTAAGTACAGGATTTGTCTACTTTTTTCGACAAAAGTATTGGTACTTGAGTACAGTGTGTGAGTACTTTTGCCACCTTTGGAGGTTCCCCTGTCATGTGTGTGCAAGTGTCCATACAAAGACACAAACAAATAGATGAAAGTCAGTGTGTCAGAGGAGACGTGAAGCCCACCTTGAGAGAGTCCAGCTCATCTTTGCTGAGGTTGGCTCTCTTGGCAGCCTCCCACAGTTCGATCACACGGGGCTCCCGGAATTCTACAGAGCAACATTTGACACACATGAAACTGCTTTCGGCTTCCACAAAAGTGCATTGAATACAAGCGCTTGAGCGAAAAGAGGCAGCGGGAATGCAACCGGGAGAGAACGAGAAGTAAAAGACTAAGAGCGAATCAACAAGACGAAATTTGCCAACGGACTCGGTGAGATCCGAATATAATGAAATGGGATTTCTTCTATTGATATGCAGAGTGTGTGTGGGTGTTCCCCCTCACCGCTGTCCTCGATGAAGCCCTCGTGGCTGAGCTTACGGAGGCGCGCAAAGCCTTGGTTGAGGTCTCTCATCTTCTGCTTCAGCTCCGTGTGCTTCTGCTGCACCTCCTGCTCTTTGCCGTCGCCCTCCAGGGGGGAGATTACATTCTTGTGGATCTCTGGGAGTCAGAGGGGTACAGGTTAGGAGTCAGAGAATCATGTGTGGGAGGATGAGCGGTTTAAATGATGCCATAAGACATTAATCATCTATTTGGCTTTTTTCTTAATATAGCATTGATTTTGTGGAAAGGGCACACTGGAGCCAATATCATTACACAGCATTGTGGGTAGTGGTGAATTTTTTATTTTTTTTGGTATGATGCGGATATGACATTTTACGCCAGTTCAAAACTACAACCACAATAGCAAACATATTATTATTCTTAAACCCAAACAATCGCATATCTGTAACCAGTGGCTGGTCAACTGAGGGTCCATACTTCCCTTGAGGACAAATAATACTGATAGTAAAATGAAAACATTTTCAAATATATGTTTATGTGTTTGCATGAGCAGGATAAACAATCGGTTGGTAATCTTGAACAAAGTTGGGACACAACTCTCACTCTGGATTGAACATTTGACATGCGTAATAGCTTATTTTCAGTGCAACAAACGTGTGGCGACACATTCCTGCGCCCTGAACTTAAAGACCTCACACCCGACCACAGCTCGATCTCCATCGATGTCTATGCAAAGACGTAGCGTAGGGCAGGCGACAACTGGCTGCATTAAATCACGTGGCCAACGCGTGTCACGTGTTGCGCAGCACCTCTGCACAACTTCAAATTTGCATCAGGCTTGATACAGTTATTGCAAGTAAGGGTTACGCCACCAAAGATGAAATGCTATTCACTTTAAGTTAAATAAATAATGTCCGTTCCAGTGCTTTTGCTCACTTGAAAAGTGGGTGCCTTCAAACAAATAGAGCTCTGTCCTGAATTGTTTAACACCTCTGGATGTAACCATGAAATAAAAGCTGCAATTCTGGACTTTTGCCTCACATTTATCTTCTGATCTGAAAGCCAAATGTCTTCAGTATGAGAGCTGGGTATGCATTTAGATTTCCACAATCGATTTGATTCGATTCACAAGGGCCCGATTTGATTCGATTTGCGATTCACTTTGACTGATTTTCAATTCCTAGGTGTAGATTTCATAGACATATAGTTCAAAATCATTCTGTAATTGCAGGAAATATCAATTTTTTCAACACAGATAGCTGCGGCTTATACTGTATAAAGGTGCGGCTTATATACGTTTTTATTATTTTTGCGAACAGTGTGGGTGTGGCTTATATAAGGGTGCGGCTTATAGTGCGGAAAATACGGTAAGTTAAAGATACCATCACAAGAGCTTCAGTTTTAAAATTCTGTTGAACCACAATTTAAAGCTGTCCGATTGTCATTGGTTAATTTTCATACATGTGTCCAGAATGTGTATACATCCATACATGATTGTGTCCGGGCTCCCTGAAGTTCACTGATGCCGGCTTGACCAGGACAATACATATTTAATACATAAATATGATAAAATGAATACATCCTCACTTTCTTTTTAACAATTAACATTGAATATTTTGAGTTTTACTCACTTGAATTATCAATCATTGATCTTTTTACCACACTGCACACATTTTTTTTATGCGTCATGTTAATTCGTTCCGCAAGGAATGGCTTGAACAAGAACACTTGAATAATGTCCGGAAAACATCCATCCATCCTTTATCTGTACCGCTTCTCCTCACAAGGGTCGCGGGGCGTGCTGGAGCCTATCCCAGCTGTCTTTGGGCAGTAGGCGGGGGACACCCTGAACTGGTAGCCAGCCAATCGCAGGGCACACAGAGACAAACATCCGCACTCACAATCACACCTAGGGGCAATTTAGAGTATCCAATCAACTTACCAAGCATGTTTTTGGAATGTGGGTGGAAACCGGAGTGCCCGGAGAAAACCCACGCAGGCACGGGGAGAACATGCAAACTCCACACAGGGAGGCCGGAGCCGGGATCGAACCCACGACCTCTGAACTGTGAGGCGGACGTGCTAACCAGTCGACCACCGTGCCGCCCGTCCGGAAAACATCAAATTTTAAATATTCAGTTAGATTTTATACTACAAAAGAAAAAAAACATCCATCAATCTTTTCTCTGGACCATTTATCTGAACATGCCAAAAAAGTCAGAGTAACTACACAGAACTAATCTTTTCTTAAAAGGTCTAAACAATACAGTATAAAAGTCACAAAATACGAAATAATCACTGAAAAAACGTCATATTGTACCAGTTCTGGCTGGGCCAAAACGAGGTGGCTCATGCTGACAGTGGCTGTCCTGTTCATCCAAATGGGCAATAGGGAGCTGAGCGCTCATCTTCCAAACAATCAAATATTTCCACTGACAACCATTTTTACCCAAGACTGAAAAATGTCAAGACCATCAATCATTCAGAAAGACAACAACACTGGAGCAAAAGTTCCATAAGAACTCTACCAAAGGTGTAGAAGGAGCTCGTGCAGTGGTGTTTTTCCCTCCTCTCTCAAGAAATGGAGGTCTTAATGACCTGTGATTTTTTTCCCTGGAAGAAGTGTGTCCAAAGAGGCTCTGGCACTTTCCCCTCTGCAACAGAACATGAGCTCAGCGCTCAGCACTCAGCGTTAGACTAAAAACACAATGGTGCTTTTCCAGGCAAACACTGTGTGTCTTTGGGGATGTGTGGTAGAGCAACAAAATAATTGCTACATATGTCATCTAAGTCTCAAGTGACACTTCACAAATTACACCATCTTCTGTCATATGGGTTTGCATCATCATCATTTCAAATGAATGCTAATAAAAGATCACAATGTCACTGAACAAATGCCTCACCATGCTGGAGTTCAGCTTCCTTTAGTACGTTTCACCAAATTTCAGTCCATCTTGAAATCCAATAAAGACAAAGGAAATGAACCAAGACAGACAGTGAGGCGGTGTGGGGGCTGGTGGAGACTCCCTCCCAGGCAGCCTGTGATTGGCTAAACATTTAAGTGCATCAGACAAGCAGAAGAGTACCTGCGGCAGGTTCATGAGACATGATACAGTAGCGAGCTCTAACAGAAAGGTTCTGTCACAAAACAGGCGGGAAGTGTCGGTCTCAGCCAGAGGAGACCAGTGCTAAACACAAAGCCATTTGTCAAAATGATATGATGTCACGGCCATGCAGCGTGAGAGGCGGTGGGTGGCCCACGTGCGGCGTCTGATACGATCCATGTCACAACTGTCAAAGGCAAGGCCTGCAGGCCAGGTCCAGGACTCCACCTCATTTTACTGCATGTGTTCCTTTACTTCAGTCAAGTGTGCCGCACCCTCTGGTGTGGACGTCAGAGTGACAAAGGCAATTTGAGAAACATCAAGGCTTCATCGATCAACTAAGTCCCGGTTAGGTTTGCACTGTATACCGCTACTACAAAAGTAACACAATACCTGGCCAAAATGAAATGATCCCACTTAACAAAATGGAAAGGTTTATCCAAACAAGTTGTGACTGTCAGGTTGTTATAATTGCTCGTATAATCTAACTCAGGGGTGGCCAACCACTCAAAGGCAAAGAGCCACCATTTTGACTGTATTAATGCAAAGAGCCAAAGCATACACATAAGCATACATAAACTGCTCCATCCCGTCCCTTCACTCCTTAACTCTTTTTGCATGTTTTGACGAGCTCACGTTCATTGTATACCTTTGTAGCCCGTGAAATGTTCTAAGCAAGTTGATACGAGCGCTTCATAAATTTTGGGAATACCTATGTCTACTTTTCTGCCTGACCTTTAACTCATTAAAGCCTAAAAACGCCTGTCTCAACAGCTCCCCAAAACCTAAGGTCGTCTTTGGAATTACCCTTGAAAACCTGAAGTTTTCCCAGAAATTCAACGCCTACAAATTTATGAATATCTCAGACTCTGTAGCAGATAGAAACATAATTCCAAAACAATTTGAGAGCTTAGTCATGTGGCTTTCACGGAGGCCTGAGTTTATTATTTACCGTTTCAATCAAAGATGTAAAAATAAAATGTTATTGCAAGAGAAACAGTATTTTTAACTTTAAAAATTGAATAGTAATTACCATCCTCTATTCTGTTACAAAATGGTCGATATTGTCACTGTCTACAAACATATCTTAACCATATACCACGTTTGACTAGTTCTACTGGTTCAAAGTCCACACACGCATGCCGTCTATATCACTGCCGTTATTCATTTCAGAGCTCACACGATCGACGGCGTCCACCATTATAACTCGAAAGAATTCCGGAACATCCACCACGGGCTCACGACAGTCACGTGTATATTCTGATGCATTTCATTGGTTAAGAAACCGAGAATTGGATTAAAAAAAAAAAAGCAAATGTCAAAATGACAAATACGCTCTCCAAGCTTTAAGGGTAGAAAGACGCAACAGCGCTCCCAGCTCTAGTGGTAGAAACGCGGCTATGCGCTCCCGGCCTTAATGAATTAAGTGAACAACCTGTGTTTGTGAGAAGTTCACTCCTGGTTGATGTTCGAATGGAGGAAACTCATGTGCCGCTGAAGATTTGAAGCCTTGAAAGGTTCTAATGATACACAGGCAGAATGGCTTGACTTTAGAGCTGCACGATGTGGAAAATGGAATGTTGACTGTTGCGATGTCAATGATACCGCTGCAATGTTTAACATGTACCTAAAGAAATGACATTTTCCATTATCTAACGAAAGAGGTACTCTGCCTGGTTTACACCTGGATTTCAGACCCGCTATTTAAAGAGCTGCTGTACTTCTTTCATCATGATTCTTTTTTTCTTTGCAGCTGTGAAAATTTCACATTTTTCTGATAGTCCATTAGAAAATATGGTCAATTTTCCTTACTGCTGTAAATCAGGTCGTAAATGTGTGAACATAAAAAGTACTCTGTGGGAAGGACTAATGGTGGAAGCGAACATCCAGAGAATTGCACTTGACGTGCTTGTGAGGACGAGAAAAGTTTCATGCTCACCCTCAGTCCTGCTCACAGTATCCATGAGAATGTTGTACTCGTGGATCTTGTCCTTATGGTGCAGGAACTCTCGCTTCAGGTTCAGCAGCTCATCCTCAGTGAATTTCCCAGAGCTTTTTGCCTGCGCAACAAAAAGACAAGTGGAACTGCCGGCAGAGCATAAAGCACATGATTGTAGACATAAAATCAATCACTAGGACATGTCATCTTGTGTGACGCGCCAGGGCAAAACATAGTGGAATTAGGCTCAATGTAGCTATTAATACAGTAATGAGATATATTTATTTCACTTCATTATACAAGATAATCCATTCTACTGTTTTTTTCTTACCAAACCCCCCAACTTGTACAATAGCTAAATATGTGCTAGCCATCATGTCTACTTGACTTCTTCTGATTGACTTCTATTTACCGTGCAGTTCCTCTCCTCTGTTTCAATTTAACCGGTCAAGGCAGATGCCCTTCACTGACTGTTGCTTCTGTTGGAGATTTCTGTCTAATCAAGGAGTTTTTCATTGCTTCTGTTTCCAAAATGCTTGCTGAAGTGGGGTACGGTTTGTTTTAATTAGTGTGCAAGGATTGTGGCCATGGGACGATGAAAAAATGAAAACAAAAGGGACTTCAGATGACCTCTTGCGAATGGGTGCTACACAGTAGAAAAATATAATTGAATTTAAATTTCCCATGAATCCACAACTATTTTGATAAATGATTCATCACCTAGCGACCTTATTTAACTGAAAATTGTCCTTATCCTCTGAATTGCAGCCTCTTGACAGCATTTAATCTCAAATTTCTTCATTTGAAATTGTAAATCTTGGTGACAATATAAAAACAGCAAGTGGGGGCAATGTTGGAGACAAATATTCTTGTGATGAGACGGCATCTACTCTAACGGTGTGTGAGAATATGAGACTAGCTAATATTTAGCCTTGACACAAAGAATAGCAAATCCAGATGGTGTTCACACTGCCTGAACATTGCTAATTGAAGTGCTTGCGTACACACACACACCCACGCACACCCACACAGACAAACACACACCTTGTTCCATAATTTATCCAACTTGGGATCTTCAAATATGTCGCCATCTTTAATGTCATGGTCCTTCAAAGAGTTGCTCTCCAGAGGTCTTGTGTCTCGTTTGCCATCCATCCCGTACTTGGCCAGGATCACTACCGAACACAGGCAAAGCAAAACACGTTAGCTGCTAACTGGCAGGATTTTGAACAACCAGGAAATAATGAAAAATGAAGTTCTGCTTTTTAAAAAATGTTTGAAGGTTCATTGAAGCTACACTGCTGTGGCGGTTATTGGGCCACCTTGGCCGTTACTCCAACAGCAAGTAAAACTAGAAGGAAATGGTGCATGGAGTTGGTCTGGTTTTGCAGCTATTACAGCTTCCACTGTTCTGTGAAGAAGACTTCCTGCAAAATGTTGAAGAGTGGATGACAAGTTCTGTTCTAGTTCATCTCAAATGTTTCAGGGTGCAAGTTCTTCCATTTCAAAGTGGCCACAAAGTTGGACGTAGAGCTGGGAGATGTAGAAAAAATATCTCCTATCATGATATAGGCCATTTTATATCACAATAACGATATATTTTTAGTTACTCTATTAAAAAATTATAGCATAAGTATTGTGTCATGTCATCTCAGTATGGAGTGCTGCTCCAGTAAACTGTTATTGCGGCAGCTGATTCAGCACCACTTCACATGGTGCTCCGACCATTCGTATTACCCATTAACCAGTACGTAGCGCACGCACACGCACACACAGCGCTTTCAACCCTCATAATCATGGTCCAAAAACTCACGAATGATCCACTCATTAACATTTGAACCTTTTATGGATACAGGTGACTTAAATGATATGCAATAAAGGGCTAGTAAAACAAGTATATTCCCCCAGCACATAGGGGTGGTGAAGGTCCCACATGGATATTTAGCCAAGACAGGAGCATTGACTCTTTTCTTTTTCTAAGGGCTACAAGGACATTGATGAAGTGCAAACTTTGCAAAGTGAAAATGAAGTCCAGATGGCCTCTGTGCTCCGCTGATGCAGGTGTTCATGAATTATTCACTTCGCGTGTTACATACGGTAAACGTCTGACACTTGCATCACACAATAACGAACAAAAGGATGAGAGAAAACACAGAATAACAACAACAGTTTTAAAACGGAACATTTCCGCGTTTGTTGCTGGTCAAAATGCCACAGTAGATGCACTACTCAGAAAAAGTTAAGGATATTTGGCATTCAGGTGAAATTTTAAGATGGACCTACAATACACAAACCCTTTCAGGTGAACTTAATAAAACCTTCTCTAATCTTTGTTCATTGTTTCAGTTCTTTTTGCAGAATATCACAGCTTGTTTGTATACAGGGTCCAAAAGTAACAATGGCCAGGATGGTACTGTTTCAGGTCACTATGTACTCTATCTTACAGACAATCCATCCATTGTCCAAACAGCTTATCCTCACGAGGCTCGCGGGTGTGCTGGACTGGAGCCTATCCCAGCTAGGCAGTAGGCGGGCTACACCCTGAACCGCTTGCCAGCCAATCACAGGGCACACATAGACAAACAACCATTCACACTCACAGTCACACCTAGGGACAATTTAGATTGTTTCAGACAAATTTCATAAAAATCTAAGATGAAATTCACACATCCTTGATTTCTACTCCTAAATATTTTTATTTTATCCACTTAAATCGGTCACACAGTTTTATTGCACTGCACATGTATTTTTTTTTTACAATTACAAGGAATTTTAAGGGTTCATCCATCTATTGTCCATAATATCAAAAGATTCAGAGAATCTGGAAAAATTTCTGCACGTAAGCGACAAGGATGAAAACCAACACTGACTGACAATCAGCTTCGATCCCTCAGGTGACTCTGTTTGATGAATCGGCATCATTCTGTAAAGGGTATTGCCACGTGGCCTCAGGAATACTTCAGAAAACCATTGTCAGTTAACAGTTTCGCCATCTGAGATGGACTGACGCAAAGTGGAAAAGTGTGTTGTGGTCTGATGAGTCCACATTTCAAATTGTTTTGGGAAATCATGGAGGCTGTGTCCCTTGGGCCAAAGAAGGAAAAGAACCAACCGGATCATAACCAGCGCAAAGTTCTAAAGCCACCATCTGTGATGGTATGGGGCTGTGCTCAGAAGGGATGGCGACCGAAGTCGGTGATATTTTTGAGGGGTAACGACTGATTTGGGTCGGCACTGTTGAGAACTGATCTATGTGAAATGAAATGGTGCCATGTTTCATACATTACTGATGATTTAAAATAAAATACATTTATGTCAACCTGCTTTCTCAACTGAGGACACATATGTCATTTGTATGTTCATATTTTTTTTTTATCAGCCAAGAATGTTATGTCCCAGGGATACACTGTGACCTAGACAGCAAGTTTATCTTGCAGTTCTGGGGTTTAGGGTTCAAACCTCTCTAAATTATCCATAGGTGTCCAGGGAGGTTACAGTCACTCACCAAAGTTTTCTCAGAAAGACAAGCTAAGTGCCCTAATAAGGATGAGAATGGAAGACTATCCTGTATTGCTACTTATGTGATGTGTGACAAATACAAAGATAATTGATGACAATCAGACACAACCTGGAGCATTGATTATTCCTGCTCATTACAATGTAATCCATGTGTCCTTAAAGAGAATTCAGCAGTCACAGAGACAGCCTCACCATTGAAGTTACGGCGGATTTGGGCTTCTTTTTCTCCATTTTCATCCAGTCCTTCAACCTTCAATTTCTTCCATTGTAACTCAGCCTTCTCCTGGATTTTCAGGTCACTATGCAGCTCAGCTTGCTTCACAGGCGACAACTGCATCTGTCAAAACACAGGACAGCATTCATTATGTTGATCAATATTGAATATTCACATCCATCCATCCATTATCTATTCCGCTTATCCTCACAAGGGTCGCGGAAGTGCTGGAGCCTATCCCAGCTGTCAATGGGTAGCAGGCAGGGGACACCCCGAATCGGTTGCCAGCCATGAATATTTCATTTAATCGAATTTTATTTTTCTCTCTGAAAAAAATGCAAACGCACACACTGGAATGGATTGATTTTCCTGGCTGTTTATTCATCCTGCTTGTGCTTTTATTAAAAACTGCTGACCTGTTAAATCTACATTCTTAGCCACACACTCTATGACTGTGTTCAGAATCAGTAACACCTTCCCTACTCTCTAATTACTTTACTGCATATGGTTTTTAATATGGTGGACTGTATACCGTAAACGTAGTGAAGATTGCAGAATGAGTGCAAAGAAAACATGTTATGTCCATCAGTGTTGTTAAGGGTGTGTTGCATTATTTATACCCGCCATGTCCAAAGTCAGGCCCAGGGGTCAAATGTGGCCTGCGGTCAAATTTTATCCAGCTCACAGCACTCCGTCCACTCCATAACCCCGTGTGACCCTTTCCAGACAGTTTCTAAAATGGTGAGTCGACAACGAATAAAAAAAGGGAAAGTTGACGGCGAGGGCCGGCAATCTAACACTTGGAGTACCAGGATTTTGACACTACAAGAAGTATGAGACCCGTCAATTTGACGTAATACGCTTTGGTGCGCTGTAGCAATGACGTCAACGACTCAAATGATTATTACGCATTGCTCGAGTGTCTAATAAAGGTATTTTGGTTATTAAAAATCTGTTGTGAGTATAATTTAATGTAAATTATGGCATATAAATGAATGAGAAACAATTGGTGGAGCGCCAGTGTCCCGGGTGGCTCTCGCGCTAGGTGCGGATAGCTGTTATAAAATATATTAGTTTGGTGATGAAAAAAAAAAAAGGAGACGCATGTCGCAAAAGACTTTACTGCACTTCGAAGAAGAGGAAATAAATCCTTAGTACGGCGCACAAAACAACTCCGTCCTGATTGCACCCGGGAACTCATTTTTTCCATGGCGGAATAATGTCAACAAGCACCACATAGGTTCATTATTTTATTTATTTCGACTGACTGGCATGCACTAACCACGTCATGACTATCACATGTACAGCCTATTTTACAACACACGACAAGGCTGCTCTTCCTCCTCGCCAGAGGGACTTTTTTTACTCTGACTCGCTGTGTGTCAGACAGGCAATTCTTCCTCAGACTCGTCAGTATTTTGAAGCAGATGTAAAGCCTCCTCTACTCCATAAGATTTTTTTTTTTTTTTAAATCGATCATGGTGGCCAGCAGTGTTTCTCAATGCAACCACTGGTTGTTATAGAAACCTGGCGGCGCCGCCCCAGCGTAACGTGCGTACCGTCAAATTGACTGGGACGCTGTGGTTAAAGGAGTAATGGCTCGTAACAATTTTTATATTGTTTAATACCATAAAATTGCACCATGGTAATGAAATATATACAGAATCAGGAAAAGTCAAGACGCCAGGAGCATCTTTTATCTACAGACGCAGAGTAATAACACATCAAAGTTTGAAAAGTCAAAATGACTGCTCTCATACTCCTACTGTTAGGGAAAAGATGGAAATCTGAATATTTTTTCACTGAAATACACGACAACTGTGTCAGCCTCATTTTCAAGGAGACTGTTACCTATGTCCCTGTTTTTAAATCTAAAGGTTTACTGAATAATGTATTTTCAACCATGCCATGTTTCAAATTAACCCTGGCCTGTACTGCTAAATATGATATATATGTATATTTAAAATATTTCCCTGTCATTGAATTAAAATGTTAAGAGAACATTTGCCAGTTGTTATTGATATTTGAAATGTAATTTGCAATGCTTTTACTTAGTTCCCCGTTTTAAATCTAAAAGTTCAGTGAACATTTATTTGCCAGTGATGTCATGTTTCAAATGGACCAAAAGACATTGTTTAAGGATCTTAAAATTTAAATTTAAAAACGTCAAAAAGAAAAGGCAGACTGGTTTGCTAAAATGCACTTGGATTTATTGGTGTTCCATATAAAAAAGAATGTCAGGCTAAATGGTCGGGCCCCCGCATTTTCACCTCACCAAATCTGTGCGTCTTTGCAAAAAGTTTGGACACTCCTGATTTATACTGAAGATAATTTTGCGCCACAGCTTTGGCACAGTGCATCAGGGAATATTTTAATGATACGTACCCGTAAGGCCTTGTTCCACACCTGGTTCAACTTCGATATCCGGAATTCGACAGTCTGTTCATCACCGCCGCCAGCTTTGCTGGGCTCGTTCAACTCGCGAGAGTACTTCCCGGCCATTACACATACACCGAGAGAAACGATAAATAAGCAATACAGTCCTTTCATCTTGAATACGAAACACGCCGAAAGACAAAAACTCAACTAAAAAAAATAAAATAGAATCACAGACGAGTCAACACAGTCTTAACAGATGTACACTATTATTGTGCCTGAGTACCGTAGGACACGTGACCAATTGGGCAGTCAGTTCCGCGTTAGTTGCATTGTGGGCTTTGTAGTTTATTTACTTGGAAACTACCGTGGACAGCACTGCGAACACACCCCTTTAAAACTACAACTCCTCAAATGCAGCACAGCTTCGTTGCCAGGCAGCGGAGACTGAGAGCAAATCGAAAGGCTCCACGCATTTTCGCGTCTGGAGACAGCTACATCCACAATTACATTACATTAGATTAGAGTTTGCGAAAAGTCACGCCCTGTGGGACATTTGTGTTGTGTGTAATAATCTTTAGGAGAAAAAGACGAGGAGGAATGTGTTGCGTTCCTGAAAGGGGGTGACCCACGTGTTTTAAATGAGACCTATATCAAATTTGTCAGCATTGGCTAAAATCCTTGAATCTCCCATGAGTGATCAGCTAATGGATTTTTTATACACAATGCTATTTTATCATCTTGTCAGTCACGTTTCAGAAAAGGGCATAGCACTGTATCAGCTCTGCTGAAAGTGGTAAATGACCTTTATGTAGCACTTGAGAAGAAACAATATTGTGCTGCTGTTGTGTTTTTATTGATTTGTCCAAAGCCTTCTATGTAAAGTGCTTTGTTACAGCTTTAGCTGTTGTGAAATGCGCTATATAAATACAATTGTATTGTATTGTATTGTATTGTATTGTATTGTATTTATGCAGATGACACTGCACTATGTACGTGCTGCATAAGCGGTTCAAGATTTGCAAAATGTCTTTGGACATCCATCCCAACCCCCTACCCCCCCAAAAAAAACACTGCGTAAGTTGAAACTTGTTTTAAATGCAGATAAAACCAAACGCTGTTTTGTTTTGTTCTACCAGATCTGGGACCTGGCCACATGGTGCTTTTAATTTGGGTTTTCCAAAGTGAGTGTGCAAAAGGTGCATTGATGTCAGAATTGCATCACCCCACTTCATGAAGACTTGATAGCGAATTGCAGAGGGTCTGTAAAATGGTAGGTTTCATTACCATGATGTCAGATGTTATTAGTAGGACCTTGTGGGTCGTAGCAGTTTTGACACTGGTACAATTATAGATGTTTTCCACAGGATAGGGACTTTACTAAGGTTAAGGGTGAAGTTAAAATATCGGTGAATAGAGGGTCTAACTGTTCTGTACAGTGCTTGGAGATATTAACACAGGACCAGGGCTTTTTTGTGAATTACAGCAGCTAAAAATGTAAAATACATTCGATTTTCTGATGGATAGATGCAGCGGGGTTAGATGGGCCAGTACAATATGCCTGCTTCAGTATCTCTGCTGTTCTCAAAGCAACAGAAGAAGCTGTTTTGCTTTTTTGCACTTTCCAGTCCCTGACCTTCAGGCAGGATCAAGGAAGATTTCCCTATGCCCTTCTGTGGGACATTGGTCACTGATAGTGTAGTGGTACACACGCCTGAGTTGTGTGCGGGCAGCGTGGGCTCGATTCCCGCTCAGTGGCGGTGTCTGTGTGTGCCCTGCGACTGGCTGGCGACCAGTTCGGGGTGTAGTCTGCCTTCGCCCGTTGACGGCTGGGATAGGCTCCAGCACCTCCCCGCGACCCTGTATAGGATAAGCGGTTTGGAAGATGACACATGACACATGGTTTTATTGGTATGACTGTATACAGAATTAGAAATATATGTAATAGTTTCTACCTCTTCATTCATATCAATACATTGAAAAACTTCTCTGGCAATTTTTAAAATCTCCAAAGACAAACATAGGTGCATCAGGAGACAGTGAATTGAACTTTTTGGGAGCGACTGAAAACATTTTTAGAACGTAACAAAATCTACCAAACACGTGGGAAAATGTGTTATGGTCTGATAAAACAAAGATTTCACTTTTTGGCCAAAATTCCAAAAGGTATGGCTTTGGTTTGGTGCACACAACACTGTTCAAACTAAAAAATACATCATACCTATTGTGAAGCATGGTGGTGGCAGCATCAGCTTTGGGGCTGAATTTTCTTCAGCTGGAACTGCAGCTTTATACAAGGTGAAGGGAATTATTAATAGATAGATGGGAATAGCAGTCAGTGAGCACAAAACCTTCATGTCCTCTGCTAGAAAGCTAAATGTTAGGAAAATCCAAGCAGAACAGCAAAAATGTAATTGGGGTTAATCAGAGGGATTTCAAACGGTGGCAGCACTTAGAGGAATAAAGAAGCACAAAGAAGAAGCGTCATGCATTATGTGCTGAGATGTAAAGAAATTTGAAGTTGAATATTCATAGTTATATTTACCTTCACATTTGCTTGAGTATATGTTGCACTGTTTTATTTATTATTTTCAAACAAACTGTGATATTTGGTTGTGTGTAAAACAGTGACATCCAGACAGAGGTGATCACACCATCTGAAAAGGCATACTCTGCTATCTTACTCAGTATAACCACTTTCTGCAATCTGCACTGCTTGTCCTCACTAGGGTCGTGCGTGAGCTGAAGCCTATCCCAGATTACTTTGGAAAAAGTGTGAGGCTGGCCACTAGCCAACCACAGTGCACATACAGTACTGTATAGACAAATAACTATTCACACTCACATTCACACCAATGAGCAATTAAGAGTCAGACACCACACTTATGTACACCTTTATTTATTTCTGTTGTTGTGTGACATCCTTTACGGACCTCTATAATATCACGTTGCGGCTCTAACAGGAAGACAGTTATCAAATGGTAGAAGCAGTACTTCATGAACTGGACTGCCACCTAGAATTGAAAGGTCAAATGCTGTATTTGAAATTCAATCTCGTGCTTTCTGACATGCCCACACAATCCATTTCAGCATTCAGGAAGTGAATGATTAAGAGTATAATCAAACATTGATCTTCATTCACCAAAAGTTCTTACTAACAGTTTTGATTCATGTATTATTTTTAGTTGTGACAAAATAGTGCATTAATTGTGATCAATGAATTACAGTCACAGTTAAAGCGCTATATATTTTTTAAAATTGCATTAATCACATTTTTTAATCTCTATTATTTAACTTAACTGCTTCTGTATGATGATGAGATCCGTTTTGATGTGTGGAGCCTGTGCTTGAGTTGTTGGGGGTGTAAAAAACAATGGTCAATATGACACCCTGAAGTGAACAATGAATTCCTGTGATTGTGTTTGGCATAACCTGATAGGCTCCCATTATAGGTGGGAGGGCAACTTCAGGAGCAGAGAGAAGATGTGAAAATGGAGGAGCATGTGAGAGTTGTTGGTCCCAAAAAAACACCCTGACGGCACTATTGATAAAGGAGAGTGATAAATGCCTTCTTTGTAAGAATGACTTTGCTTACCTCAGAAGCAGTTCAAGCCTACCACATAAATGCAAAGTAACCAGCCGTGTCTAAAGCTACAGCTAATGATAACAACGAAGACACTAATGTAGCGAGCCATTGCAAAGCTCTTTGCTAAACTAAACTCAGGAACAGGCCGCGTAAGAGCAAGTCTGCGACCGACAGGCTGACGAATGTTCTTGCAAAGCAAATAGCGATGAACTGCAGGTCGATCAACATAGTTGAAGACAAGGCATTCATTGAGGTGTTTCAAACAGCGTCCAATGACCCATCATACATTCCACCGTGCAGGACTGCGGTGATGACTAAAATCAGCAAGATGTATGACGGTGAAAAGAAAAGCAAACTTGATGTTTTGGTGGGGGATTCTGACAAATTTGCTATAACCCCAGATCACTGGACCTCAACTCGCAGCCACGGTTATTTTGGGGTGACTGGACACTTTATTGATGGTGAGTAGAACTTCAACTCGTTTTGTACTTATCTTTGTGAAAACAGAAACCAGGGAATTGGCTGGTAAATGCGACAAACAGTTCCTTAAGGTGGCAAATAACTGGGTAATTGAAAAAAAGATATCCACCATAAGTACAGATACATACATACAGACAATGGGGGGCTTTTCTCAGTAACCTATCAATGAGATTGAAAATAGAATAATTAGATCAATTAATTACAGATCATAATTTATGAATCCCTCATTTTTTAAAATCTCTTCACAGCCCTTATTATTTTAGAATACAAAAAAAACATAACCACATTTCTTTGTATCAAACTACAATAATAATAAACACATTGTCAAATTCACATATCAAATGTGAGCATTACCCTCTATGCAAAGGTAGAACGTTTGATACGGCTCCTGTATTGGATCTCATTAGATTGTGCAGATCTACTTAATGTTGTGACCAGTGAGCGTATATTTCCAGGAAATGTGATTTAAATAAAGTCGTGATTAGATTGTCATGTACAGGAAAGTAATAAAGGAACGCTCATCCCCAGAGGACCCCAACAATATCATGCACTGAAATACATCTTTCTTTTTGACGTTGCCATGCTAGTTTTTCTACTCTCCATCAAATCTTTGAGTCAACACGACTCATTAATCATGTCACTTCTTACAAAGGAAACATCTACAGAGTGATTTGGTTCATATTTTGCAACTGAATGGTTGGGTGCTTGCACAATTACTGTATACCATGCCAGAAAAAGTGTGTATAGAGAAACATTTGATGAAGGGAGGCTGTAACACAGCAAATAATCCACCGTGTCGCGACATAAACCACGTTTGTTGACACCAGTGTATTGGCGAGAATTCAACTTCGCTGGGGGATGAGAGCACTGAGACAGGCTAAAAAGAGGGCAATAACAAAGGCAAAAAAGACCAACCCCAAAACAATGTAAGACGAACAATTGTGTTTGCTTGTGTTTTATTAGCAAGCTGCGTTGTGCGAGAGACAGCCATAATAGAATAAAGGATACATTCAGTCACAAGGCTTCAACAAACACAGTCATTAAGACCAAGTGATTGCAATAAATTAGCTTTGATCATCTTGTTGCCTGTGCTAATTCAACTACAGTGAACAACAAAGGCAGAAGTCTCGTTTAATTTGAATTTAGCTTGCCTCAAATGAGCTTTTTAACTTTCCAAAACCTTTAAAACAGTTGATTCATGTTACTTTTTGCAAGGTACCAATAGCCATCTTCACTAACTTGTTGCTAGAACACATTGCATACATTTTAAATGTATAATATATATTTAATGACTTCAGATATTGCCTTTCTCTTGCTCTTGACGTTTAATGATGCCATCTCTTTTACTTGTCAGTTTGTGTGTCCTTTGGTAAAAGAGCAATGTTTGTTTGTTTGTTTTTTGTCTAATAACATTTTCATCACAGTAAAAATCATTAGACGGAAGGAAGATGTTGGCATACTAAATGCTCAGAACAAGGAAGAAACAATATATATAAAGAAGGACAGTTGCCTCTTGTGTCAGTAATGTTGTTTCCGAGAGGAAAGAGGTTTCACCTTTACCACTCCAGGTGAAGGAGAGAGGAACATTTCCACGGAAACATGATTTAATAGAAGAGTGCTCCAATCCAATCCAATCCTGTCAGCCTTTGACTGACCACGGTGAATTTAGACTGTATTTCTCTCTCTCTCTCTCTCTCTGTCTCTGTCCCTCTCTCTCCCTCTGTCTGTCTGTCTGTCTCTCTTTCTCTCATTCTCTCTCGCGGAAGTTGGTCGAAGTTTGTAGACGGAAACGCAAACAGTGGCCCTTTTAAAATGATAGGCGTAAAATGATAGGCAGACCAGCCTATAGGCGATTACTATTTGTTCCGGTCGGACAAAAAGGCGGCTAGACGGACGGCGGAAGGGTACCCCAGCTGCAGATGGAAGGCATAGAAAAATGCCCAGCTCTGTAAATTAAAAACACATCACCGCACATGCTTGTTGAAGAAAAACTGCATAACTGTTCACAGCCATTGCAGCTAGTACACTTTGAACTCATTTAAAATACATCCATCCATCCATCATCGATACCGCTTATCCTCACAAGGGTCGCGGGCGTGCTGGAGCCTATCCCAGCTGTCTTCGGGCAGTAGGCGGGGGACACCCTGAATTGGTTGCCAGCCAATCGCAGAGCTCACAGAGACAAACAAACATCCGCACTCACAATCACACGTAGGGGCAATTTAGAGTGTCCAATCAACCTACCATGCATGTTTTTGGAATGTAGGAGGAAACCGGAGTTCCCGGATAAGAGAGAACTTCCAAACGCCACACAGGGAGGCCGGAGCCGGGATTGAACCCACAACCTCTGAACTGTGTTGTGGAGGTGCTAACCAGTTGACCACCGTGTGCCAATTTAAAAAAAAAAAAGAAAAACAAAAAAAAAAAAAACATATTTATATATATATATATATATATTTATATATATATGTATAGAAATAGGGCTGTTCGATTTTGCCTAATAAGGAAATCCCGATTATTTTCTCTCAAACCCGATTTTACGATTACGATTTCTTTGTAAAATAAAAAAATAATGAAAAATGAAGTATTTTGAATGTCTTTTATTTAAACTTAATTTTTCTTTCTTTGAACTCAAAATGTCAGTCAATTTAACTTAATACACACTGAACATTGGATTAACAGTATTTTACTTACACAAGAGATTTCATATCTGTTCTTAATTAAACCGATAATGAAAGAAGAAAGTGCATCTGAAACGAAATCATCAACATGAGAGAAGGTAGACAGTCAAGTCTGTAAACCAAACAGTCTGTCCTACTTAAACATAAGTCAATGATTAGTGCAAAACTGTCACTCAATAATACAATTTACTGTCAAGATTAAGTATGGATGCATAGTCCGGCTGGACCAGAGGTCCGTTGTAGAGGAGATAAAAAAGGGACGACTTTCAGACGTTGAGTTACTTGCTCACGGGTTGTATTGTACATGCGGGGCACACACTACACTACAGATCTATTTTTTATTAACTAAACGCTCACTTGCCTGAACAAATAGCAGAATCACCGGTAGCCATGGATGCTGTCGTTGTTTCGGACTGCGCGCTCGTGGGAGAAAGCGGAAATGCAGCGGACACTACGGTGGCTTAGATACACCAAAAATAACTAAATCGAACGTGCCGATTTGAACGTTTTTACATCGTTTTATCCAGAAAAATCGGTGACGGTTCAAAATCGCTTAATCGAGCAGCCCTATATATAAATACTCAACAATTTACTATATTTCAATGTAAAATGAGAAGAAATGGAATAATATTTAATTTAGATTGCTTATATGGACCGATTGTTTTGTTTCATTGCTGTTTGTGTGTTTATGCGCAGTGGGTTCAATATTCATTACATGCTCACAGTCTGCTGACCTTTTCCTTTATCCCTTCTTGAGTCCATACCTCATTTGATTCAATAAGAGATGCTAATTTGCAAAACAAACTTTCATTTACAAATGTATTCCCTGAGGACATTGATGGGAGACAGGAGACCTATAAAGATCAATCGTAAAGATGAGTGGAGTATGAAAGAAGTGCTTCTTTTACAATACAGCAAAATAAACTCCTGTGAGTAATCAGTTTCTTAAAGTCGATTGCATCCTGCATAATGTTATATTTAAGTTGATGCTGCAACTACAGTTAAAATCCAACAAGTGGAAGAGGAGGGCTATCATAATTTGGATTATGCTTTTCACGTACAGGACAAACAAAGGAAAAGAGCTATGCCAGATTTTTAATTAAAAGTCATATTATTTCAGTTTATGAAAGTGGCAAATATGAAGCTCCAATCCATTGTGACACGTTTCTGCAAGCAGATGATCCTGAAATTGAATTACAATCAAAACTGTCTCGGGAAAACTTCTATTATGACAAGCAGATGGTATAATGATACACTGTACCCAAGTGGCAAAACACGTGTTTCTTATACGAATACCTGGTTGACATTCTTTGCTCTTTAAATGAAAACACATTATTAGTTTCTGATAAAACTGATAAAACACACACGTTTGGGGATGGAAAGCAGTCTCCAAGTGTAGACAGCTTTACATTATTTGTAAGTGGAGATCTTGCAGTTTTTTTGCGTGCATCAATCGCGTGACTCCAGTGTGTCTGTTTATGTTTCCACAATGTAGACCGTACGCCTCTCCTGTGCTCAATTTAAAGGGAATGGGAGGAGGTTGGCTTTGGGAAAGCATATTAAGAGAATTACAGGACATAAAACATAGTTTTTATCTGTGGCTATAAGAACAAATAGTTAACAATTAAAATCTGTCAAAATTCTATGGAAATGAAGCATATTGTTATTATTGTCAATTATAATCATTTTTTTTGAAAATGTTGTCCAGGTTCTTAAAGTTAAATATTTTATAGATAGCCGGGCCAAAGAGAGAGGAGGGTGTGTGTGCATTGAGGGGATTGTAGTTAAGACACTATTTAAAAAAAAAAAAAAAAGAAAAGATTAATCAGGATTTCAGCTTCCTTTGCTTACACCAGTGGGCTGCTTATCACCATGGTTATGGTGAGGTAACTATGACCATACAGTCATCATCAATTTTAATTATATTAATGGTGAGGAGAGAGGGAAAATAAGATTGGTCTTGCTCATTTTGACTAGTCATAATCATGTCTACATGGATTTGTAAAAAGACACACAGGAATACGTTGCTGTGTATCATTTTATCGTTTGTAATGTCCTACACAGGAATGCATGCAATACTGTAATAGCTCAAATGTAACTGAGTGAAATATTCATGTCATGTTAACATGTCATATTTTACTCATATTAAACGTGCAGAAATGAAGACCTGTGAGTTGTCTGTAGTGTTGCTAGTTTTGCAAAATTAAGAGATCAACATCTCCCGCAGTTCAGCCAGGAGCAAGCTCAATTTAGAGCTGCCGAAAAGCAAAATCAGACGGAGACATCACAGCACGATCCTTCCTAAAGATCATCTTTGTCACAAAAAGTCTCAATTTAAAAGGCCAGCTGTGACCCGCAGGCTGGCTAACTGAACCCAACAGTAAAAAGGTGCTTTTGCTTGTTAACTGTTGGAGCCATCTGCTTGTGTTGAACGCTAGCCAGCAGGCATGCAAGTAGGCTCGGGTATGGTGGCAAGATGGAAGCTTATCCTACAAAGTCAAACATCCAAGCCCATCCCTGCAAAAACACACTTTAAATCTCCCAAACACATGTGGGAAAATGTGTTGTGGTCCATTGAAACACGGGCTGAACTTTTTGGACATTCATCCAAAAGCTATGTTTGGCGCAAACACAATACTACTCATCATCAAAAGAACACCATACCTAGGCAAGCGCGGTGGTGGCAAAATCAGGCTTTTGAGGCTGTTTTTTTCAGCTGGAATTGGTACTTAAGTCAAAGTGTGGGGAATTATGAACAGTTCCAAATATCTGTCAGAGGCAGGACGACAGGCTCCTGCTAGAAAGCAAAAAAATAGATGAGTGTTAGGAAAAGCCTACTAGAACATCTGACCTTTATTTGCCCTTAATCAGAAGCAGGTGGCAGATATGTGCATGGAAACCGAGTCGAAATGGCTCTTTGAGTGTAAAAGTTTACCGACCCCAAGTTTAGATACACTATATTGGTTTGGCCCAGACGCGTCTTTGCATTTGGTATGGTCCATTGACCCTAACATGTTGATTGGGCGGGCGCTGCAAAACAGTTAGTTCCGTGAATGCGTACGTGAAATAAAGGCCACAGAGAGACTTGTGTCACGTGACTCTGTTTCACCAACCCAACGTAGCTAACGAGTGGCGTTTGATTCTATTTGCCCCATCAAACAGAGCCAGACATTACAGAATGTTGAGATATTGCAAACATTTTTTTATAACCAAACATATTTATTAAAATACTATTTTATATTTAAATTTGCGTATGCCTAGCTCATATTATTGTCTGTTTGACATTCATGCACTATTCATAGTTGTTTTTCTTACTGGAAATCTACTCCTAAGCAATTTTCTGGATGGCTAATTTTTACTTTACAGTACTCTTACTTTAGCACAATGTTTGACTACGCCAACTTCAGACTCTCCAAGGTGGTTGAGCGGAGGTGAGTCGAGTTTCCCAACAATTTACTGCTGTTCAGGTATCTAATGGAGTGAGCCTGGTAGGTTATTAATCCATCTGTGGTGAGATTGAAATTACTGACCTCTGTGCATATTCATTCTGCGTTTCATGTCTCAATATAAAGCCTCCAAAATGACGTCCCTGTAGCCGCCTCAAAGCCCAGACACAGCTCGTTGACGGTGGCCCAGTCTATTCAGTTTGAGGCTTCCTGAAGTCAAGATTAGTGTTTCTCAACCATTGAGCCAGGCACACACAGTGGGAACAGAAAGTATTCAGACCCCTTGAATTTTTTTCACGTTCTGTGTCATTGCAGCCATTTACCAAAATCAAAAAAAGGTCATTTTATTTCTCATTAATGTACACTCAGCACCTCATCTTGACAGAAAAAAACAGAAGTCTCACAGAACATCACTTAGCAAAATGATCCACAAAAAGTGGCTATACAGGCTCATTTTGTACCTTCTGTCATCTAGTGGAAGAACATGTTATTGTTTTGCCTAAATTAACAAACTTTTTTTTTTCAATGATAAAATGCATATTTTTTGGTCAAAATAAATGACATTGGATAATTCCCCGCGGCACACCTGATGATCTCTCACAGCACATACTTTCAAACATTTGTCCACCATTGATTTAACTTACAACATAATTGAAAATAATAATTGATAAAAAAAAACAAAAAACAAAATCATTTTTAGAGACAAACTGATATAACATCTGAGATATGGCTGCACAAGTGTGCACACACCCACTTTCCAAATGTGCTGGGAGCTTTTGTTATGGTCCATTGAAACCAAGATTGAACTTTCTGGATGTAATTCCACACGCTTTGTTTGGAGCAAACACAACAATATTCATAACCAAAGGAGTATCATACCTTGAGTGAAGCATGGTGGTGGCAGCATCATGCTCTGGGGCTGTTTTTCTTCAGCTGGAATTGGGGCCTTAGTCAAGGGCGAGGGAATTATAAACAGTTCCCACCACCTGTCATTGTTCACAGAAAACCTTCAGGCTTCTTGAATACAAAAAAAAGTCAGAAAAAACCTATGAGAATCTCTTTATTTGATCAACTTTATTTGTCGTCCATCAGAGACACTTGAAATGGTGTCAGGTGTGTGCTGACTCCTATTTAACATGAGTTTAAATGTGATCGGTTAAGTGTGAACGCAGCCACATTTTGCACCACATCATCTCAGTTGTTTATGTTTACTTCCTCTCTTGAATAGAGTTATTTTAATTTTTAATATTTGTCAATCGAGTTGTATGGATTATAAATCAAATTAATAGTGGAAACGATTGGACAATTTCAAATTTTCTGTCATTAAAAGCAAGTGGAAGTCTCTATTCATCAAGTGATGCATAACATGAGCACAGATCCAGTTTACTTTTGGAATTTCAAAAGAGCGAGATCATAGAATGAAAGCTCTTGGCTGAGCTTCCAGGTACGCTATAAACAAAAAATTGAAGCAGTGCAGTAGGAGTCTCTGGGGTTGCAAGCACACAGAAGTGTAGAATGTTGGGTCTAGGGTGGCCTTGGCAATGGAACAAACTAAAAAATACAAGCAAAGAACAAAAACACTTTTCCATTTCATTTAAAACACGATTCTGGATAGAGTTAAAGGGCAAGCCAATGTTTTTCTTCATTTTCTCTCGAGCAATCAAACCTTGAGATCATAATATACATCAAATAAGAGAAAGGAGGCTGGACAATGACATTCTGAATAATAAAATTTGTTTAAATGTGATTATTTCATTCTTTTCATTATGAATTTTTTTCATTTAGTAGTTAAACTCAAATGTAATCTCCTGCTCAATTTCTCAAGTAACTATCCATTTAGGTGTCACAGTGATCGACTGGTTAGCACGTCCGCCTCACAGTTCAGAGGTCGTCTCCCCGTGCCTGTGTGGGTTTTGTCCGGGTACTCCGGTTTCCTCCCACATTCCAAAAACATGCATGGTAGGTTAATTGGACACTGTAAATTGCCTCTAGGTGTGATTGTGAGTGCGGATGTTTGTTTGTCTCTTTGTGCTCTGCGATTGGCTGGCAACCACTTTGGGATGTCCCCCGCCTACTGCCAGAAGACAGCTGGGATAGGCTCCACCACGCTTGCGACCCTTGTGAGGATAAGCGGTATAGATAATGGATAGATGGATCCATCCATTTAGCTATCCAATTGCTGCAAGCCTTGTTAAAATAAGCAACAAAAACATTTTTCACCACTTGCTTTCTAGATGAAATCTTTTAAATGTCAGTGATGCAGATGCCCATCTTTTGACAAAGTGAACGTAACAAGTGTTGATAATAATGAATATGTGATGAAGCCAGACTCATATAAAATTCAGGAACAAGGACATCACTGAAACAAAGAGAGAGAGAAAAAATCCCAAAAGAATTGTGGTGTGGAGGGAGAATTCAGTGCCATCTGCATAGCAATGAAAGTCCAAGCGGTGTTGTTTTAGAATCTGTCATATTAAGAATTCAGAATTATGCAAATTTTGGCCAAATGAAAGTGATTTTTTATTTATTGAATGTTGTGTTGAGTGAATAGTTTGATTTAATACAACTGAATTCATTTCCTTTTTATAAATGCAGTAAACACTCGCCACTTCGCGGTTTGAGTTTCGCGGCCTCAGTGCATTGCGGTTTTTCAAAAAGTATTCATCAAAAGAGAAAAATGAAAACTATAGCCATATCGGCATCCTTCTTGCAGAAAGGCGCATTGTTTCAAAGAGACGAGTTGACTCTGAGGCTGTGTATATACCCGCGGACACTCATAAAAGGCGTGTCATCGCAGCCTCTTGCTAGTCTCGTCCACTCTAACAAACGAACAGCACTTTTGAACAACGTTCTGTTCGGAAACTCATAACTTTCTTCAAATGTGTCGTTCATTTATTCAGAGTCAAGTCGGATACACAGATAGTAAACAGCTGTGTTAGGAAATTGTGAGCGAAGCGTGCTCAGCCACCCGGCAAGTGGCTGAGCGCAAGTGTTTGTTAGTTTTGTCTTAAAGCGGAAGTCAAGCCAAACATATTTTTTTCAAGAATATGTTCCCAGCGGGCCCACTAGTTCAAACGCGGCATTCTGATTAATTTTGCATTTGTGGAATAAATGTTAAGCAGCAAAATGCACTCGTATTTAGCCATCTCTGGGGGCGGCCATTTTGTCTTCTGTCGACTGAAAATGACATCACAACTGCTCACAACGACCAATCACGGCTGACCTGTTTGCTGAATCTGAGCCGTGATTGGTCGTTGTGAGCATTTGTGACGTCATTTTCAGTCAACAGAAGACAAAATGGCCGCCCCCGGAGATGGCTAAAAACGAGTGGATTAACACTTATTCCACAAACGCAATATTTATCAGAATGTCCTGTTTCATCCAGTGGGCTTGCATAGAACATATTCTTGAAAAACAAGTGTTTGCGTTGACTTCCCTTTAAGTTAGGTTATTTGAACACCGAATTGTCCCTAGGCGTGATTGTGAGTGTGAATG
The DNA here is from genome assembly GCF_054856515.1 of Filicampus tigris. NCBI lineage: Eukaryota > Metazoa > Chordata > Actinopteri > Syngnathiformes > Syngnathidae > Filicampus > Filicampus tigris. Next base: position 10,901,174 of record NC_141222.1, read on the forward strand.
GTTGCTTGTCTATGTGTGTCCTGAAATTGGCTGGCAACCAGTTCAGGCTGTACCCCGCAATAAGCACATTTCCAATATAGTACGAGCAAAAACAGTTGCCATTTTTATGTTTAGCGCAATTGTCCCTTCTGCTGAGAGCAGGAGCGTGGTGGCCATTGGAAATTTCGAGAAAATTTCTGGATTTTCCTGAACGGCCGATCTGTATCGTGGCCTGTCGAAGCGCGTGAGGGCTGCCACCACTCCCGTTGGGGATTCATTTTTTGAGTGTTATGTCCACCGTCCGCACCCCATCACCGATTAACTTCTATAGCGTCACGTCGCGACCCCACCCCCATGGCAGTATAGGAATGTTTTTGTGTTGTATCAGACAGTTACACACAGGAGCTATAACTACAGCTGCAATTATTTTATCTGTGTCAGTGCTGCATCAACTATTCACCCTAAGATCCTCATTGTTCTTGACTATCCACAGAAAAGATTCCATGTCAATAAACATAACATCAAATAGATTGCTGCAGCACTGTGAATAATTTAAGAGTTTCATTTGCAAAAATACTTGGTCATCATCCAAAAAGCAAATCAAAAGATGATGACACTGACACTGTAATGCACTGAACAAAGGAAGAAGAAGAAGAAAAGATTAATAAACTAAATAAAAAAATAAATGAACCCCAAAAAAGGAGTGGTGATATGTAAACAGGATTAGTCAAATTAATACAATACAATACAATTTTATTTATATAGAGCATTTCATAACAGCTAGAGCTGTAACAAAGGACTTTACAAACAATACAATAAATAGAACAAAAACAATAAAAGGCTGTGATACATGTATTGATAAATATAGACATAAATAATATGTAAATAAAATATAAATAATGAAGCAAATAAATTGACATAAAACACTAAATGTAATTGTCACCGGATATTTCAGGTCTGATCAAAAGCCCGAGAAAAGAAATGTGTCTTCAACCAGGTTTTAAAAATGGACAGAGAGGGGGCTTGCCTAACAACCAATGGGAGGTCATTCCAGAGGGAAGGACCAGCAACAGAAAAGGCTCGATCCCCTCTGAGGCTCCTCTTGGTCCTCGGCACCTCGAGCAGCGCCTGGGCCGCAGACCTGGGTCTGCGGGAAGGTGCGTAGGAGTGGAGGAGCTTGGAGAGGTACGCCGGGGCCAGGCCATTTAATGACTTATAGACAAATAAGAGAATCTTAAATTGAACCCTAAAATGCACTGGGAACCAGTCGAGGGAGGCCGGAATTGGTGTTATGTGCTCAATCTTCCGAGCTCCAGTTAGTAGGCGGGCAGCAGAATTTTGGACCAACTGGAGACGTTTGAGGGAGGACTGGCTGACTCCGAAATAAAGTGCATTGCAGTAATCCAGCCGAGATGTAACAAAGGCATGGATGACTGTTTCTAAGTGCTGATGGGAAAGTAGGGGCTTTACCTTAGCCAGCTGTCTAAGGTGAAAGAAGCTCGACTTTACAACAGCGCTGATTTGCTGGTCCATTAAGATCACTGTCCATTTTAAAACCCAAGTTTGAGACTGTTGGCTTTAGATATGAAGCCAGGGGGCCCAGGACAACAGAGTGGGATGGAGACGAGCCGCTGGGACCGAACACCATAACTTTTTTTTTTTTTTTTTTCTAATTATCTATGTTTTGCTTTGAATGTTTTAAAGCACTTTGAGTTGCATTTTTATGTATGAAAAGTGCTATATAAATAAAATGTGATTGATTGATAACTTCTGTTTTCTTTTCGTTGAAATGTAGGAAATTTAGTGACATCCAATCTTTGATGTCCTCTAGGTAGTACAAAAGTGGTCTTAAGGAGGAAGCCTCTTTTTTGCTTAGCGGGAAATAGATTTGACAGTCGTTCGCATAGCAGTGGAAGGAAATGCTGTGTTTTCTAAGGATGGAACCCAGGGGCAGCAAATACAAAGAGAACAGCAATGGCCCAAAAATAGAACCCTGTGGAACACCATACGATAGAAGGGCAGGTCGGGACTCAGAGGAACCTAGGCTAACAGAAAACGTCCTGCCAGTCAAATAGGATCCAAACCACTCTAGAGCGCATCCACTAATGCCCACTTGGTGTTGCAAACGAGTCAAAAGAATACTGCGGTCTACCGTATCGAATGCTGCAGTCAAATTCAACAAAACGAGACATACGTGGTCTCCAGTGTCATTTGCCAGGAAGATGTCATTGAAAACACGTAGCGGAGCTGACTCTGTGCTATGCATCTTCTTGAAGCCTGACTGGAAAAGTTCCATGACATTGTGTTTATCCAAGTATGATCTTAGCTGTGAGTGCACCACATTTTCCAGAATAAAAGGCAGCTTGGAAAGGGGTCTAAAATTTGATAGCACAGCTTGATCAAGGCCAGTTTTTTTCAGCAGGGGTTGCACTACAGCATGCTTAAACTGTTGGGGGACCACACCAGAAGACAGGCTGCTGTTGATAATGGCCAAAAGGCTTTTACTTACTAGACTTTGGGCAAAACTCACTTTAATTATTTATTTATTTATTTATTCGAGAAATGACACTTAAAATAAACAGATGTAAAAGGAGTATTGCATTGCTTTTTATACGTTTATATAATAAGATATATGACTACAACAAAGTATAAAATACCAACACTAAATCATGTGCATGCATTGTACCACAGAATTGGTATTCTGGTTATTATTATGATGGTGATTATTAATATTATGATCATGATTATGGATATTAAGATGATGATTATTATTAGTATTTCCAGACTAGCTTTGGACGTGAATGAGCTCCAAACATAAAGCAGTCTGACACTAATTCCTTAACAAGGCAAACTTCAAATCAAAAAGGATTTTCCATCATAAACAGCAGTGCAAATGAATTCATAGCTTATCATCTTGGAGTAATTAATTGAGTTAATTCACAAAGGTAATTCACAACCCACTCTTTAATTAAATGACCAAATGGTCACGGGGGTAAGTACTCATAAATGATTGATAATTAGGGGATTAAGATGGTAATGGTCATAATAGACTTGCAAATGTTTTATGATCTACAGGTGAGACTGGGGTAGGTTGAGCCACTTTTCGGATCACTATGAAGATAAGATAATTAAAATTACAGACTAATATGGGAATTCATATTTCTGGATCCCACCCTTACACACAATTAGACTGAGTGTGAATATAACAGTTTTGCGAGAGGGCGAGGCAGGAGGACAGTTTATGAGATTTTAATGAAAATGAGGTGTAATGAAATACAAGTGACCGGATGCAGATGCTTGCCGTGGTGAAGAGGCTGAGCTTGGCTTGCGACACTTTGGCTTGGCGTGGTGACTGACAGAACGTTCAACAAGTGGCAGAATAAGAGACTATAATTACATCCACACAGAATCGCCTGTGGGTTGGTCAACTCATGCCAAAAACATAGTGATCGATTCGTTTTCTAATTAATATTAAGTGATTGACAAGAAAATCAACAAATTGGGATGACGGTAAGCCGGTGGGCTCCAGCCCAGGTAAGCCTGTTGATAAAGGGGTGCCTAATGTTGTTCTTTTTTTATGACTGAGGTACATTTATGACTTTTAGTTCCATGCATCTCTATGCTCATTTAGTGCTGGAATTTGAGAAGTAATGGGAATAAATGACCATGTGGCACAGAGGCCCGACATGGCTTGTGCCCGTGTGTGCGCCCGTGCGTGTATGTGTGTGTGTGTTGCTTTGCAGCATGGAGCCATCTACTCCCACTGGCCATCTGCACTTGTTGTTTTCATCCCCCATACAGGTCGAACATATCTAGCAGCCGTAAGATTAGTCTGTGAGCCAACCTACCAAACATGATTACCTCTGGTGAAAAATGAGTAGGCTACATTAGATACAGATTTTAATTGAATCCAAGGAAAGAATTTACTGCTCGTAAAGAAAGATTAAGGTATTACTATGTTTCAGTCCAAACATTACAGACAGAAAATCATGTGACAATGACGTCAAGGAATTACCAAAAACATACTGAGTGCATCTAGGCTGCTGTTATATATTGTATAATGTGACAGCAATGCTGCTCCAGAGGCACTGTTACAGCGTTCAATTGATTTCTTTCTTCCCCATTTTCAGAGGGTATTGTAGCTTAGGTCTAAAAATAAATTGGGTAAATACTTTAGGTGTACAGTACAGAGGTCTGACTAGACATTTGCACCTCTCACTGATTTCTCAAGAGGCTCAGTTGGGATTTGCTGAGGGTAATAGGGTTCGCCTTCCAGTCAAATGGGTTGTGGAACAGCCAGCTGACTGTTGGCTTCCTTGAGTGTCAGGACCCCCTCTGCAAGGAGCAATGAATGATGTTTTTTTGGTGTGTGTGTATATAGCAAAACACTTTACATTTACCATAAATAACAATAACAGAACAACGAAGACAGTGAAAGCACCTAATTAAAACACAAATTAATGATACTAGCACATATACAGTAGACGCCAGAAAACAGCAGAATAGTGTCAGCCTCATGTTGGGTCAAAAGCCAAAGAATTTCAAATCTATTTAGTCTAATTAGGTTTTAGTGAATTTCTAATATTGAGATCCTAAAGTGTGAAAACCATAAATGATGGGTCAACAGATTCTTGATATGGAAGAATGGAGCATTAACAAACCAGGGGATTGAGTCTGAAATTCGGACTCATAATGAGCGAAGAAGAAAAAGAGGCGGTCGTGAAACCGTTACATCCATTTCTGGGTTCTAATTCCGCACTCAATTCCCATAGCTAGGTAGGTGTGGCGCAAACCAATTAGATGTGTTTCATTCTCAGCTCATTTACTGCAATCAACATTGCCTTGTCTAGTGAACTCTCTGCTGAATTCGCTAGCAATTCATTTTATTTGCTTTCCTGCATATGTGCATTCCCCCGTCAGAACGCATGATCATGACCCACCCCTTTATTACCTGCTGTCCTTTGTCACTTCATTGAAATCCTGCAATCTTATTTGCCGTCTTGTGTGTGAGAGTGTGACTCGGGAAGTAAATGTGCGAGCGCAGCAAACTGCACAGTTCAGTTGTATATTCCATTAGGGATATCGCTATCTACACTACTCCCAAAAGAGATGGTGCAATTACATGCATCAGAGACTTGCAGTGGAAGGATGTTCATAGGGTTACATCACATAGTTGAATAATGGACCTTTCATTAGGAAAATAATCTATCAAATCAGTGTAAATTCTGCAACGTACCACACATAAATTACATGTGTAAGTTAACAGTTAAGTTTGAGAAATTGTTTGCCTCTTTTGCCACTTAATAGCTTTTCAGGCCGTTAGAGCGAAATGCTTACTGAGGCTGAGGCAATGCCTGTCCCATTGCAAGGTTTTTGTTTCCCATGACCAATTTCATCAGAAGCCATAAAGCCTTCAAGACTTTACTTTCCTTAAGTATAAAGGAAATGCAGGCTAACGGCACATTTTTAAATATTCACCCTCAAACAAACATCCCTTGACAATTGATGGCCATGGCGACCTCTGCTTTGAATATGTTTGGCAAACGAGGGAGGAAGGAGGAAGCTGGGAGGGAAATTAAGGAGGTTATAAAAAAGGAGGGTCATTGATGGGCCACTGCCGCTGCTCATTAAATTATTAGTGCATTAAAGGGAGAAGGGAACTGTCACACCGCTTTGCTGCTATCAACATGCAGATTGTTCATCAGTCCCCCTCTGTGTTGCGAAGGCCACAAATCACAGTTGGATTCGCAATAAACAAGATGTACTTGCTTGGAAATAATGCAAAGTCATTCATATGAATGGGATGGACTAAACGTTATTAAGGTAGTTCAACAGATCATTAAAAAAAAAGTTTCTACTTTTGCTCATGATGACATTTTGAAATTACGTAAATGGACATTCAATTCACATTTCCTTATTTTGTGTCTGCCTGCCAATTCTTGTCTCCTGTGCGGTGAAGTGGAGCCCCCCTGACCCAAATTGCCAATGAAACAGGAAGGTGATCACGTGTTTGTTAATTGGGCTTGTTTGTGCTGTGAAATCGGCCTAACAACAAATGGAGGCACAAACATGCGAGATGACCAGGAAAAATAATTCGACCCATTTTGCACTGCTGCACTTACTGTAGCCAAAATATTATTTCAATCATTATGTTTTCTAATGAGCAATGTGGACCCGAGCTTTTCAAAGTATTGGAAAGTGAGACACATGCTTTGAGAATACAAAACAAATGAGGCTTCTCCCTCCTGACAGTACTTAATATATTAATGTTCTTAATATATTAATGTTCTTGTGGTCTTGTGATTACAATGCTGTTGTTGTCCACTCAAACAGGGACTGAAATTAGATTTAAAAACAAAACAAAAAATTACACACAATTCCACTCTTAAATTATGGCCTATGTACAGTACTGTATATTGTAGTTTAATGTTGGCAAATTGAAACTGTTTGAAGCCAGAAATTTAAAAAAATTAATCACTCTACATCATGCATCTACTGCTATTGCCGTCCCAAAATTACAAGGTTTCAAATCGGTCAATTGGTTACTCGGCAACAGCTGAAATAACGGCTGTTAGAAAACCGCAGTTGTGCGTTTACATTCAACCTTCAGTCGATAAGCGCTACAGCCAATGCGACTAAGCAACAATTTAGCCCTAGTGGGTATTTGCAAAAAGGGACTTCAGTGTGTTATCCAAAGAAACAAACAAACCAAAAAATGAGAATAATCCCGCAACTGTTCGCAGTAACAACATACGGTCCTTCCTTTTGTGTCTGGTCGATGCTGATGAATTGATGGTGGGAGAAATGATATGGACATCCAATATTAGAGGGTGCTTTCGTGCACACCCAACATCTTGCCTTTGGTGTTTGTGGTGATATATCAATTTTTCATCTCGTCATGCATTATTTACACACCACAATGGTTCTCTTGTTGGTGTTTCCATGGAGAATGCATTAAGAAGCAAAACTGGAATGAGTTGCCTCACACAACTCATACTGATCCCTTTGATGAAAGCACATTCATTTCTAGCTAAGAGTCAATACAATTATCGTTTTTGCACTTGGATTAGTTGTGGCATAAAAATGATTGTTCAGTGGAGGGGCAGTGGTGAAAAGTACAGTTTAGAGCTTGTTCAATGGGAATGAGAAGGGGGGGTCATCTCTACTGGAAAAAACTGCAACATAATTGCAAATGCATTATTAGGTACAATTAATGTAATGAGATCTACATTTCATTTAGCAACCCAACAATTCTCAGTTTGCAATAGGGCTCTATTCAATATTTGTTACAATTGTATCATTATTATTTTTGGTTACTTTATTTAGCAAAATGATGAGAGCAAACTCATGTGTCTGCATCGTGCAAGTGTAGCAAATGAATCACTAAACACATCAATGGCGTGTATGATCCTCTAGTACACACGACATCCATGTGGCAGCTATTCATAATGTCATATGGGGCTTCTAAATCACAACATGAAGTTTGATGGCTAGCTATTGTCAATAGTGTGAGTCGTTTATCTCCACAGAACATCAGCTTTCCTCAGACCTGCACACATAGATCACTGTCTCTCTATCTTCAAGATGCATGGGTGCTCTCAAAGAGAGTATGTGCTTTTTAGTTCAACTTCAGGATGCATCATTTGTCTTATTCAACAGCCTCAATAATCACCTTAGGGATACTGCACACTTGGCGCATGCAGTTCCTTCCGTGTGTGTCATCTGTTTTGTTGTTTGTTGATACATGCAGTGTGTGGTGTGTGTGTTTATACGTGTGCATGTGTCAGTGGGTGGGTGCATGCATATTATAAAAAAAAAAAAAAGAAAAAAAAAACATACGATGCAAATGAACAAATTGTGGTGAAGACCAGACAAGAGCATCTTTGGGAGCTTCCCATCATTTGGGCCATCAACTGCCGGGAGAGACCATGCAATTAAGCAGCTCCCCTCTATCTTGTATTGTTTTCAGACAGTATTTGTGTCATTTCCATGTTTTTAATCAAGTCACTGATCCCTGCATGCATGAGCTCTTATCATAATCACGTTTTGTCTCAAATTTGTTGCCAGTCTTGTGAAGATTAGACCTTCTAACGAGTTTGTGATCTAACAAAGTTTTTGCTAAGTACTGGGTAGATACATACGGCGAGCTAATTTGATGTTATTGTTTTTGCATTAAGCTGTTGTTTGATTCTGTTTTATTATCGAACTTAGCCTAATGAGGTCTCCTGCTGTCTAATCTTTAGCTTCACGCTGCTTTTATCTGCTATGGTTCTTCTGTTGAGTCATTTGCAAGCATACCCACATCTGTTTCACTGATGCAGGTTATAAAGTTGCTCATCTGGTCATTGTGAGCTCCCATGGTCAGAGTGAGCTTAATTTGAGAGACAATATACAGTGTTTGGTTGTGTTTGTGGTGGGGAAGAGGCTTTGATAGCAGAACACAGCAAAACGTAGCTAGAAAAGTAAGAAAAAAAAAAAGTCTTAATCGAATGAGGTTGAGAAGGTCTGGTGGTTCATGCACTTGAAATATCTTTTGCCCCTGGAGGATGAAGTCAGTGTACTGGAGGTTAGGATGCTGTTTGTTGCAGTAAAGGTCACCGTTTCATTTCCCTCAGGAACGTCCTCCCAATGCTTTATTAATAAATGCTAACGGGAAGCTTGCAGTTCTGTTACTGAGATTGACAGGTGCACCTTTCCACTACGCTAACAGAATTTGTCATTTTTATGTCAATTTTGTCGATAAAGAAAACAAATGAGAAATACAATAGCCCTACCCTTCTTAAAAGACTACATAAATGGAAGTTAGTGGTGTGCTTTGTTTCATGTCAATATCTGATCCTGTGCAGGATGAGGAGTCTGGCTAGCGTTAGCGGTGGCATTTATCACGGTCAGTCACAAGACTGATACATAAATATCGACAGCTAATCATTGATACCTGACATTTACAATTACTGGCTATGGAGTGTTCACATAACATAGATGCACACATACACGTGTGTTTTATTGAGTTACAATAATGTAGAAAACATCACTTATTTCCTCAGTTCATTTAAAAAAGTGAAACTCGTTATGCTGATTTACGACTGAAATATTTCATAATTTCTTTTTTTTCCTTGCTGATCATAGCTGGCAGCTAAGGAAAGACATTTTATTATTACATAATCAAAACGATTTGTTAATATCGGAATTAGATGAGAATATGCCGTCTGAAAAGTATTTGGAATTACACTGTATGTGTTTGAATTAATCTGTTTAGTATATTCGTAATCCGTTTATTATATTTAGTAAAGTTTCATTTTTGAGTAGAACTACTGAACTAAAATAACTTTGAGATGTACCTGGTACACGCCTTATTGCTAGAGGAAGCATAGGGTGACCAGTGAGAGCCGCCATCGTAACTTAACTTTATTCTCATAATGGAGTTTCAGGTGTCTTACTCCATTCGGTCTTTCAACTTCACTGTTAGAACTTGTAGAACCTATTTTCAATTGTTCAATGAAAAAAAAAGTCCTAAATAGCAGATTTTCAATTCTGGCCAATATATAGGGTGAAAAGTAAGTACTGGTAGTCACTCGACATTGGTAATAAAATCAATACAGTGTTCCGATTACACATTTATTGCAACAAATGGTACATGTTCTTTATTACATTGGAAAGTTAAAGTAAACATTCATATTTTGTCTTAAGGACCGGTAGCATCAACCAATTTATTTAAACATCCACAGATAGAATGAACAACCTTCTACATGGCGTCACATGTTGCATACCTTCCTTTCCATGCACGCCTCCATTTCTGAACCTGAAGAAATGAAATACCATGTCATAACGTTCTAATATATTAGTTCACCCCTGAACAGTCAAGCGACCAGATGTCTGGGAAAAACCCCCAAAATAAAGCAAGACAATAAAAAAGAACACAAGAAATCCCCTTTAGTGTTGTCTGTTTAAAAAAAATCATCGTGACTTCACTGATTAAAAAAAAAAATCTACAAGCAATTTCTAATGCTTAGTTACTTTTCACCCATAATTAGTTACCTGACAGTATTTTAAGAGACCAACGTGTTCCCAAACACCCGTTGGTGGCAACAATGAAATGGGCCAGGCTGTCATATTTTAGATATTGTTTTAAGCAACAACAACAACAACACAAACGGCAAGTGCATTGTTGCTAATAATTGCCAAATTCAATCAAGTGTACAAAAGAAGTCAAAGAAACCTAAGAATAAAACAGAACAGAACAAAAATAAATATGATATCGATCAATGTATTTTTAAAAAAAAAGACTGTTTGTGTTAATCTAACTAGTCAATGTTGCCATCAAATATGCTTTTCTTTCATTAAATAAAGTAAATATGTTGTACATGAGTGCATTTCTATTATAGATGAGTTCAGCCTTTTTCTGCATTTCCCACAATGCATTGCCGTGGACATATTCAAAGGCTAGCCTGCTAACATAGTGTGATAAGATTGCTCAGTGGCCTCATCACTGCCCCCTTAAAGGCAGCGGGGAAGACCCCAGAAAGCAATTCATGATGATTAAAATCTCATCTCTACAGGGTCCATAAAGTGACTTCAAGATTTGGTTGGAATTGGGTCAAAAAGGCATGTGGTATGCCTCACTGAGGAAAAAAAATCGGTCAAGTCTCAGTATCAACCAGAGCAAAGCTGTCCAGTGTTTGCTCTGGTAAACAGACACTCAGATAGATATACAGGTATTTTAAATGTTTTAAATGTTATTTTGAGAGGGTAAAATATTACATCTGATAGTGTCGATCTTCCCAATGAAATCTGCAAACGCCTCACAAAGAGAGTTGGTGCAGGTTTATTAAAATCCGGGTTAAAGGGACACTTGGGTGAGCTTAACATTGGCACTTATATAATAGGTTTGCATGTAAAACTGACATCAGTACTAAAGTTCCCTCCCAAAAGACTCTGTCATGATTTAAGGTCTTTTTTTGTGATTAGGTTTATAACAAATTGCTCCACCCCGTTTTGGGGCGTGGCTTATGTTCTCTTCTGGTCTCAGTGGTCTACGCCACGGGAGGGAGGCAAGCGTGGTAAGATTGCTCGCTTTGTCAGTTCTGTTATCTAAAACGGCGACCGATCGCCACCAAAATGCAAATGCACATTACTACTCTTGTCCACTTCAACCTGTCAAAGTATAAAAGTGTTCTGCACAATAGTTTAGATTTATTGACATAAAACGTGATCTCATCATGATCACCTCCACAAAATCAAAGAATATCGTGATGATTGCTCCTCCACTTTCACAAGCTGAAGCGGACAAGAGCATGAATGCACACATGAACCCCGACTGGTTATATTCCGGACATTTAGCTACGCTAAACTCGTGTCAACTCCCAGGAGGGAGACGGCGGCTTGCAGCGAGCAGCAGAGCAGGCAGATTGGATCTTTATACCCCCAACCCCTTCCCTCCCCGGCTAAAGGTAGGATAACAGGACAGCTAATAGCAACTACTAGCTTCAGGCCGTTAAAACAAAAGGCTTTAGCACAACAACATTAGCTCCTTACTGTCCACCCAGCGTGTGGAGGTGAACATGAGCCTGCGTCTTCATGTCGTGGGGTTGCCTGCCAAGCAGTCGCCCGTCCTAACTGTGATCAGCAAAGAAGCAGTGTGCGCTCGTCCCAGCATAAATCACGCTGATGCTCACTTCCACATTTCCTCATTCTCATAAATCAGCCACGGAAAGGTTAATCCTTTTGATTTGTTGAATTGGGCATTAGTAGGGATGTCCACATAAATTTTAGTGCCAATTGATCGCCGTTTTTGGACGTTATAAGCAATGAAAGTATGATGATTTCCAATGGAGGGTTTCGAATCAGTTCCTCCCATGACTCCGGCCAAACAAGGATAGAACGGTAGGGGGCGCCGCCATTGACTTAATTAACAAGAGACGTTATTCATGGAGTTACTTATTTCCTAATTTCTCCAAAATGAATGGATAAAATGGAAAATGGCAACACTTTTCATTTTCCTGATCAAAAAATATATAAAATGAACTTGTTAGTGAAAACATGGCCATCCCGGCCCCACCATCCCTTTAAGTAGGTTGGTGATTGTTGAAAGGAGAATTCTGGGGTTATTTCTGTGATGACTGATTAAGTTTGTGAAGTCGTTATTGCATGCATTTTACACAGCAATATTGTAGATTTTAAGATTAGATCTTGTGGGCGGGGTTAACACGCCAACGCGTGCCACAAAACATTATTTCCTGAAGGTCATCTTTGCTTTTCAGGTTAGTGATGGTTCAGGAGACGGACAAAAATCGCTTCCGTCTGCACTTATTCCGTCACTGTTTCAAAGTTTCTGTCAGCCCCCCCTGGACCTTCCGTCGGTACCGACGGAGTGGCCAGCACTGAAACAAGTATGTATGTTCAACAATTGAACATAAAATGTGCAATGAAATTGCATGGATCAAAACGTAAAACAGCAACCCCTCCAGCTCTTACATGGTCTTTTCTCTCTTTCTCTTTCTTTTTCTCTGTAGAGAGGCAGCCGACCTTGGCAAATATATTTGAGGCTGTTCAACAGTTTCCAACATGTAGATAAATCACTTCTTTTTGAAAAAAATGTTTTTTTAAATAAAGCTTAAGACAAATCACCCAGCCCTCGTGCATCACCATCACTCTGCCTTACTCCGTTACCGTGTGACGTCGAATTCATCTATACCTATATACTATATACTGTATACACATACAGTATAGTGTGTTGTCACTTGGCAAATGCACGTTTAACTGAATATGTGGAATAATGTTGTGGTTGAACTCCACAGCCACAGGTCAGCGGAACACACAGGTCTTGTTTATTCAATCATTAAGGTTTCCTTATGGATCGCTCTCACTTGTCTGTATTGCTGTCTACTGTCTACAAGGATGCACATTGTAAGCACTTTGGGCAATCAGATTGGAGCTGTGCACAAGCTGCTTCACTCTCTATGACTGTTAGTTTTCTGTCTCCTTATTAGGTGAAGCTGTTGCGTAAGTGGAGGTATCACTCCAACAAGGAGCCTTTTAAACAAGACCAAGCAGTCTCGGATGTAGCATAGCTTTTCCATATCTACATGGCTTGGCCAATCATGCGCTCCTATTGGCTCAGCTCAGCAGTGCAAAGTAACCCGGTCTATGTAGTTCACAATGCTGTGTTCGGCAGAAGCGAGCCGACGGAGATGTTGAAAACTATTTGCTGGTATGACTGATTTATGGGACCATTTACTGGTTAGAACGCAGTTTTAATCATGTGAGCAATAATCTGTTTGATTTCCCTTTAATTTGGTTGTGTGTATGGTTTCTGTAGAACACGAAATACAAATAAAATTAACATGAGCAGTTGTAAATGTAAATGTCTATCCACAACACATGCATCAAATTAAACAGCACGAATAAACTAACCACCATAGGGTGCTGGAACTGCGCAAATGAAGACAACTTGGGCTTTTCAACAGATTTGATTCTATTAACATCGTGACATGACGACAACAATATCGTGACAGATTTAATATCGCGATATCACGATATTGCTGATATTTTGACATCCCTAGTAAATATGAAAGGGAAACTAGTACAAAATCAAATTACAAAAAAATACCAATGCATATCTATTGTGTAACAAGCAAGTTGTCATGTCATGTCATCTTCCAAACCGCTTATCCTATACAGGGTCGCGGGTAATTGCTGGAGCCTATCCCAGCCGTCAATGGGCGAAGGCAGACTACACCCCGAACTGGTCGCCAGCCAGTCGCAGGGCACACATAGACACTGTCACTGAGCGGGAATCGATCCCACGCTGCCCGCACACAACTCAGGCGTGTGTACCACTACACTATCAGTGGACCACAAGCAAGTTGTATATTTTTTAATCATAACGTCATCAAACAGTTTACCTTGAAACAGATCAACTGCAATAACTATGTTTCATAAACTCATTCACTGCCAAACATTTTCACCCTAACGTTTGAAAAAATTTGAAAAAAATATAAAAATGTTCTGGGATTGAATGGCTGGACTGTGAAAAGCCAAATCATCCTTGGCAGTGAATGAGTTAAAACCCCCTTTTACGACAGCCCATTGTCTTCAACTAGTGTTTGTATAGAAGGAGTAGTAGTACGAAATGGTACTGGCTACAATGTGATCAAACTTTGAATGTTAAGTTATTTTCCTTTAGACCGCTGTACTCTGCTATTCCATCCTTCTTTGGCTTGTAAAAAAAAAACATCGTAATTTGGCACCTCATATTAAAACTTGGATGCTTTGGTTTGTTATTTGAGCATGCTATAACACGGAGGACCTGGTATGCAGGTGAGCACAACTTTATCCATACTTAATAACTCTTGATTACAGCAAATGTGTCTCTGCACAAACTGCATCCTTGACTTCATACTTGGGCTATATCTATTGCTCCAACGTTTTATTGCAGCCCTTTATCTGCAGGCACCAGTGCCCCTGGATATTTGAAAGTCCAATGATTATGCAACTTTTTAAATTTAGAGCCTTTTTAGTGGTATATAGTGTTTTACATAAGCATTAAAAAGGAGACAAAACTGTTCAGTAATACGACAAGTACTGCCTAATGGCTGAGTTTGCATGTAAAACACTTGAAGACTGGCATTAGGGTGCTTTTATAGTTTCCAAAAGCCATTCTGCCTACTATTTTGATGAGAAACAAAATTGTTGAAAAAAGCGATTTTTCTTCTGTGAATCTGCCTCCTGCTTTTAAATTACATTACACACATTGGATAATGGATGGATTACATCTACACTAAGATATTCAAGATAGGCCAAATAGCAAAGCTAATACTCATATTTATATGTGCGTATGATTTCACAGAGAATGTGTGACGTTCAAGTCACAAAAGTGCAGTACAAGCAAGCCACTTGTGATGAACCGGCCTAAGAACAGATTGTTGTCACAGTGCTTCATGAATGGCTGTGGAAATGGGACAGCAGAAGTCGCTCATCAGCGTTTGCTAGCAATGTTGGTGCTGTTGATTGAGTTTGAAACCAAACAAGCAGGGTAGCTTGGCCGTGTACTTATGGTGATCCCTGTGCAAAAATGGGCTATGGTGCAGCCTAGAGAGGGTGTACTTTCATGTCAGTAAAAATCTGCCACCAAGCAACTTGTCACTCATTTCGGGTGGCTTTTTGCATGCAATCCCTGGCATATTTACGTTATATTTTAAATGTGCCTATCTCCTTTATCTAAAGCACATTCAAAACATTGAATGTACTTGCTTAGGGAGGCCACCATCTTTAGGTGCTTTCACTGTCATGATATAGTGTGATTTGGCAAGAATGTGACATATACGTATAAATGATGGCAGCTAATTGTTCTCGCACCGTTTAAGTTGGTATCGTACCTTATATTGCCATCATATTGTCCGGCGGAAACCTCATATGTCCAAATATGATTAAATTATTTTTTTCCCCACAAATCAATAATAATGGTCCTTCCCCACTTCATCTGTTATGTTTACGCAATATTAACCAATCTAAAGTGGTGAGAATAGCTTGAAAACAAATCCATTGCCATGCATTCTTAATTATCCTGTTATTATCCTATTCCCCTTTAAGGATTAAAGACAAGGATCTGTTAGGTCTGCCAAATTCAACTGTGAAACCCTCA
Source organism: Filicampus tigris (assembly GCF_054856515.1). Lineage (NCBI taxonomy): Eukaryota > Metazoa > Chordata > Actinopteri > Syngnathiformes > Syngnathidae > Filicampus > Filicampus tigris. The sequence goes on from NC_141222.1 coordinate 10,916,793, forward strand.
CTAATTTTTGTCTGACAAACAAGTTATCAAACTCCATGCGAAAGTAGTAGGAGGCAAGATCTCATGCAATTAAGGACAAACTTGCATAAAAGTGTGGACATTTTTCTCTTTTTGTAGTTTGAATTACGATTCCCGCTTCCTAAAATGAAAATGATAGAGTACCATCTCATTTACATTTGATGCCTTCATGAACACAAAGTATCCAACCTGCCAACTAAAATACGCAAAAATATAATGATTTATGGTTTTTAACTTTTAGATGAAAGCAGCAAAGTTGACTACTGATTGCAGAAATTACTATTCGCCACAATAAGCTTGGACAAACAATGTACAGAGAGCTCTGCCACATTTTTGGGTGTTTTTTTTTTGGTGAACAGCTCAACCTTGGTGGAGGTCTGTGTTTGTACACCTGTGCATGACCCTTAAGTAATGTTAAAAAACATGCTTTTAGTTTGTTTTAATGCTTGTTTTTAATGCTTTCAGTGAGTGAGTGTGCAGCAACTTAGGTTGTATGAATCTTTTACCAGGTCTTTTTGTCCCTTGAGATGGTAAAATATTCACAGAATAATTAAACTGCTTGGTGTTTTTTTTTTTTTTTTAAAGATTATTTTATATCATTATTATATTACTGGTCATTATTACACTTTAGAAATGTGACGAGGTAGATCTATCCTTCCAGAATTTGAAACTTGTGTTTATGATAGTATGCCGTTCAGGAACAATTCTTTCAACAAACAACTCTCCCTCCACAGTAAATGGAGTTACTTGTGAGCTGTTCCTTTCTCAGTTCATTCGAGCTCAGCCGTGAGCTTGCCGACCGGAAGTGGCACTGCAGCGTGCTATTACTCGATGGGCAATGAATCCTGAATAAATGATGCAGCCAGCGTGCTGGCGGTGGAGGGACATGTCGATAATTCGCTGTGAACAAATGCCTCAGTGAAAGATTCTGCCCTGAGTGATGCCTCACGTTGGTAGGATTTTTCTGGTATCTGCTTCTCAAAGCTAACAGCTGATGTAGAGTCAGGTCAATGTTGTGAAAGTCCATTTCCTACGTGAACTAAATGGAAAAATAAATAAAATGAACTAGTTCAGTTCATTGAAAGTTTAACTAATTTCATCATTCCAAAAATGGGTTGGTTCATTGTTTTTTTTTTTCCCTCTAATGTGTTTTCTGCCAGCTGTTATTCTCTGGCATAGTGGCATTTCCCCCTTGCTTCCACCCATTCCACCAACACTACACTGAAAAAAAGTACTTAACTTTTGGTTGCACATGATTAAAACATCTTTTCCTCAAAAATTTTCAAATGATATGTGTGAGTTTAACAATTAAGTGTAATCATGTGCAACCATGTACATATCCATCCATCCATTCATTAGTAAACCCAATGAAACCTGGTGGAGCTATCACCCTACAACCTCAAAAGCATGAGGAAAAACCTGTTGCTTGAATTGTCTTTTATATTACCTGCACCGGCACATACCTCTCAAAAAGTTAGTAGGGTGCTTTAAAGCAATGTGACGTTTCAGGTTTGCTGTTGATGTAACTGATGTCCGTATTTGCTTTTTCAAACATGGGCGGGCAAAAAATGTCCAATTTTTGTTTTCGTCCTGAATCCTCACTTTTTCATAAAATTCTTGAATGTTATTGTAGGAAGATAGTATTTGTTTTCAAGGGAAGTTAACCCAAACATTGTTTTTCAATAATATGTGCACAAGCAAGCAAATGAGTAAAACAAATAGATGTATTGGGCACCACTCGCAATATTGATCACATTATATATTAATCACAATGTCCTGTTTCAACTGGTGGGGCTGAACAATCGGTTGACTGTTGAATGTTTGGGTTGACTTCCTCTTTAATAATAATGTCAGAATTCAAGTGGCTTACTGTTTGGGGACCAGTCCTACACAGCGATCCCCCTCTGCACACCAAAATTAACTTTTTGTTTTCAAATGTGTTTTACTCACATCAGCAGCAGGCCTCCCTTCGCCTTGCTTATATTTGCTACACCTATTTCATCAAAGGTTAATTTAATTTAGACTTTATATACAGCAATTAAATTTGTTTTATATGTGTATGTCAATGGATACCCAGTGATGAAGTTACTCGCTTTCATCACTTCTGTGTTTGTAATGCCTACACGCATCATCATTGGAGTTCAATTTGATGTGATTTCATTTTTGAAACTACAGTTATTAATATAACTTTTATATTTCTGTAATGGGTTATAACTTTTATATTTCTGTAATGGGCGGTGGTCGACTGGTTAGCATGTCCGCCTCAATTGCCCCTAGGTGTGATTGTGAGTGCGGATGTTTGTCTCTGTGTGCCCTGCGATTGGCTGGCAACCAATTCAGGGTGTCCCCCGCCTACTGCCCGAAGTCAGCTGGGATAGGCTACAGCACGCCCAGCGACCCTTGTGAGGATAAGCGATATCAATGAAGGATGGACGTATTTTAATTATTACCAATTTCTTTCTTTGTATTTTTTATTTTGTAGTACAAACAAATCAAAAGCCAAACAATGTCCTGGACAAATTTGTGTTGTCAAAGCTGTGTACAGACCTATTTCACCATTTGCAATTCTTCCCGCCCCTTGCCGACTTAAATTAATTATCAAAACAGCTGAAGCCACCTTAAGGTAATAAATTTGCTGGTTAAGTGAGATTGTTTTAGTTCCATATTGTCCCTGTTATTTCAACCCTTTGTGTTTGTTTCCAAGGGCCCATCTGCTTCTACCCATAGGCATACACTAGCATGACCTCAAGCTGTGCTTACTGTGGTAAAATTCTGCTGCGATAGCGAGTTTCACAGCTTTTGCAAAAAGCTGCTCCTGAATTCCCTCCAAATTCATTTAAGATGAATATGCTTGCAGAAGGCATGCACAACCAACCACTCAGCAAGAACCCTTAGCTGACAGCCAATCGCTCGAAATGGAAGCTTGACGGAAATCGGTGCTTTCTTTGTGCGTGTGAAATGGAGACATGCATTACCATCTTGAAAGTTAAGCAACTTTCCAAAATAGCGGAGAATGTGATGTAAGTTTAGTAAGCAAGTGAATTTCTAATAAATGCAGTGAGTTTAGCAAAGGACCGTAAGGTTGTATGGTGTTCAGACCCCAAAAATTCCACACTTAACATTATAACATACAAGACATACTCGGAAGCAGCGATTAGGTACCTTATTGTAATTACTTGGCACACAGCTTAATTTTTGTGTCGGCTTGCATACTGTCAGCACATCTTACACATAAAAAAGTCTCTGTTATATTATTTGCTCTTTGCTTATCTACAGTACACTCACAGTCACAGCTTCAAAGTGCAGATTCATGGGCAGTCTGAAATAATTAAGAGTGAAATCCAAGTGTTTTTACACTGCCTGTAAGTGTATGTGTGTGGTCAGTGAGCTGTGACAAATTGCAGCTTCCACCAACTAAACCACCTTAAAAAAAGTAAATAAGTAAAGGAAAAAAAAAAGTTAAATAATATTAGTAATCCAACTCCACACCTCTTTTATTTGGACCAGCACTGCACCAATGCCCATTTTCTATAGCAAAATCGTTAACCCCAAGCAAGGACAACTGAAAGGGAGTTTTTAATCAGCACATTTGACAGAGCAACAATCAATCATACAGACAGACAGACTCCTCAAGGCAATTGTGAAACATTGCCAAGGAAATGAGCTGTACAGAAACAATGCTGACCAGAGCTGGGCACTCGAGTCTTTATTGCCGTTCCGTCCTCCGTCCGTGACCTGGGTACCCTTCCGTCTTCATCCCTCCAGCCTTATTCATAAATATTATCGTCCTCCGACCCCGCCCGTCCTCGTCCTTTTAAAGCGCTTCCGTCCTTGCATTCCGTCGGTCTGCCCGTCCCCCCAATCCGCCGCCAACACCCCCCCACCATTGCGTTTCATTACAAACTTTTGCGTTTTAACATAAGATGCTTTGATTTTTTATAAAATAACAGAGCTGGGCACTTGACCAATTTTTGCCGGTCCGGCCGCGACTCTCCACCCTTGACCTGGGTACACTTCCAGCCGCGACCCCCCGCCCTTATTCATAAAAATGATCACACCCCGCCCCGTTCCGCCCCACCGCCCCAAAAAAAAAGTGTCCGCGATTACCGGGATGCAAATGACAGGCTTTTTAAGGATCATTAGCTGGCTAATTTACTATTCAAACCCGCTGTGGGCATGCTTCAAACATGCTTCAAAATGCGCCACTAGTACTTTACTACTTACCCAACTGCGTGTGATTACAGTGGTACCTCTACTTACGAACGTCTCTTCATACAAAATTTTCAAGTTACGAAACGCATCAACAGGAAAATATTGCCTATAGTTACGAAAGAAATTTCAGGATGCGAAAGGTAAAAATATGGGGTGATACTCGCAGTTTGAGCTGCTACTCACAGCTCCGCAGTTTCCTGAACGCAACGTACTCATAGCTGCTCTGCCATTGGCTATTACCTAGCATCTTTCTGGCATCCCATTGGCTAAGAGGGACCTTTACCGTATGTGTCTATGTGTGTAGATAGACAGGTAGATAGATATAAATGTGATAGATTTGTCTATGCAGCGTCCTCGTCATTCGTCCTTCGGGCCATGAAGTGTTCCGATAGTTTGACGTGAATTAGAAACGAGGAAAAGAAAAAAAGGAGAAAATGTTGGGTTTTTTTGTCCATACAAACAAAGCAAGAGATAATAGAAAAGTATGAAAGGGGGAAGCGTTTGGTTGATCTCGCCAAAGAATATGACCGTAATGTATTGACAGTCATCACGTTATTAAATCAGTTCTTTCCAAAACGCCAGGCAAAAACCACTTCTGAGAGAGAACATGAACGAAAGAGGGCAAAACGCGATGAGGACAGCAATTAAAAGGTAAATGACCATCATTGTTATTCTTTACTATATTCTTTGTTTTTTTACATCATGCACAACACTCATTTATTGTGCAATAATCTAATTGTAACAATTGTAATATATTTGTTACATGTTTTGATGCATTTTTATGCTTTATAAAACATTTATGTCTGAATATTGGGGGGCTTGGAACGGATTAGGGCATTTACATGGAAAGTACGTCTCTACTTAATTTCATAAGTAGAGGGTACCACTGTACTTCCATTGTGAGCCCCGGGGTTGGTTTTGTCGTATTGTATAATTATTTGGGTCCAACAGACGGCCAGAAGTCGCAGTCAACAAGTTACTTTTTTTATTTTGCCAAATGGCATCCTGACTCCTGGGGCATTATCCGTGGTATTACATGTGTTGAACCACTAGAGGGCAGAATATGCATGTGTAATGTGACTGGTCAGCGACATGAAAAGTGTTGTGCAGGCAATTAATGAAGGCGGCCCCATAGAAGAGAACATGCGGTGACTAAATATCTATTTGCATTAGCTTTAGCACAACTAAAGCTACGTACTCCTGCAGCAGCGGACACTTAAGCGACATGCTGACATCACTCGCCGGGTTGATGGTTCTGACGCTGCTCGCACTACTGGGTCTCATCACGTCACACGTAGGAGGGACGGACTAAAATCCACCTCCGCCCTTGCTTAGTCTGACCATTTTTTGAAACTCGTCGCCCCCCGACCCAAAAATGGGCGTCCAACCAGGAGGGAGGGACGGACTGTTCTGCCCCCGGGACGGACTGCCAAGCTCTGATGCTTAGTATACATTACAAAGAAAAGTTTTTGGGACATCAAGCCATTAAAGCTACAAGAAGGGTAAATGGCAGTCAATCTGAAGCTCGTAACCGTATTTGCAGCTACAGTGCATGAATGACAGCTTCCACTACTCTAGGAAGACTAAACTTCTATCTGTCAATTTATTCACACACAGTATAAATATCAGTCTACATTGAAATGACAGAGATTTAAAAACCTTGGCAACCTCACGCATATACCATGTACCGCATATTGTACGAAAACTGCATTTTTATCTTTTTAAATGGAGTATCATGTATTAGTGACCCTCTCACAGAAGGATGATTTTACTGTCTTCAGATGGGCTCAGGAACCCTCCTCTGAGGGTAATTCCAATGCTGGATGCTGTAGGCATTACTACTGATAACTAACATCCATTATATTCCTGGAATCCTGTTTTCAAGGGTTTTATGGCACATAATGGAACATGAGGGCAGGCAGAGATGAGCTCAACCTAGATAGAGAAGGTACACAATTTAAGCAAACAGGCTAATGTATTTTGTAAGAATATAGAAAAGGGCAACATGGGTCAAGCTCTTCTGACCCATAACCATTGTTCAGAAACATGGTGACTGCTCCTTTTATTAAAAAAAAAAAGTGCATTTTGTTTCCCCCCTTTTCCCCACCCCACTCCGATATTTGTTGGTGTGTGTGTGTTCCTAAAAGCACTTCATTCAGCCTAGAAAAGCCTCAAGAGAGCACATGTTCTCCATCACGGATCATCTGTGCAGCACTAGAACGCTAGCCCCATTTGCTTTCTTTGCTGACATGTTTCTACTTGACCACTGTGCTCCTACTTCCCACCTCTCACCAATTATTTTTGTTTTGATGTAGCAGTGTTAGCGTGCTGTGCCTGCTTGGCTATTTTTTCACAGAGCACACTAACTTTCTAAAAATTTCACTTGCCAGGAGCCAAAGCTTTTGAGACTCAGCAGTAAAGAATCACATAACCACTAGCACCTATTATTAGTAAATGTTTTAAATGATGGGTTTGTGCAATAAAATGGCATTGGGTGCTTACTTCTATCTACAATTTTTGTCTAAATCAGGTGTGTCAAACTCATTTTTGTCATGGGCCACATCATAGTTATGGTGTCCTCAGTTATGGAGAGCCGTTACGACTGTGAACGCATAGTATGATCGATTTATATTATACATATATGCAACAACTAGTTTTGAAATCAGAAGCCAGTAAATACAGCAGTTGTTCAACTCTTTTCAATTTATTTTAGGAGGAATTGGTAACAAAATGAAAAAGTGAAGACAAGTTGAGAGAAACATGTCAAGTCAACAAACATGATTTGCCTTCGCGGGCAACATAAAATGATGTCGCGGGCTAGATGTGGCCCAAGGGCATTGAGTTTGACGCCTGTGCTTGAAATCATTGGTTTTTTGTTTTTTCTACATCCTGTTAGTGTAGATGAGACATTTAATACAAGCCATGTGCCATTACATATCCCAAACAATTATGGAGCTAATTCTTTCGACGTTTGCTGAGGTGAAGTCTTATGATGTTTAAGTCTTATTTGACACTGTATGCAGGCTAAAGATGACAATGTTTAGACCTCTAACATTTTATGTGAATTTACAAGTTTAAAATAGAAATAGTACGACCTTTAGGGTGTTGGTGTTTGGGTGTTACAGTAATAGTTGTGTTGCACAATGATCCTTATAGTCGACATACCTGCATATTTCAGGCTAAGTAGATATTTGGAACTTTCACAAAATAAGAGAGTGAGTTTAAACTCTTCTTAAAATCTTTTTGGGCTTGCTTATTGGCCAAACCCATATACTCATCTTAATAGTTGTCAAAATGTAACTGCTGTTACATGTTTTTATTATGGTTGCATGATTAACCATGAGACAATATTGTTTTTAAATGAGCTTCCAGCTTTGCTTAGATTTTTTTAAGGTATGCTTGGAGAAGAGGAAGTGTGCCAGTTGTGATGGGGCATGGACGGGGAAGTACAATTTTGTGAAAGTCAGCCACAGAGGATGACTTGAACGGTCCAGCCATCCACTTTCTATGATAATTATCCTCATTAGGGTTGCAAGTAGGCTGGAGCCTATCCCAGCTGACTGTAGGCTGTTGCCAGCCAATTGCAGGGCACATATGGACAAACAACCATTCACGTTCAGATTCATGCCTATATAGCCAATTTAGAGTCTTTAATGAACCTACGTGCATGTTTTTTTAAATGTAGGAGTACCTGCAGAAAATTCAGGCAAGAACTGGGAAAATATGCAAACTCAGGAGGGGATTCGAACCCAGAACCCCTTGAATGTGAGACGGAAGTGCTAACCAACTATCATCTTCCTCCTGTTTGAAAGACATTTAAGCTTAGATAAGACACACAGCATAGCATACTCGAGGTGGACTTTTAGAAGTGGAAAGCAAAACTAACAAATCTTCATTATTGTTTTATGCAGTACAGTATTTTCATAATCAATTTCAATTAATCACGAAGTGGTAGATCATAAGCTGCACCTGCATACATTTGCTTGAATTAATGAATCAGTTACATTTACAATTCTGCATACGCTATTGTCTTCAAAGTTCCTCGTCATGCATAGCAACATTTGCATATATTTTTCCACACAAAACATTTGCATACTTGAATGTATCATTCCTGTGAATCAGTATTTTTGCTCATACTAAACAGCACCTATCTTCAAACTGCACTGCATTTGCTTTTTTTATACCATTTTATTTATGCATTATTTTTATTTGGTTGTCATTAAAGTAATGGTATTTTGAGCAATGTGGTGCAATCATATGTTAAAGAGGAAATCAACCCAAATATATTCTTTCCAGAATATGTTCTATGCAAGCCCACTAGTTGAAACAAAGCATTCTGATAAATATTGCGTTTGTAGAATAAGAGTTAATACACCCGTTTTTAGCTAACTCTGGGGGCGGCCATTTTGTCACTTCTGTCGACTGAAAATGACATCACAACTGCTCAGACGCAATGGCCCTTGCCGAAGGTGGAGATGGACTGAGAGGATGGAGAAGTCAAATTGGATAGAAAATGGATGGATGGAAAAACAGGAGGCTTGCCCCTATAAACCGTCTTGAATGGGGACATCCCACTGGCAGAGCAGATGAGGGACATATTCCACCCAGGGAAGGTGAAGAGACCAGGAGGAAGGATGTTAATGAAAAACACAATGGAGAACTGCCTCCATTTCCTGGTTAGTGTGCTCAGTCTGAGTGTTACAATACGTAGGTAGTTGCATGATACAATGGTTAACACTCTGGGCTTTGAATTCAGCATTCCACAGTATGATATAAACAACAGAAAGAGTGCTTTTCGACTTCTTCACTATCATAGAGTGGCACATATGAATCCCAGCACAGAATTAGCCTCAACTTGATTGTAACCACCGTGTCAGCTAATCAATAGACTGTAATTGAGGAGTGGGAATTGGATTGATGCAATTTGCTGTCAAGGAGCCTGGAAAGCACTAATGAGGCAGAGAATGATGTTCATCCTCTGCCAAAGCATAATGTTGTATTGCTGTAGTCATGCACCTTTTCTGCACATCCCAATAAATGTTTCTTCGGTCCGAAGACATGAACCCAATGCAAAATGGTTTTGTGTTCATGTTGTTCTACCACTTGAAGTTGTAAGGTTTCTTTTCTCTCTATTCAAATTCCCTGATGAGCTTTACTTGATAGCGTGTGGAAGCACTTGCCACTTACATAGTCTTACTGCAAAACACCCAACAGGCAACATCTAATAAAGTCATCAGGGATAGAGCAGATAGTGTCACTGTAAATACAGTGAAAATGTCCTCCGGATTGCAAACCCCCTCCCTCCCTCTTCAAAGACAACTGCCCTAGATAATTCTGGCAATTATCTCACCATGGTTATCAGAATATTTAACACTGCAAGTACTTAGAACATTACATTATGACTTCACCAATATAATCTTTTTATATACAGCAGACACCAAAAAAACAAGCAAGTCATGACGCTAGAGAGCTCCAAATAAATGAGTACATGCTAAGATGTTTGATAGAAAACCTTCAGATTCTGTCATTCCTATTGCAAACTACAGTATATTGCAAAATACTTCCACAAATGTAAGCCAATACAAAAATAAAAAATTGATGCAAAGCTTACTTCTCAAAGGGTGTGTAATCATTTATGGGCACTATACATACATAAACGTATATAATAATCTTAATTAATAAATGAGTAATTCACAGGTTGAGCAATATTCTCTTTAGCTCTCCCTGAATCTTAATTCCTACTAAGACATTTTTCTAACTTTTATATAGGGAACGCCCACTTCTTTTTCCAGTTTGACTCTGCACCATTATACAAAGCATGCTTGGACAAGGTTGGTGCCATAGAACTTGCACAGAACCCTGACCTCAACCCAATCCAACAGCACTGAAATAGATTGTAACAGAAATGGTGAACCTCAATGAATTCGATGAAAAATCCTGACATCTCCTACGTATTCTCAAACGTCCAATTTGTTTGCGGAAAGTCTTCACAGGGGAGAAGACGATGACGGGGACCACCTTAATCTTTTTTCCATAGTTTAAAACCCGAGCATAACAAATTGTACTGTAGATACCTACAGTATGTATTGCTTCTAAAAAAAAGTCCATTGGGTTACTTCAACTATGTATATGTGTGGAATATTAATACATGCTCAAATGAACGTTTTCTCATGTCTATGAATCACCCCCGCTCAGCCCGTCTGTTTTTCTGGTTCCACTGTTTGTGTAGTTGATGAGAGTTCAGCTGGTGGGTGGAGCTGCCAGGCATGTCCTTTTAAAGTGCCCATACCTCCCCATTTGGACTAAGTTCCAAATAACATGAATGTCGTCTCTCCTGGGCGCCTCAGAATTCTAAATATTAAGGGCCTGTTTTAGTAAACAGGCGCCCGTATGCTCAGCGTAAAAACAGGAGCGTCTTCATTCATGTCTAGTTTATCGTGTTTGTGACTTTGGTAATCTGCGCTATGCCTCGATAGACATTCCAGCGTATTTGATTGCACGCCCCCAGCGCATCTGGCAATTTGGTGACCAAATGTAGACCAGATTTTAGACTAAATTTTGGTGCAGGTGGTGTAACACGATTTTGCTGGTTCACAGTCACAACTGTTTCAATTTCCTGAGCAAATACACACGCGAGACGCAAAGTGCAGCTCCGAGCAGCCTCACCTCACCTCAGATTGCGCAGTCCCTCAATAAACTGTGTTGAAGAGACTTGTAATGGCAAAGTTCCTGTTTATGTCTCTTTTCACGCTTCCAACATATTATTGTCAAACCCTTTTTATTATTTTCACCCACTGTACTTGTATTTGAGGACATGTTTATCCATACTGGAATCTAGACATTTTAAATAAATAAATACAAGTGATTTGTCTAAAATCCTACCATGACAAACATACTGTATTTGAGATTTTAGTTTTTTAAATTTAACAACACGTGTATTATTGTAGGTCTAATTTTCAGTTGAGACGGTTGCACAGAGTTTTTTACTATTAATTTTGTTGCTTTGTTTACCAACATTTATCACTTCTGCAAAGATGCAAACTGAGTGCTATTATCTTTTAAAAAGCAGGATATTTGATCCAGCTTTTGCATTGGACAGTATTTGGGAAAATCTTTGGATGGTTTGTATACCTTTGATTCTAACCTATCTACTGCGCACATCATAGCGAATAAGGAGTTGCGTGTGTTTGCATGTGTGCGAATGCTTGTGCTAAGTTACAAAGGGATGGAGGCAATGTGCAGACAAAGGACACTAAACATGTTGCTGCACAAATAATGCGGCACCATACTAAAGGCATGCAAGTCTAAATTCAGACTTGCCTGGACATTATACGAACTGTCAAAATCCGTACAAAAATAATTGCCTAAAAATCCCTCAAGTAGCGATGGTGCGAACGAGGAAACCGGGGACACTGTATAGCAAAAGTAATTAGAGCTACTGTGTGGCAGCACTTGTTATTTCTGAGGGTAAAATGAGGTGGCTGTTTTGGAAGAGGCGTTTGTTCAAGCATATGGTGACTAATTGAGATGTGGTATTTAATAAGAGTGGAGGCTACTTTTGTAGGGAATGTGGCAATCAATTCCCATAGCTGAACTTACTCTATTATAAAACTTTCCAAATCTATATGCAGAGTTATTTTGAAATGTTACTAGTGAAAAGTAAAGACAGTGCAACAAATGTAGCAAACCTTTGAGATCTTATTTATCTAAGATACCCTTGTGAGCGGACGAATATAACCTCACGCACAAATATAAAACAAAAGCCTTTGAATAATACAGCGTGACAGGCGAGGGAACAAGATTAGACCAGTCAGGCGCTTTCGTTCAGGTTTTGGAAGTCGTTTGACCAGGAAAAACTTTTAGTTTGGATATATATGTGTGGTATTCCTTTTTATGAAATGACAGCACTCAAGAAGAAAATGTCAGAATGCATACTTGAATTAGAATAAGAGCGCAACAGTCTTTTTTTGTCTCAGTCAGAAATCTGGCACAACCAACCTTGCAGGCTGTGGAGGTTTTAACAAGCATATCATTTGTCTGTGTTGTCAATCTGTTTCTCACTGTCATGCTGCTCTTTGATACATGTAGTTCCGACAAGTGTTCCTTGTTCCCTGTCAGGTAACGACCTCCAGTCCTCTTCCATCCGAACGAATGTCTTCATCAGAACTGGGCTTTTTACTAGGTCCATTTATCGCATACTGCCTACAGCTGTCCGTCTATCCGCCTTTTTGTTCGGCCGGAAAAAAATAATAATCACCTTAAGGCTGGTCCATCTATGATTTTAAACGGGCTTCCGTTGGCGTTTCTGACAACCAACTTCGACAAACTACCACTCGCACCACAACTCCCAGCCCCTTGCCCCCCTGGGCGATATTTTAAACGAAAAACTGACTCACTGCGGCGTGGAAGCGGCCAGACTTGATGCGTCTCCTTTTAGCACTTTCCAGGACCTTTTTGAAGCTTTATGTACATTTAACTCATTTGATGCCTACCTCGTGTTAACTAGTTTTTTATAATCCAGTCATATAGCTTCATTGACGGGTTAACTCGAGTAATGCGTTTTTTTGTGTGCATTTGATGCTCAAGAGTCTATCACTCATTCACAAAATGTCAGGTTTGGGAAGCATTGTAATGATGTGCAATCACCAGCAATTGTCATCAGTGTCGTTTATCAGATCATACTGTTTTGAGGCTAGAAAAACAACAGGAAGAAGGAACTAATGTACCTATCCGTGGGGGAGGGATGGAGTAAAAATACTGCTGATTGAAAAATGGAAAAAAGGCAGCTGACATGATCAAAATAACAATGACTCTGAGAGCATGCTTATTCATAAACATAATTGTCCTCTGACCCCGTCCGTCCTCGTCCTTTTAAAGCCCTTCCGTCCTTACATTCCGTCAATCCATCCTTACATTCCGTCGATCCGGCCCTGCCGCCCCCCAAAAAACCCCTCTGTGCACTGATAAACATTTAAAGATTATTAGCTGGCTAATTTCCTATGCACATCCACTTACCGGCTGGGAGTATCGTGAGTGGATTGAATTGTTTACAACTGTTTAACCAAGATAGCATTTAGCCGCAACACAAGACCGTCGGGATGTGATGAAGATGATGATCCTGACTGAAGCAAGCCAAGGGACATCAGGAGAATATTTAAGATTGAGTAATAATGCAATAGTATTGCGTTTAATTGCAAAATTTGGGCGCAAGACGTTTTCAGTTTTTTTTTATAAAATAATGATTGCAAAATAACGCAAGGTTATTTTAAGAGGAAACAAGCAGAAGTCAAGGCAAACATTTTTTGTTTAAGAATATGTTCTGTGCAAGCCCACTAGTTGAAACAGGGCATTCTGATAAATATTGCCTTTGTGGAATAAGTGTTAATCCACCCATTTTTAGCCCTCTCTGGGGTGGCCATTTTGTCTTCTGTCGACTGACAAAATGGCCGCCCTCCAAGAGATGGCTAAAAACGAGTGCATTTTGCTGCTTAATTTACATTTCATAAATGCAAAATTATTAAGAATGCCGTGTTTCAACTAGTGGGATTGTTGGGAACATATTCTTGAAAAAAATATGTTTGGGTTGACTTCCACTTTAAATGTATACGCTGGTAGAGATTTTTACGGTTTAAAGATGTGCCACACAAGGACATACTTTGCATGCAAAGGGATAAGGGACTAGATGTTAACAGTTAACAAAACAAAACTGATATCCTGGATTACACACACAAGACAGGCTGGGCGTGTTGCTAAATGGCGTCCTGACTCCTGTGGCATTATCCAAGTTATTACATGTGTTGAACCACTAGAGGGCAGAATATGCATATGCAATGTGACTACTGGGAAGCACATGAAAAGCTTTGTGCAGGCAAATAAATGAAGGTGGCTCCGTAGAAGGGAACATGCAGTGGTCTTGCTTTTTGAAACAACCCAACACAACACGTTCAGTCGTTACTTGGGACGGACGAAAACCCACTTCTGTCCTTGCTGAGTCTGTCCTTTTTAAAAGACTTCTCATCCTCCGTCCGTCCGTCCCCCAAATTCACCATTCCGTCCCTGGGACGGAACGCCCAGCTCAGCGTTGTACAAAATAGTTGTTTCTAAGTTGACAAATACTGATGTGTTTGTGCATTTACTCATACATGTAGCGTACACAAACATACCAGACTGTGCCATCTGACAACTCCTGCTCGTCTGTCACTCCTCATTCTTTATTGAGTTTGTGCTATCACACAGGGCCAGGTGGTCACTGGGCAGCAGCCCACCACGTCTCTAAAGAGTAAATTAGTGGCCGTGTCACCACGTCAATCTCCTTAGATGTAAATCAGAAGCCATACACTGACGAAAATGAGAAAGACCCAACATCAATTTAGTTAAATGACAACAACCCTGTCAAATAATGCTCTCTTTCCCTTTCCAGCTTGGCTTGATGAAACTAATATGTCACCCAGACAATCTTTCTCTTCTTGTTATCGGGAACACACTGTATGTGTGCATGTCTTCTTTTATTTATTGTAATTGTTTTGGTCTCCTCATTGCTTCCCTGCTTCTGTCTCCAAACCATCTTCCAAGTGTATTTATTTGGTGACTTGCTCTGGCCTAACCAAGTATATTATTTATTATGAGTTGAAATAGAATCTACTGCCGTGGGTGAGTTTGCACAGTGAAGTGGAGGCAAAAGACAGGGAAGCAGAATTGCAGAGGGTACAGAGCACAATTTATTTCCATAAACAAAAATGCTGTACTGGTGAAAAATCCAAATACTGGTACTAAATCAACAAACTCCTAAAAAAAAAATCAAAACACAAAGTAACAAAGAAACACCAAGAAACAAAACACTCACCACTGTAGGTATCATGACAAGACAAGGGGGGTGTGACTTGTGACAGCAACAATGACCTGACAAAGCCTGAAAGAAGCATTGAACAAAATATAAATAAACGAAACAATGAGCTACACCAGGACACTGGTGATTTTTTTCCCAAGACAAAAAACCAAAACAAAACATAGGGTTATACGTGAGAAATTCAGGTAGTTATTAACAACAACAACAAAAAAGGTCTGGAGACCTTTACTTAACCATTGATATTATTGCTCCCCAAAATAATAGATGGCCAAAGGCCAGCGAGAAGATAAGACAGTTGAAAATAACATGATACTGGCAATATCCTTTTTCTGTGTGGGGGATGGATTAATAAAATATCAAACCTATTTGTCTCATGTCATTATCTTTTTTTAAGACCCATTTTCTCTAAACTAACTGACAACTCATTTTAGCTGTGCATCGCATTTGCCAGTAAACACTGATCAGAAGAATTAAAGCGCATCAAAGCCTCTTTCTCTCCCACTACTGTATTGTATCTTCTTGTATTCCAGTGGAACATTTATGGAGAACCTCAGAGGTGTGCAAATTCAATTAACATTTTCATGTATGATTATGTTGCCAAATTGCATTTAATGCTTTTAGCCAAATAAAGATGTGGCACACATGACTGAAGATATAGTAGGAGAGGTTATGTATGTATTAAACATTCATCCACATCCACCTCACAGTTCAGGAAATTACATGTTCTCTCCACACTTGTATGGGTATTCTCTAGGTACTCCGGTTTCCTAACACATTCCAAGAACATGCATAGTAGGATAATTGAACACTGAAATGCCCGTAGGTGTGAAATGTGACTTTGGAGGCATGTGCCTTGCAGTTGGCGACCAGTTTAGGGTGTACCCTGCCTCACACCCAAAGTCAGCTAAGCATTTATTTATTTATTTAATCGATATGTATTTAATCGATATAGAATCGGTTTTCGATAAATCGTTACATTCCTATTGATTAAATTAAAATGCATTGCATGATGAATAAAAATTGTATTGTGTATTTTATAGCAGTAGTTGCTAATTATTTACTGTTACTCATTCATAGGCCTATAGGTAAGCGGAAGAGGGACAGAGAGAACCTCTTCATGGATGCCTTAGAACGAATGGATGAAAAAATCCAGGCCATATTCATGGAGGAAATGGACATGCGCAGGCAGGCTCCACGTCCTCAAGGAGGTCAGAAGGCATGAGGTCCGGAGTTCATCGTAAGAAAACATTTAGGCCGAAGAGCAGCATACAGTAGTAACCATTTCACAAACACGACAAATGATTTTGGTAATTACCAGAGGTGAGCATTTTACAGAATTTTGCCGGTCCGTCATTCATCATCCGTCAGTGGCCTGGGTACCCGTCCGTCATTCGTCAGTCCGTCGTTTTTTCAAGTTTTTCAGAAGTCTGTGGGTCCGTCAGGCCGCCTCCCCCCTCACGCAAACAAAAACATGTGTCTATCAGTAACGGACTCAGAGGTCTGTTGGTACTTGACCCGGTTATGGACAATTCCTCGGACGGACGAAAATCCACTTGCTTAGTCCGTCATTTTAGAAAAGAGTCCCATAATTCCTCATTCGTCACCAAAACTGACCGGTTCGTCAGTATGATGCAATGCCCACGTCTAGTAATTTCTAATACTGTTAATGTATGGCAGCTGTGGCAAAAAACATATATTAGATGGTGGTCTAATAAGTTTGTGTAGCACTATATTTTTTATCCCATAGTTAATTGTTTATACAGTAGGTCTGCCATTAAAATGTACGAAAATCCATTAAATTTTATGAAACAATCTCTCAACAATCACAAGTTCTATATAACAACAAGAACGGAATCAGACGGCAATGAGTGCCTTTAATAAATAAATAAAAAAACATCTTGGCGTTTTGTTGTATTAGAGAGTATTATTGCTGGTCTAGAGGACCCCAAAATATACATAATATGACACTAGTCTCCACTAGTCTTCTCATTCCAAAAGAAGGTCAGTATCAACAAAACAAAGGTTTGTAGTATTTATTTTATGCTTCAGAGGGGAAAAAAGCCAACACAATAAACAAAACAGATTCAACCCTATGTTCTGACTGCAAAACAAAGATATAAAATGAAAGACAACTCTTAACCTCCCAAACCAATAAACAGGAATAAAAGAGGGTGAGGCTTCTCCCTCCTACCACTTTACAAGCAGAATAGAATACACAAGGGTCCCATAACTATTTAGTACAACATACCATACAAAATAATGCTAAGTCTCTTAAAGTACTCACAACAGGATCACAAGAACAAATGCAATGCTTGACTGGGTTGGAACTGAGAGACTGGAGAGAGATAGACTGCAAAGGCTGGTGGTTGAAAAAAAAAAAAAAAAGAAAATACTACCATCCTTCCTCTGTCCAATCCCATGACAACAATCATGCTGGACCAGCCAATCAGCAGGTTCCACCTGCTCATAATTCAGACCGATGCACACAAACACACTCACACATGTGCATGCACCCACACACAATGGAGGGGAAAAAGATCCACAACAGCAGTCATGGAAAAAGAATGACACATGGTCATAACAACAGTCAGATGTCAAAAATTAGACACATCAAAATGCCGTGGAAACACAAGTCATTTTTAAACATTTTCTGGCGAGCTGAGCTGAACAATATTGTCTGATGTACAGTGTATGTACGTGGCTGAAAGTAACACTTTAGGAGCTAAATTGTATTTCAGCATTAAGGATGTTGGGTCATTATAGTGAATCTTATCCCTATGGTTAAGTAGAATTGTGAAAATTAATGCTGAGGTCTCTCAGACAGGCCCAGAATTTTCATTTCCAGTCACTCCACTTAATTGTGCTCTATTTATTCTGGGATCGCCGTCAGTCCACTGCAACGTGTTTCACTGTGTGGATGCATGTCTTACTCCCATCTTGTAGATTTGAGATTTTGTGAAGCAGAGTCATTTGTACGGTATCGGTAAAACCTCTCTCTGATTGTGTATTTTAGTTTACCAAATTCACTGTCTGGCAAATCTTCATGACATGATTATTGGTAAGAAAAAATGCTTTGATCATAGTTGCATCTATAAATCAGACAACGAAACAGCTGGAGATTTACAGTACACCCTTTTACACTACCATTTGACGTCTGTGTGGCACCTCTGATTCAGCACCATAGACAGCACCCTAGGCTGCGCTCATGCCATTGCAATTCAACAACACTGCAAACTACTACAACTACAAATATAGGGCCTGATCTACTAAAGGCTTGCGCATAGAAAATGGAAACCTGATTGCTCATGCAAAACAGATATCGAGGCCGTTGTGTTGTACTAAGCAGGTGCACGCAGGACTGTGTCTGTCATACGAGCAAAATTGCTGTGCAGTTCATTATTCAAAGATTTCAGTCATTTTAATGTCATACCATGCATGATATGCTACCAAATACAATACCCGAGGTCAAGGATAGCCCATTAAGTTCAAAGACTTGTGGAAATAAAAATAGAACAACAAAATAATACAAAATTAATATCCGAAACAGATAAGGGAGATTTTTATTCATAGTTTGAACTTGTGCAAAGATGCAATGCAGAAAATATGTGGATGCAGCAGAATAAAAATGCAAGAGACTTGAATTGCACATGCTATTTACTAGGTAATTTTGTACTTGTCAGAAATAATAGAGCACTCGAAAATAAAATGTTCACAGTCTTTTTTTTTTTTTTAAAGTCCATGCTGTATCCCATGTGTTTGTGAAAGCAGGGAGGGACTGGGTGAGTCTTGTAGTTACTAGTTTCAATTCGGAAATAATCTCCGACCGCACACTGGTTCACTGCGACCGTTTGGAAATTTAGAGCGTTGTTAAAATTTGTCATTCTATTCAGTCTATTCGGCTGAACAGAGTTCACCAAAAATGGCACTAGGTGCTCCGTCTGGGGAAGACGGTGCGCCAGTGCTGGCTGCGTTTGCAAATTTAATGAGAGCGGTGCGCACTCTACCTCTACCGGGCATCAGAGTGAATATCCGAAATATATATATATATATATATATATATATATATATATATATATATATATATATATATATATATATATATATATATATATATATATACATATATATATATATATATATATATATATATATATATATATATATATATACATATATATATATATATATATGTATGGAGCATCTGTACCAAGCCATGTTTCAGATAAAAGAATACCATGTAAATTATTGTCTAAAATCAGGTCGTTTATGATAAAAGTTTTGTTTAAAAGGGAGCGCACGTTCAGCACGGCCAGGTTAATTCTTGAGCCAGCACAGGTGGGGAGAATTTTAATCAACCTAGCTGCATCCGCCTTCAATCAAGATGGCTGCCTTCAAAAGCCAGCGGAGGACAAGCAACCAGTGCTTGAACGTTGACCATTGTGACTTCCTCCATGCTACAACCAGTGTCTCCGGCCTCATCTTCGTTCCTTGTCTGCTCTCTAGTGGAACCACCCCTTGGACTTTCTCTTGGCTCGAACCTCCTCCTCTGGACTCAGGACACTCATGCACTCGACTAGTATATGAATCCAGGTTCTCATTAAAAATTCTGTTGTGAACTCTTGGCCTGTTTTTCACTGCTTCTGGGGCGCCCTGCACATTTGGCTATTTTTTTTATCGCTGAAGCCTAACAGTTGTGTTTTATTTGTGATGCACTTAATGCCTTTCCACATGCTCCGAGGATCATAGGGAGTGAATTAGCCCGAGATTTTCTGACCATAGGGGTATTCAGCCCTCCTGATGCTCGCAGCCAGCTCTCTTCTTACTGCCCTGAATACTGATGCTTCATGTACCCTGACGGCAACGTCCCAAGACTTCAGCAATGCTCTCACCTCTGCATTTATTCAGAACTTCTGGTTCGGGTAGATAGATGGTCTTGGTGGTGAGACATCATCAGCACATTTTGAGATGAAGCCTAGGATAGATGAAGTGTATTCCTGCAGGCCCACTTCTCCTTCCTGAGAAGCTACATCTCTGAACATCTGTCAGTTTGTGCACAGAAAACGATCAAAACTTTACATTTATGTTGCCCCCAAATCCTGGCTATTCAAGGCAAACATTCATTAGATCTACGTCAGAGGTGGCAAATCCAGGTGCAGAAAGTAAAAACCCTGCCACAGTTGGTCTTTACACGACACTGGATTTAGAAAGTATGCTTTTCGGTAGATCACACGCTGAGGTCCTTGGATTTAACACTCCATCTATTTAAGCCTCATTTACTCCACAACACTTTTCTTCATTTTACAGAAAGATACTTGATGTGAGATTACCACTCCAGTCTGCATCTGTCCTGCATGTGACTCAATCATTTCTGCCTACCGGAAATTTGCCTTTATAAATGAGCCTAACCAGGTTTTATAGTCAATCTCGACATATTGAACTCAGGGGACACACATTGTGTCAGTGCCCAACTCACAGCCGTTATTGCCATCTTTGGGTTCCAGCTCATACATGCGCTTTGATGTCTCTCACTTCCTCAATGAGTCCTTAAGGAGATCACCTTTCTCTTTCCTCGCCACTTGATTTAATCTCTTCATCTCATTTTCACTTTCCAACCATTCCATTCCTATCATATGCTCTGGTGATCTATACCTATTGATACATAGGAAGGGAGAAGATTTTGGTCCATTTCTTTCATTCAGTCCTGTCATCTGTCATTGCAGCTTATAACTTGCTCCAGTGGTCCACACTGTAAAACCACAGGGCCAGATAGGCTAATGCTGTATTCCACTCTGGTGTGTATATGTGTTTGTGTGTGTGCGCACAAATGCATGTGTGTGCGCCACCCAAGTGAGCTGAGGCCATAAATTAACAAATAAGGATGCAGACCGTGCAGGGTAGCAGCTCGCCCTGATCCAATGTTTCTCATATGCATGGTTAGTCCAGTTATTTATGGACGTTTGTGAGTGATGGTTGGAAGACAGAGTGGCAATTACACAGCATTATTTGACTAAAACACATGTGAGTGAGTGCTTGCATGCTCTTTTATGAGTGACAACGTGGTACCCTAGTGGTTGCCTGAATTACAGTATATTCAGTGTATGACTATATTTTGATGGACAGTGACATTGAGGGGAGGTCGGAAGAGTGATGGTGGTATTTTTGCACACTAACCACTCTGTCTCGCCCTTCTTTCATCTGCTCCATTTCTCACAAAATGACCTCTTTCTCCTTTTTACAATTTTCATGCGATCTAAGATTCGTCGTCCTTGCCTTTGCACTGAGCAGCCTGAACTTTTAAACCACATTTCCAACAAATCTACAAGGGTAAATGATCCAGTCATTCACACAGTATTTATGCCAGCAATTCCTGAAAGTGAAAATAGAATGGCCTATAATATGAAGATATATACATTTGTTTTTTGTTTTTGTTTTTTTAGTCGGATTTTGTAAAGGTAGAAAATAAAGCGAGACATAGATTGTCTCTCTGAGTGTTTTACTTTAATCATATAAAAGGGAAAGAGACGCCTTGGAGACAAGAATGAACCAGGACAGAATTAGATGAAGCGATAGAGCGACGTGGGTGGATGTCGGAGAAAAGACAGTGGTAACTACATTAGAACCTTACAGCCTCGGGCACAGGCAATATTGCGTTTTGTACAGAGAAAAACAACATGAAAACAGTCCAAATGAAGGGAGAGAATGCACAATTGTGAAATATAGCATTACTGTTTAACATTACAGCATGGCATTAGGCAGCCAAGCACACGCCCACGAGTGTGCTAACAAATACATATGTAGAAACAGACATTTAACTATTTAAAGGGCCTGGACTAGCAAAAATGAGTAGGAGTTCTGTGAATGCTGAGATACAACTCTTAATATTATACATGACTTTTTTGCAAGGCTTTGGTAGTGATGTGGCATGTGTCACCAGGATAGCAAAGCACTTAAAAATGATAGGCAGACCGGCGTTTGGGCGATTACTATGTGGTCCGGCCGGGCAAAAAGGCAGATAGACGGACGACGGAAAGGTACCCTGGCTGCAGACGGAAGGGGATAAACGGACTGATTTTTACTAAAATGCACAGCCCTCATCATTACTTTATACAACACTCCCATTCAAAAGTATTGGACCAGTGAGACCAATTCCTTTACTTTTACTGTAGTCTGAACACATTTGGGTTTGACATCAAAAGGTACACATGATATGCTGAACACGCAATTTTCCTGAGTCACTAAAAAATGTCAAAGTATATCAGTATTCAGTTTCAGCATACAGCAGTAATTGTACACCCACATTCCATCATATGACGAAAGAACAAAAGAACATATAACTTTCAAATCAAACATTTTCAACAGCTGTTTTTATTGGGAGTTCCATATACAGTACAAGAAGTGACTCAATGAGACTGTGAAATTAGCTCTTACCTTTGAAAAGTGAACAACACTCATGCTACAGAGTTACAAATCTGAACTAGCTAATATGATCAACTTTCAATCTTGATTGGAATATTTGCATTGGTTAATAGTTTATTTAGATTTTGAATAGCAAAAGTGCAGACATTTTCTGTTTTTTCATAACTGCAAACGTTGCTATCAGTAGTATTTTTCATCCATGCATCCATTCATCCATCTATCCATCACTTTTCATCCACTTATCTGGGGCTGGAAGGCGAGAGAAGCAGTCTCAGCAGAGAAGCTGAGACTTGCCTCACCCCACCCACGGCTGACCTGTTTTCTGAATCTGAGCCGTGATTTGTCATTGTGAGCAGTTGTGATGTCATTTTCAGTTGACAGAAGACAACATGGCTGCCCCCAGAGATGGCTAAAACGAGAGAATTTTGCTGCTTAACTTAAATTCCACAAACGCAAAATCAAGCTGTGTTTCAACTCGTGGGCCTGCTGGGAACATATTCTTGAAAAAAATAGGTTCGGGTTGACTTCCGCTTTAAGTACAGGTAACTGCTTCCGTACACAGAAGTATCAGTATTGTCAGCTCAAGCGAAACAGAGCAAGGCAAGCATTTTATACTTTTGTTTTGCTTCGTGCTTGCGCAAATGTAGGAATTTCCGGTTTAACGTTCTTTAACATAAAATATAAATCACTGTGCAGATAATACCTCATTTTTTAGCATGGGTATTGTGTTTCTCTAACAGCCTGAGACAACTATTTTTGTAATGTGTGATCTCTGACATGAGTGACGTGAAGAACCCGGAAGCTGTATGATGTGTGCATGAGAGGCAAAAAGCAAGTTTGTATTTGTAAAGGACACTATTACCTGTATGCTGTAGGTGGATAGAATAAAGCCTCCAGTTAACTGAGCATGATAATGTCTTGTCTAATTTGTTTATATTTGCACAACTTTGAAGACACCAGACCAAAATAAACGTCTTACCAGCTGAATGATCGGAATGCAGTGGTCAGTTTGCCCTGTACTATGGCCTGGAGCTGAAAATACGAACAGAGTAGGTAACACTCAGCAAAACAGGGGCACACATATAATACGAGTACAAAGGAAAATCAGTTTATGAAGGGCAATTTTTTTTCAGCTGATCAATACTGCCAAAGGGGCACTTGATAATTTTTTTCATCACCCCCTCCTACACTTTGATCATTGATCATCATTGCTTTTATGCTCTGACATACCATGTCATTGACATTTTAATTGGCTAACAGTAAGTGAAGCTGTTTTTTTTCCAGAGGCGGGCATAAAACTAAATTGCATTGTTCATGTTTTCAACTGGAAAGCAAAAATAGTCAATATTTTATTATAACAGCCGAATTATGATTGAGTGAGCACTCACATGCACCTAATGAATATAGTACTGTATATGTAGTAATGTAGTAATAGTCAGTAGCACAAAAATTGTTATTCCAATCAGTACGCTGCGCACCTGTGATGCTGGATAATATTGCTACGGTTTCAAGAGCGCAGGAGCCAAGATGCTGAACTGCTCCCTGAGAGAAGCTCTCCATCTGGTTTCACACTGCTTTGGGATGGGATGTGTGGGAACAACACTGCAACGGAGGTGTTAATGTTCCATTTCATGCTCGGAGCTTCTCCATGGGATCTTGGAAAGGCCGACACACACTGACAGAATTTCATGTAACACAACAGAGTCGTTAGTGTAGCCAGCTGAGGCGAAATCTAACAACCTCTCAGAGGAATCAACACTGTTGTGGTGATTAATTTTGGTTAATTCATCATCCGAACTACTACAAAACATGAAGTGAAGGTATTTGGAAACAAGAGACATTTTTGTTGCTTAATGCACTTCTAGTTGTTAAAGAACCAATGTTAGGTTATAAGCTTTAAGTGTATAAGCTTGTCACCCAGGCACCCACCTATGGAGGGGACTCATTTCACGCTTCAGTGTCTGCTATGTCCCTCTTCATTGATCTTAGATTTCAAAGATACAGTAGGTAAGAGTTGGAACATGAACGCTTGTAGGAATTTTGCTGTTCAGATCCATCACTCCAGCGCATGCACCACATTGTTTTCTTTAAATACCAGTAAATAATTCACTCTATGTCATTGGTATTTCCTGGGGAGGGTATGGCAACTTTTAAAGTTTTGTGGCTCTCAGTCGGTCTGACCACTTACCGGTAGCTTTGACTGTAAAATGTGCCTTCCGGTAAATCATACTTGGAAGTTGGAATTTAACGCTAATACTTTTTTGTACATTGTGATATATGCACAATCAATTATAGAGGTAGGTATTTTGAGTGAAACAAGCTTATGTTTGTGCATATATATATATATATATATACCGTATTTTCCGGACTATAAGCCGCGACTTTTTTCCTAGATTTTTAGCCATGCGGCTTATAGTCCAGTGCGGCTATTCTTCTTCCACCGCTCGGGGCGCTCTAACCGGAATGACAGTACAATTCAATAATACATTTCCCATTAACTGGATGTGACTGCAGGTGGAGGAGCTCAACAGGCGAGGGCGCCATAGACTAGGTTATTGCATTAGGTGCTGTAATGCTTTGATTTTATATTTTCCTAGAGGTCCCTGAAGTGCACATGAATGCGATTGGCTGATGTTACGTCTGCTCTGTTGTTTCAATGTGAAATCCTATTGTTGATTTAGCACGTCGTGTGTTAGATTGGCTGACTTTATTAACATAAAATGTAGTAGAATGTAGTAGAACAATAGATGGTGGAGTCTGGTGGACATTAGCTGACAAACTGGAGCGGCAGTCGGCAGTGAAATGAAGATAAGTACTGTTTATTTTCTCTTGGTTCTCTTCTGTTTTAATCAGCAACGTTGCTGCGGTGTTAAAAGGCACTGTTAGGAAAGAATCTGCTCAGGTGCATACATGTACATTCACAGTTCATAATCGTTCTGTAAATGCAGTAAATATAAAAGTTTTCAACATAGATAGATGCGGCTTATATAAAGGTGCGGCTTATTTAAGTTTTCTTTTCAAAATGTTCTAAAAAAATAGAGTGGGTGCGGCTTATATAACGGTGCGACTTATAGCCCGGGACATACGATATATATATATATATATATATATATATATATATATATATATATATATATATATATATATATATATATATATATATATATATATATATATATATATATATATATATATACGTGGCCGAAATGGGTTTCCTTCGCAGGTTGTCCGGGCTCTCCCTTAGAGATAGGGTGAGAAGTTCGGCCATCCGGGAGGGACTCAGAGTCGAGCCGCTGCTCCTCCGCGTTGAGAGGAGCCAGTTGAGGTGGCTCGGGCATCTGATAAGGATGCCTCCTGGACGCCTCCCCGGTGAGGTGTTCCGGGCATGTCCCACCGGCAGGAGACCCCGAGGACCACCCAGAACACGCTGGAGAGACTATGTCTCCCGGCTTGCCTGGGAACGCCTTGGGATCCTTCCGGAAGAGCTGGAAGATGTTGCTGGGGAGAGGGAAGTCTGGGCTTCCCTGCTGAAGCTGCTGCCTCCGCGACCCGACCTCGGATAAGCGGAAGATAATGGATGGATGGTTATTATTGTTTAAGAATGGAGCATTTTATTATTAATTATTATTTCCAGTAACTGCGTGATATTGCTTCCTCTTTGCTTGAGCTTCAATCTTGAGTATGTGTGCTAGAAAATAAATTATGTGTGTACATGGTTTTACTTGGTGAGTCCAGACTAAATGTGTGCGGAATAACAATGCCTGCCACTCCTGTGGAAGAGTGTGAGTGCTGTTTGATGCATACTTTATAATCTTTGTTCTATTAAGTGCAAATGTAATTGAATTATCCACAGCACGTTCATCTTCAGTGTTGGAAGCAGCGAGCCATGTGTGTGTGTCCATATTTCTGTGTGTGAGTCTTCAAGATTATGTTCACTGTGCAAGAGGAAATACAAACCCGTGTGCGTTCATGTGAGCTATGTTTAAGAGTGCCCGTCTTGTCACGTTGACCCTCTGCATGTATTTTTCTTCTTGTCCCCCTATCAACTTGCAATGTGAATAGAGCTAATCTGTTCCAATTCATTTACCAAAGTGCTTGCTTATTGATGGTGAAAAGAACAATTCAATAAGTAGAAACGCAAAACAATTTTTGCTGCCATTATCCTCCTCGTCTTTCCACTTTCCTTAAAGGTTAATCTCTTAATAATGGATACTCCTTGTCCCTGTTTAAATGCAGTTTCCTTGTAGCATTTGAACTTGTAATGGCTCCTTCTTCAGTTAAGAGTTAAGCATTTGAAGATGTATTTGGAGTGCCATTTCCAAAACAAGAGGTTCAATCTTTTCAACCAGAGAGGGGCTTGCAGTGGGAGGGGCCAAGAGGCCTAAGGGGCGGCAGCCCCGGCCATCTACCTGAGGTGGGTCATCCAGAGAAACCCCACCCATTGACCCAAACAATTTCAATGGGACATCTTTGGCCTGGCAACACACCAGACGCATGTGTATCAACCAGCAAAATGTTCCATCTGGCACTATGCCTCTCATGAACCATCAACTGGCAAGCTTATACAGTGCCTGTCATAATTATTAACACCACAGCTTAAAGTGGAAATCAACCCAAACACATTTTTTTCGAGAATATGTTCCCAGCAGATCCATTCGTTGAAACACGGCTTTCTGATTAAAATTGCTCAGGGCTCAGGTAACGACCAATCACGGCTGGACTGTTTTCTGAAGCTGAGCCGAAAATATAAAGTATTTGTACCATTGGGTTTGTTTGTTTTTTGTGTGTGGACAGCAACAGGTCTAAAATGCTACATTTCCCTCCATGATTTGGACAGTCACAATCCAAAAATCTTTGCTTGTTCGCCACATAACGTTAACACAATAAGCTCATGCATTGACGTTAAGAACCAAAGGTGTCCAATACAGATCCAGAAAGTAAAATAAAGTACTGGTGCTTCTACTCAACCGGCAGGTAACCCACCGGTTGATTAGAAGCACCTGTGGCTAAAGCCAACTGCTGCAGGGTTTTTACTCTCTGGACCTGGATTTGACACCTCTGGTTAGCACAACAATTAACTTTAGCCTGTAGCTAGCAAGTAGCCCAATTGCGGCAGGTGTCATGTGGAAAACACCTTACGATGAAATTTTCTGTAACCGGTTGTGTTCGGCAGCATTGGGTTTCAGAGTAGTGACGACAAACAGCAGGATTTCCTGTGTTGGTTCGTTTAATCGTTTCAATCACAAACCTGGCGACAACAGCAAAAATCTAAATCCTGCCGTCAAATGTGGAATGTGCCCCTACCCCAATCATATGGCACAGCAATGCATCAAAATACGTAAACTTGTAAATGAACACAACAAAGGTTTCATTAATTATTAAAGTAGGGGAACACGTAAAAATGTTTGTTCCATCCTTTGGTTATGAAGGATAATAAAAGAATAAATAAAAAAAAAAGAACACATCAGATATTAATTCACAGATTTTGTGTAATTATAATGTGGTGCAATCAGTACTTCCAAGTTTTTTTTCCTGGCCCTGTTTCACAGAGACAAGCTACACGTGGGCAGTAGGAAAATCAAACACTTTGAGCCTGTTCCTGTCCCAGTCTGAGAATGTAATCTATGCCTCTCTGCTTCACTTTCCAAGCATAGTTTGTCATTGTCAGTCGTTTGTCAATGTACCAGTTAGTTAGTATGTGTAACTGTGAGCTCTGAGTCATTGGATAGTTTGTTTTTGCATTGTCAATGCCTTTCATTAGTGTGTGGTAGTGAGAGCAAATTGTGTGATTTATACAACTTTCTTGTTGAAAAGTAGAAAGTGTTCTTGTTGTCTCACTTGATTAAATAAACCACCTCGAAGATGGTGGGTACAAAGAGGAAACCATTCTTCCTGTTGAAATTGATATTTTACCATGTGCGCAGTGTGCATTTCTGTCTGCGGGGAGAGGATATCTTTTAGTAGAGATATTTACAATTGACTTCTTTGACATTACACTAAACCATGCGGTCATGGTCATGTTATGTATGGTCTCTTGTCCTATTTCCCAATATATTGGCAACACATTCACCCCCGACCGAGTCTGTCGGACTGAAATACTACAGTGTGTGGCTAACTTAGCTTTGAATTGAAATTTTTTTTTAAAATTGGACTGTCTAATTGATTTTGGACCACCTCTGTATGTAAAATACCTCGACAATAAAGTCTGTTGTGAATTGTCACGATGTAGATGAAATTGATTTGACCGTATAGCCTGCTGATTTTATTTGTGTCCCATTTGCATCATAAAAGTAAAAACATTTTTACAGTATGCTTATGCCCTCATGTGGGAAAGGAGAGCTCCAGTCGCCGTTGCACTTTGCTATGTATTGAATTCCGGAAGAGCAGTAAAACAAAAACACATGAGCATAATCGCACAGGAGCTTCTGTTGGCCACAGCGCTTATTCAATTCAGTTTTTAAATGTTTATGTTTTGCAGTTTTTATCAGCTCTGGTATATTTCTCAAATCATCCTTAACATTTACAAATCAGTAAGTGCATTTTTCAAAACAATTTGTTCAAATGGCAGAGCACCATGCCTAACCTGCAGAAGTCTGTCTCTAACTCAAAATCCTTTGTTTGTCTCTCAAAAGTAGTAAAAAATCTGTCAATGAATATGTCAGTACCATCACAATAAAAAGTCCTTGTGTCAGAATGTACAGATAAGTCAGTCAAATTGCTTAGTCATGCTGTCAATATAATAGTGTACTCTGCATAGAAGGATATTCTGATAAAGTTTTGATGACAGTTCTTGTCCTTGGTGTATGTGGGAAATTCATTGCAAGAGACTGGACAAGATTCTCATTTAAGATGGTATCTTAATGAGTTATGAGTTATAAATACTGTTGCATA
This sequence comes from Filicampus tigris, assembly GCF_054856515.1. Lineage (NCBI taxonomy): Eukaryota > Metazoa > Chordata > Actinopteri > Syngnathiformes > Syngnathidae > Filicampus > Filicampus tigris. Next base: position 10,946,176 of record NC_141222.1, read on the forward strand.
CTGTTGTAAAACACAAAACGGACAATTGTGTCCCCAACTATCGATTGCGAGCGTAAGACGCGGATATATTTATTTTGTATGTAAAGTGAGTGGATCACTCGGATCACTCCTATCATATGACAGATAAATGCTTGTATTTAACTATTTGTCTTATCGTTTGTATCACGAAACACATGGTGCATTCAAAGACAGTAGAACATTTCTCACAGAAAAAAATCCAATCCATTAAACGTTAATAACTACAAATATCTAAACAATGTGGCTTTTTTATCAACCTGTAAAAGCTCACATATATCAAAAAGAATGATGGGGCTGAAATTACTTTGCTGGTTTACTTAATTGCAATCAATGGTCCATCTGGTTACTTGTTTTACAATTTGTAATCAAATAACTGGACGTCCATGCTCCATTCTGCAAGTTTTAGTGGTTGGGATGACAAATGTTAAATATTCAATGGGATTTTATACTCCCTGAAGGCTTAAATAATAAACAACACATCTTTTGGTGCCCTTTGGTGTGTTTTGCTTCTCTTGCTGGTGTGGTGTAATGCAACACATATTTGTGGAAAATCTTGTGCGGGGGTCCAGCCTACTTAGGCAAGCCAAAGTACCACCAAACACATGTTTCATTTTTGCAAGAGTGGTGATCTTGTATGTAAGCTGGTTGATGGCCTTTTCGGTGTAGACTCATTTAATTCGAAGCAGCTACCATTTTATGACGATATGCTGGTCTTGTACATTATTACCTTTACATTTTACAGTTTGGAAAGGGCATGCTGAATGTGTGTGCGTGCGCGTACTTGTGTGGGTTAGGTAATGTAATTACAGCGAATCTAACAATGCCGTGTTTTCTTGAAAGGGGGAATAGTCTAGCCAGCACGAGGCATAATTCTAATACATTAAATTCTGCAGGGTTCAAGCAAAGAAAACGATACTGTTATTTCTTCCATATATTATCAGCCAAACGAAGTAGAAGACTTTTTATGGTGTTGATGCAATGTTTTGTATTCACAGAGTGGCTCGAGTGATCATTGCTGTTTGACAACGTTGCAGCCTTTGGAGTCCTGCTGGAATGAAGTCGTGCTTGCTCAATCTGTCAGTATTGACCATGAACCAGAAGAATGTTGTGTTTTTGTTCCTGAGTCTTCAGCCTGTGCCAAATAAGGCAGTTCTGGCCTTGAAGGGTTCTTAGAGAACAAGTTGCACCCAGGGTGTAAACACTCATGAAATGGTGACTTGACTACCTGACTGCTTAGTGAAAAAAATGTTTTTTGACATTTACCACATTGTGTAAACATTAGTGAATTTTTTCAATGAAAATATCGCCATAGTCACCCAATTTGGTAGACTTGTACAATCAAATAAAACCCAAAACAAATAAAAACAAAGTCTTTACAAAGATAAATAGATCCAATTTTGACTGAAACTAAAATATTTTACTTCTCATGTAGCTTTTTAAGGACATCATAAAGCAGGCACCAGGATTAGGTATGTCCCAAGGCTAAAGGGGAGCTTGACTGATACATAGGGGGGGCCGAGAAAACATTTATAAAAATGTTTTAGAATATGAAATAAAATGCTGGAGGCGCTTAACACAAGGAGCTGGAGAGCAGTCATTTTGACTGTTTTCAAATTTTGATGTGTTATTACTCTGCGTATATAGATATAAGATGCTCTGGCCTCTTGACTTTTCCTAATTTTGTATATATTTCATTACAATGGTGCAATTTTATGGTATTAAACAATATAAAAATAGTTACGAGCCATTACTCCTTTAACTACGACAAGCAGGAACCATATTAAAACTCAGTCCGTTGTTAAATTTTCTTCCTTTGCGATCGTGGGTGGCATTGCTGTACCCCCCAGCACAGTAACGGTTCACCATGTTGATATATTAGGGCCGTCTAAATCACGCGGGAAAGACAGTGAGTTTGTTTTGCGTGCAACAATAGCAGTCGCCTCGAACCCAAAGCGCTCCCACCATGACGCTACCCCTTTAGCGACGTCAGCGATGACGTGCCGTGTACGTGAAACAATTTATCCCCTTACGTTTACAAACCGTCAGAGTTGGGCATTTTACTAAAAATTGAGCGTCCGTTATTCGTCGTCCGTCTGCAGCGCGGCTACCCTTCCGCCGTCCGTAATTCGCCTTTTTTCCGGGGTGAAAAAAATACAGTAGTTCCCGTCTATAGACCGGACCGGTCGCCTCTAATTTTAAACGGGCCTCCGTCGGCAAGTCAGACAAATTTTTCATTAGACCTGTCCGTCAAACAGACAGAATGCCCAGCTCTGCAATCAGTGTTGTAAAAAAAATGTCCCCAGAGGATGTAGGAAGTACACCCTAGAGTAGACTGATCATATGTCAATAACAGGACTGACACACTGTCTACTCACAGTCACACTGAAAAATACGTCAAAATAAAATCTATCTGTATCTGGGGAGAACCCAGAGAAATACAGGGAGAAAATGCAAAGCACTACCCAGTAAAACCCTGACACATGGCTGGGACCAGCTATGAGGTGGCCGTGTTAACTAATGGCCCTCTGTGCTGTCCCTAATGACATAAAATCCCCATCCAATTCCCAAACCTACTACACTCCTATCCTCCCTGTTGCAAATGTGCTAGAAAGTAAAAGGTGTCTTTTCTGTGGTGGCCATATGACCATCCAGCCAAGGAGGCCTCTTTTCTTTTTATATTTCCTCTCCTGCCTCACCTGTTCAATTTATTGCTAATCTGCCTCCATTCACTCTTCTGTATTGCCTGTCTGGTGCTTATATGCTTTATAGTGCGCATTTTGGCATCTCTCGTAAAATGATATATCGACCTGAGTGACGATGTTGGGGGCTTAGGTAGAGTTCGGCCTAAGCCTTTGTGCAGATGGTGCATTACAGTGAGCTTTAGTGTTTGATTGGATGGAAAAGAGTTCCCTACTGGTGTTTTATTTAGCCAGCTGATGGTTTTACTACGGAGCCCCTAAAGTGACATGGGGGAAAAAAAAGAGAAACTTTCTCAGCCTAACGAGAAAAGTTTCTCATCCTTATGAGAAACTTTCTCATGCTAATTAGAAATGTACTCATCCTAATGAGAAAGGAAAAAGGATGAGAAATCCTAATGCGAAGGTTTCTCGTTAGGATGAGAAAGTAGTATGCATGCATGGGAGACACTATGACATTTCGGTTTGTGTTTCTGGGTGAAAATGACAGTGCGGGACCTAGTTCGGTTATATTTTCTGCTGGGACATTATTACAAGACGTTGCTGCTTTACTTGCTTATTTACCTGCGTTGAGTTAACTTCCTGGATTTTCAACCTGCTTCCAGTGTAGTGAGACAATGGCAGCAGAAGAGGACTTATTCCTCAAAACAAGGACTATACCAAAAAATAGTTTCATCGACCAACTAAAAGAAGTTAATATGAAGAGAACTGTTAACTTGCGTCACAGACCCTATATGTTACTTGCTTTGTCTACCTTGCTTACTTGCTTTTGTTATTGTAGCCACATGCTAGCTTGAAATGCTTCACATATCTGGCGTTTTTTTTCCTTACAGATCGACATTAACGTCATATGTCTTATGACAGATGAGGAGTTAGGACAGTCACAAGATTTGGAGAGTGACTTGCAATCAGAGCATTTTGTCGGAGGAGAACTGAGTTAGACATTACAATACAATACAATTTTATTTATATCAGAATGGCTCTTTTTATCAAATCAGAGCTAGAGGTGGAGGTGGAACACGACACTTGTCTGTTGATAAGTCAGTGACTATGGCTGAGCTGCTGGAGATGGGCAAAAACTTGTTTTTTTCAAACGGACGTTCATCTAAAGCAGTGGTGGCCAAGTCCAGTCCTCAAGAGCCACAATCCAGCCTGTTTTAGGTTTGTCCCTACGGCAACACACCTGATTCAAATCATCAGGCTCATTATCAGGCTTTTGCAAATCTTGCTGATGAGCTGATAATTTGAAACAGATGTGTTGCCATAGGGACAACCCTAAAACAGGCTGGTATGTGGCACTTAAGGACCGGACTTGGCCACCCCTGATCTAAAGGACCGGTTGACGACTTCCACTTTGAAGTTCGTGATTATAGCCACAATTTGGTGTCCCTGAAGTCACAGTGGGCCAGCTGTACGAGCAAAGTAAACTAGGAATGCTGCGCCTGCGCATCTACACGACCTCCAAGGTAAAAGCAACACTTCTCTCGGGTCTATCATCAGACCTGCAAGCCCACAGACGACAAGGCGACTGTAATTTATCATCGTTACATGAATGTAAATATATGGGCTACGGCAGATATTACATTAACATTCATATAGATGGTTTTAAGTTTGAAATGTGGGGCAGGGGATATGGGGTCAATTGTTTGTGGGCTAGTATGTTACACAGTGGCGGTGGCTCTGGCCATGTGTAACAGCTGACAAATAAATTTTAATCGTAGTGCCGCAGAATATATTTTTGATAAATTCATCTGATCCTGTAAAGCAGCCTCAGCACACATCAGATTCTTAATTTCTAGACATTAGCTGCCTTGTTGTGCTGCAGCCAGTGGTGAGCAACAAACACACAGACTGATAGTGCTGATGTATTCATTTATTTTTTTGATCCATCCATTACTCTTGAACAACATTTTTGTATGATTAATTTCACGTGTATCAAATTTGGGTAAGTCACATTAACAATTGCATTTTTAAGGCCTTTGCAATACGCCGTAATAGAGATGTAAAGTAGACAAAAAGCATGAATACCTGAAAGTTTATTTGTGATTGTGGAGCATTGGTACACACTTCTGCTTATTATCAGTGATCAGTAATCATTGTTCTTTTTAAATATCTTTCAGCTCTCCACAACGAAATGATGGACCTGTATCCTCCAGCAGTTTTGCAGCATCACCAGATCTCCCTTATGAACAGCTCATCGTAAAATTAAGGCGCGTTAACATAGTTGAGGATGTCCTTAATGTCTTCATGGAATCAAATATACTGGATGCCAACTTAAAAGTGGAGTTGTGATGGTGTGTTAAGAGAGGCATATCCTGCATTGTGAGATACCAGGACCAGGACCACCGGCATGTTTTTGTTCTTGCCTGCTGCCAGGGACTTGCAGTGGATGAAGAACTCTTGATGATGTCATTTGCCAGATTTCTTTCAGAGAATGAACGAGCATCACTTGAAAAAGCACTTGAGGGCAACATTGATGAAACGGTTACGGAAGACTTACTAGACATCTTCTCACGAATGGGCTCTCACTGCCTACCCTCTCACGACAACTTACGGGCTGCCACTCAAACAATTGCACACAAAACGCTTCTTCAAGAGCCAAAGTTCATTATTGATTGTTTCCATTCCAGTATTGACAATACTGTGCCACTACTCATCACAAAAGACAACATAATGCAGCTGTATGAGTCCAAGAAGCCAACAAAGGTGGCCCAGATGATAAAGCCATTAAACTGAAACCCTGAACCCAGGGTGAAGAGCAGACATCACTTAACCACCTACTACGGTATGTGAGAAGCATCGACCAAAGAAAACTTGAGATGTTCTGGCGTTTCTGAACAGGATCCACTGTGCTGCGCGAGGATAACATCGAAATGACTTTTAATCGACTGTGTGGTTTAATTCGAAGGCCTATGGCACACACATGTGGATCTGTTCTTGAGTTACCTTGCACTTATAGCTCGTACCCAAAGTTTCGTCCAGAGTTTGACAGCGTCCTGTCTGGTGAATGCGTTACAATGGATATTTTGTAGCAAATGTGAGGGCTGCATATTGTATTACATTGTTACGACATTTCACCAAAATAAAATGGTTTATTTGTTCATTAGACCAGGACCAAAAAAAAGTTGTATTTGTCAATTCAACCATGACAAAAAATGTAGGTCATTGTTAATAAGTTGTGCTGTAATACGCACCAGCACAATGACTGACAATTTGCTCAGGTCCAAAAGACTGACATTTTTTCAGAAGGTGATGTTCACTTTTTTCGAGCACCATTTGCACGTTTAGCACTTTTTTTTTGGTAATTTTTCATTTAATGCTATTGATCACTTGATTCAACAGCAACTAGTTCAACAAAAAAAATATCTGTTTGAATGCAGATTGCAGTGAAATTTTTCAAATGGCATCCATGGCTGTTCTTATTGAAGCCTCATATTTTTAGCCGAATAGCATAATTGCCAAAGTAATTTTTAAATGTGATTTCGGTCCAAATACGTCAAACGAACAAACCACGGTCCTTCAACTCAGTAAAGATAGAGATGCCTCTGCCCCTGTGACTCAACCTTGCATAAGTAGAAGAGGATGGATGTGTGGATGGATGGATGGATGGATGGGTGGATGGATGGATGGATGGATGGATGGATGGATGGATGGATGGATGGATGGATGGATGGATGGATGGATGGATGGATGGATGGATGGATGGGGTTACAACGCCATTCCCATGATGAGAGCCATTATCCACAAATGGAGAAAACATGAAACAGTTGTGAAATTTCCCATGAGTGGTCGAGCTACAGAAATTACCCCAAGAGCACAGAGAGAACACACAAAAGAAACCAGGATAACATCCAAACAAGTGTAGGCCTCTCTCGTCTCAGTTTCGGTCAGTGTTTATGATTCAATAATAAAGAAGAGACTGGGGGAGACTTTTGCACACATGGAATATCTGTATATTTTTCCAGTTATTTATGCCATTATACAATATTCTCTTTTTACTCCACTTTTGTTCTAAAATTGTTGGAACACACTATAACTCGGGAACCAAAGGGCAACCAATTTTGACAATGAGAATGACAAAACAAAAACAAAAAAAACAAAAAATCAATCGAAATATTTCTGTAATGTGCCTTTTGGAATTAATCCCAGATCTGGAGAAGAAATAATGTGTTTCTGACGTTTGTGTTCTGCCATCCTAAAATGTATCCATCTTGACAGCAGAAACGTGTGGTGTACAGGCCTACTTTAGCAAGAGCCTACAGTTGCTAAAGATAACCTTGTCTTAAAATAGAAGCAACATTACAATACCATGCCCTTCAGTCACACTTGTAATCCCATTGACATAAAGTTATACAATAGATGAAGAAGCTTGTGGTAGTGACAACATCCTTGTAAGTGATGGGATTCAGGGCTGACACACATCATACAAAATCAAAGATTTAATGGAAGTCTCTGCCTTCCAAAGTACAAAGTAGACTAGAGTGATTACCGGTACAAGGAATTTTACTTGACTTGGTGAGGTTAGAAAGGCTAGAAGAAAAAGACACCACTGTTCTGTAAGGGGATGATAGAAACTCCTCTGTGCTGGATGTTGCTTTCCCGAACTGTTTGTTGCATTATCTACCCAGTAGTTGTCTGCTGAGGTAGCATAGCTATTTGTCAATGTCAACAGCAGCCACTATACATCCTATTGTGGTGGGCCAATGAAAATTACAACAGAGTACAATCTGTGGAGGCTTATGATGCAGACAAGAGCAGTAAATCATTAGCAAGACAGTCTTTGTTAGCATTTATTTATTTCAAATTTAGTTAACTTTTTACAGTGTAGTGTTCAGTGAGCGACAGAGATTATTTTTCTAAATCGAATACAAAAAAAATAATGAGCGTTTTTTCCAGTCCATAAAATCCATTTGCCCCTAATTGCCTTATTAATTCAATCATCTAAAACACTGTCGTAGGGCTGCTCGATTAAGCGATCTTGAACCGAAACAGAATTTTCTGGATAAAAGGATGTTAAAAACGTTCAAATCGACACGTTCGATTTAGTTATTTTTGGTGTATCTAAGTCACCGTAGTTTCCGCTGCATTTCCGCTTCCTTCCACGACCGCACAGTCTGATAACAACAACAACAACATCCATGGCTAACGGCGATTCTGCTATTTGCTCAGGCAAGTGAGCGTTTAGTTAATAAATCGGGCAAATATAGATCTAACAATCCATTGTTAGGCAAAATCGAACAGCCCTACGCTGTCGCTTTCGTTGGCCCTCCACAGTAGGACATAATCTGAGTCTACGCCATGTTATTCTTCAGGTACAGAGCTGCTAAGACTGATTACTCAGCCTCTCTGTTGCCAGAATCAGTTCCACAAATGATGAATTAATTAATCATTATGTCCTTATTTTGTTACTTTTTAAAGTGTAAATAAATGATTCTAGGAATGTTTCTAATCAATATTAAGGCGTAACACTGTATACAGAGTGTTCCTAAAAATGTTATCTGGATATCTAAGTAACTACTACATGGTTTAGGGCAAACATAATTAAATGTGCTGTAGCGAATGTTTAGTATTAAATATTAATTTAATAAATGGGCGGTGATTGGGTTAATGCCTGCACTAACTCTCGATTGCCGCTAGGGGGCGCCACACCCGTTTTGGGTTGATTCTTTGGACAAAGCGGACGAAAAAGTCCTCGTAATTCAGTCTTAATATATGAAGGCGCTACATTAAAAATCTGTAAATCCGATTTACCAGATCATGATTGAAACTTTGACTCAAACACACACAATTCACGCTAGATTTCTGTATATGACAATGATTTATTTTATACAGCAATTGAAATCTAAACGAAACACACTACAATGTTCAGAAACAATAATAGAAACACAATAAAGAAATCCTATGCTAAGACAAGTCTAAATAAATGAAGAAAACGAATATCAAAGGTTTGTGAGGAAAGGGGCATTGGGACCGGACTATATGAGTGCGCGTGTGTGCGTGTGTGTGTGTGTGTGTGTGTGTGTTGTGCGTGCGTGCGGGTGTGCCTGTGTTCGCGTGTAATGAGCAGTGAGCTAGTGTACCAGGCTAAAATCAGCTGACATACCAACCTCTACTTGATTCCCAAGTTAATTATGTACCACTCGTATGGCTCGTAGGAGATTGCAAGCTGCACTTACGGGTGTTGGTTGTCGTCACTCAATGGGGAAAGGGGAGGAAGGGTTGCCGCAGAGAGTGACGTCACAGGGGAGCAAGAAGAAGTAAAGTCCAGTCCCAAAAATGGAAAAAAGTTGGTGGTGGGGCTAAAGCCGTGATCGGACCAACAAAAATGTGAAGGTCCCCACGTGTGCCGTGGTTGGTCGACGGGCGACTCAAAAAGTAACAAAAAGAGGCAAATATTCTGACCCGGGACGGATCAGAAGGTGGCTGGTGACAGGGGAGAGTTAGCAAAAGCCACTCTAAAAAAAAGGTGTAGAAGGTTCACGAGAGGTTCTCTAGAGAGTGAGTTTGGAAGCGTTTTGCCAGAGTCTTGAGAAGAGTTTCCAAAAAGAGAGAGATTCTTTTCAGGAGAGTGAGTGTTTTCTTTCAGGAGAGAGAGCGAGAGAGAAATTCTGCACGGCCTTCTATAAGGGACGTGCGCATATAAATGAAGGGGGCTAGAGCAGTTTGCTTTGTACAACAGCATCTACTGGACTAGATTACAAGAAGTAAATGATATGAAGTGTAATATGTGAAACGTTTTAAAAGTATCAATGTGTTTCAATGCTCTTAAAAGAAATAGACATTATCAAGGGAGTCTGCAACCCCAAAAGCGGCTTCTGGTTTGCTGAAAGGACCAGTTTATTCCATCAGAGCAAGTCACAATGTTAGCAAAAGAGCCCAGTAATAGCCAAGATCACTCACTGTGGTCCCAATTATATGGACAGAGCAGTGGCCCCAGGGCAGGAGTTAATGATTATAATAAGGCTTGTCTGTCCGTTCAAAATCAGCTTAGAGTGCACCCACACTGACCGACAGCATCACTCCAGCCTTAGTTGGATTCAAACGGGCAGCATGTGAATGAGCAGGGTGTTTTTGGGATGGGGTCCCAGGTTTGTTTCCCAGTCTGATGAACCAAGACACCTCTTTCGCCCTTCTCATTACATCTCAAAGCTATGAAGCGGATCAATTAAGACTTTCTTGTAACAGTGCCTGCTATTTAATTCATTATATGGCTGAGCAGTCTGCGATTAATGACTGGCACTTAGCTGTGAGACATGGTCAATAAAGGCACTGGTCCAGGGAACTTAATGCCAGGCTACAATTCTCCAGGCCCAGGTCCACCTCCAAGAGTGAAGGGAGGTTAATGGGAACATTGAGTAGATGGAAAAACAACAACTTCTCATATCAACTTTTCTATTGCATCGCATTATTTACATGAGCTTGTCTTTAACCTGGAACAACCCAACGTTATATTATGACCACTGGATCACTGGCAGCCTGTTTTGTAAAATAGCATTAGGAGGACAAAGACAAATAGAGCACAGACCGTGACGGGTCAAAGACAGATGGGGACATTTTGGTTCTGCTATAATCGTTTGTGGTGTGCATGCATGTTGTGCCCTATAGGGGCAGGAATACACATGCATAAATAAGCACATACAGTATAAGGTTTCCTAGATGTCCACTAGAACTTTGAGGGTGTTAATGCCTTTGATACAGCTAAACATGACTGCAAAATGTACACGCGTAGATGAATAAATATATGAATAAATCATAAATACATTAATAAATAAAATTGCTCAGGCCTTTACATTGGCCGTCACACCTAAATTCAATTTTAAGGAACATTTTGTCTGCCAGCTTTATAAAACCCCCAACAACATGAAATGACAAAACGAGGTATTGTCTTTTGGTGAAAGACTTCCTCCTCTCAGTGGAGTGAACATGTCTGATAAATGCCAGGATATAATGAAGCTGTCCTGGTGGCTGAAAACCTTTTACCCTCTGGGTAGGAGAAGACAGACGGATGATTCTTTATCAACATGCAGTCGCAGCTGCTCCCATATAGTGCACATGATGGGGCAGATAAATCCACCAGTTGAATTTACACATCTTAACTGCTTCCATTTAATCCAGTAATTGTTTTATGAACAGAATTACCACAAGGCAAACATGCCACCAATTAATGGAAGGATGGTGTAGGAAAATATGATTCCATGGATAGGCAAGGTCACTCACTATATGTTGCTCCCAGAGAATACATGCGAATCAATACTTTAATACATACACAGACTATATAGACAGAAGCACTGAGACACACCACTTCATCAATTGTAATCAAGCAAGGGTGGGGCTGTAAGCATAATTGGATAAATTTGATGTGGAAGAACTTGAGAGCGCTTAATATAGTGAAACATATATGTGTTCTCCTGCTAAAATCGGGAAGCTAAAACACGTTTAAAACCTCAATGATTCAAGAGTATCTCCACAGGCTGCCAGAACTATAAACATGGTTTGAGCATATGGCTGACAATTAGGTATATTTTCAACAAATTTGATTGATGCATGCAAGTAAAAATTGGGCGGTTTAAAATACAACATAATGTTGTTTAACTTTGCTTTCATGATACAAGGTGAATTCATTGAAAGCCATAATCACATGTTTCTTATCACATTGATGTGCACATTATATGAATCCTATTGCAAATAAAAAAATTAAACATGCTCATACAGCATACAGTGCTGGTTGGAAAACAACACTTTTACATTTCTTATGATAAATCTGTCTAACAACAATTGTTTGTCATGTGTTTTAATGAATACTTTACTATAAAATAAATGTTTACTGCTTCTGCAAAAAACAAGTTTCATTGAAGAGTGATGATGGATTATATTTTACTCCTTGGGGAAACCATTTTTAAGGGTTTCAATTTGTTTGTGCCCTGTTTCAAAGTAATTTTATGACACCAGTCAGTTTGAGTTTCAAATTGTAGGTCATATGTAACCATGTAAACTTTGTGTAAGTCCAAACCAGGAGCAAATTCGCCAGAAATGATTAGCTCGAGGCAGTAGTCCCACAGTCTTGGAGCGTTTCAAGTGCATTTCCTCATTCGTTTTCATGGTAAAATATATTTTCTTTACTTTAACCTAGACCAATGTAAATGTTTCATTTGGACCAAAGGATGTTCTTTAGATTAAGTGTGATTTTTGCACATAGCAATCTTTGAAACTTCCGGCAAAAGTTCCTCGACTGCCACCATTACGGATATGGACAAGAGGAGTGACGGACATTGACATTGGTAAGAAAAATGAATAATCTCTGCAGTGTGATAACCTTCTCCACCCGTTAGTTTAAAGTCATTGTTTTTAACCATATAACTGTTCATGACAATATGTCATTTTAAGTCCTCGAATTTCGACGCACTGTGACAACATTATCTGGTAACGGTGAGATCAAGCATGCAGCTACATTGACTACATGGACGGGAGGAGTTATGGCTTAAAGGTGTATTTCTTTCAGAGACACCCGAATGTGAGTCCAAATGATACAAAATGATACTGGAACTGTTTAACCTCCAAAATCATATTAGCACCTCATGTCTGTTCCCCATCGGCACCCTCCATTAACCAGGAAGTAGCCTGCTAACTAACAAACAGGCGGACAAACAAACCCAAAATGCCCAATAATAATTGTTTTCACATTTATTAAAGTGATGCTTGATTGGGCTGAAAATCAACACCTATATAATAGGTCTATATGAAAAAATTATGTCAGCACTAAAATTCACCCCCCTAAAATAATCAGTAGTGATTTATGGGCTTTTTGTGACGACTAAAGCCGCAAATTGGCACGCCCACTTTTGGGGCCTGTTTTTTTTTTTTTCTCCATCTCAGTCTGTAAACGTCATAGCATGGAGGCTTGATCCGTGTTGTTCCTTGTTTTAGTTTGTCACATTCTGTTGTCACCTAGTGCCTGAAAGTGATTAATTGCCACTAAAATTCATATGCACATACTTACTCTTGTCCATTTCAAACCGTGAAAATATAAAAGCGGGTGTTTTTATTAACATCAAATGTGAGCTCCGATGAGGAAAAAACACTATTACCTCCACAAAAACAAACATATTGTGCTGATCGTTTTTTCCATTTTTTTTTTTAATTACCGGTTAGAGTGGACAATACCAGGAATGTGCATATGAATTTTAGTGACAATTGATCATAGTTTTCAGACATTTAGCGATGCAAACTCTATGTTATTTTCCCATAACAGCCAAAGAACCATGGCCGTTGGCTCCCGCGGCTAGTCAAGGCAGGATTAGCTTTCAATTGCTAACAGTCAAAGGTAACAGAAGGAAATCTTCTTCTTATCGTCCATACATGAGGGTTGGGTGTCAGGACGAGCTGCTCGCTCGAGTGGGAGTTAGCTCCACACCGCCACCGGTCAGCCAGTAGCCGGTGTTCTGCCAGATTACGCTCGGCATCACCGGTATGGCGTGTGATCGCTAAAAAATGGCCGATTCGAGGAAATGGATGGAGGTACAGTATAAACTTTGAAAAGACATGGGGCTCCGTTTCCGCTGTCTAGGCAGCCAAGACGCTCTGTGTCCACCTTCAGCAGTGTTTTCCGCGGCCGGTCAGCCAGCCAGGAGCACCGTGTTTACTACACAGGAGGTCTTGTTGCGGCAAACGCTTTAATTCTGTCCAGTCAGAGATACAGCGGCGTCGCTGTGCGAGTGGGCCGGCCCGTGTGCGTTAATTTTGGATAAATACAAGCCCCGGAGGTCGGCTTGTCGAAATGTCAAAGTTGGAAACATTTTCTCACATTTTCAATGTGTTTGAGTATCTTGGTGACTTATGACACGAAACGATGTATGTGACAAGTGCAACTCAGCTGCATGTAAGCTGCTCATTTCTTGCTCTTTTTGGTCGCACATGCAAAGGCTAAAAGTTTTGTGATGTTTGCAGTGCTTGAAGTGGGCCAAAGTAGAGATGTCCACATGTATTGGGGCCGATTGATCCCCGTTATTTTGACAATATAAGCGGCATTATTTACAATGACTTTGAATGACAAAATCGAATCGGTCCCTATCGTGACGTCACACAAGGCATGGAGGGAGGGGAGGGAGTGTGGTCAAATTGCTCATTAATTGTCGGCGTTCCTGAACACGTTAGTTTTGTGCTGATTCCTCCAAAACAAACTGATAAAGGTTAAAATGCAAGCTAATATCTTGTTCCTGATAAAAAATACATAAATTGAGCTTGTTATTGAAAAAAAAATAGACCGTCTTGGCTGCCTGATCTCTTTAATAGTACATCTTTGGTGGAGTGCTGCTCTATGCTTAGTGGCGTTATATTATTTTGTATGATCATTGTGGCATTGCTAAACCAACAAATGGAATCATGGTCTAAAGTCTTAGATAGACCAATCCGACGTTGGCCAACTGTGACCGACGCTTAGCCCCTTTGGCGACGGGCTGGCTGTCAGCACGTCACGTTGGAAAAATACACCGCAACGACAGACAGCGACGCTGACCATTAAAGTACCTTCTGCGCATGCGTGAGATGTAATACCCCTCCATACCATCGGCGGCGGTAGTCCTATTCTTCATTATTAGAAAAAGCCATCCGAAAAGCTATTCGCCGTAAACAATGCATTCAATTATATTTTTTGCTCATGATGAACTCCCACGCGAAGTAAAACCTCACATTCTTGACACAGTATCGTGAAATACTTACATTGTCAACCCTCGCTCTTATACTTGTAAGAAGATTAAGGAGGCGTGCTCACTGTTTATCTGCATTTGTCAATTCCCGTTCGTACTCCGTGCGCTGCTTTGCTAGCTAACAGCCAATCAGAGTGACCAAATGTCACGACTCACGACGCCAATTTAACATGTTAGAACACCCACCCGACGCTTCCTGACGAGGTCCGATGTTGGTACGGTGTTCGCTACATCAATCAGACGGCGCAATGAGACGCCCCGACGTCTGACGTCGCATTGGTGTATCTAGGCATTAAGACTTTTGAACAGTACTGTGTATATACCAGTGATTCCCAATGGTAATCATTATTTACTACAATAAATAATGAAATTGTTCATCTCTCTATTCTAGCGACTATATCATGACAGGCAGAACAATGAAATGCTCATCCACTCACTACATGACCGAAAGTACAATTAACGTGTGTGTTCACAATGATTATTAAACACACTTTTTGTGTCCCACATTTATTGTTTGGTGGTGTGGCATGGGATTTTAAGGATTAAATGTTGGGATACAATACTACAGCATATTTCGATTAACAATAGTTTACAGAAATGATCTGCACCTGACTGTTTTGCATGCATACAATAAAATCAATATTTTATCTCTATGTAGGTGAGTGCTCTCTCATGTGTGGCTGGTTGTTACAAGAGTGACCTCCAGTGTGCATGCAGAAGGAGAGAGCTGCACTTCTCACTGTGCGTCTTGACAGCTACAGTATGTGACCTCCATTGAGGAGCGCCTGCCAACAGTCTTAAACATGCCACTCTCCTATACAATGACTTCAACGTGAGCATTGTCGCAAATGCGCCTCCTCGGCGACAGCAGCATGCGCGCATATATAATCAACGGTGTTCCAATAAAAGACAAGCGTGAGATGAAAGTAAGTGCTGTTATCAGATTTCACTCCCATTATTGTGCTCACTTCATCTCTGGGGTGGCGAGGGTCGCTCCTTTCTCGGCGTAAAAAAAATTGACACGTGGATGTTTCGCGCCCTCTCAGCCTCAAACGTTCCGCGGGGGAGCGAAGGAAGAGAAGGAGGGGAGGAGAGAGGAGGAGGAGAGATGCAGGAGCAGGGAGGAGGAGAGAGGACGTGCTCAGTCCGCTTTCTAACCACGGACACTGAGCTGCGGAGCATCCTGCGCACATTTGGAATTAACACTTTTATCAGCACCTCTCACTAAGAAGAGACTTGCAGGATGTGGAAGAGGAGCCTGTGGAAAGAACAGGAAAAAGACATGGTGGATGTATTTTTTATTGTCAAGTCATAATGTGACATTGCCTCACGTAATGCATGTGAATTTTTAAGGGGAGATCAACTATATGCCAGCATGGATTTCTTGAATTTCTCCTCTTTAGAGGAAGGGATGGAGGCAGGGAACACCTCCACGAACAACACCTCTCCGAGCAAGTACACCCCTCTCGCCATCTGGAGTCTAGCAGGACTTGTCAGTTTTCTAATCCTGTTCACGATAGTGGGCAACGTCTTGGTTGTTATCGCCGTTTTAACAAGCAGAGCCCTGAAACCACCCCAGAATCTGTTTCTGGTGTCTCTGGCCAGTGCAGACATACTGGTGGCCACCCTGGTCATGCCCTTTTCCCTGGCTAATGAACTTATGGGCTACTGGCTTTTTGGTAAGATTTGGTGTGACATCTACTTGGCTCTGGATGTTTTATTCTGCACCTCCTCTATTGTGCACCTCTGTGCCATTAGTTTGGATCGCTACTGGTCAGTGACACAGGCGGTAGAGTACAACTTGAAGAGAACGCCAAAAAGAGTCAAAGGGATGATTGTGGTGGTGTGGTTGATTTCAGCTGTTATCTCCTTCCCACCACTGATATCAATGGACAGGAGCAACAATGAGACAAGCCCCCAGTGTATCATAAATGATGAGACCTGGTACATCCTCTATTCCAGCATTGGGTCCTTCTTTGCCCCCTGTGTCATCATGATTCTGGTCTATATCCGGATATACCAAGTGGCAAAGACCAGGACCAGAACTATGTCAGAGAAGAAAAGGGACGTGAATTCGCCACAGGAGAACGGTCGAACAGACACAGACAAAGGCGGTTCGTTTAAGTCTGAAAGAGGCGGGAGTGTTAAGGAGAAAGAATGTGAAAACGGCCATTGCAAGGAGCACGCGGCTAGCACTTCCTTGACAAACGCTTCTAAAAATCCACACATCGAGCACCATGATGACTTTGACGACAGCAGTTCATCAGACGAGAAGCCCAAGAAAAGCTCCTCGTCGTCCAAACATCACCAGGATGACCGAAAAGACAGGAAGTCCAGCAGGAAAAGCAGCTCTGCCTCCAAATTCTCCAGCAGGAAGTCCTGTGCCAGTTCTAAATCCATGGAGTTGTTCTCATCTCGCCGCAAACGCAGAAGCACAGTCAACAGGAAGAAAGTGTCCGCAGCACGAGAAAAACGTTTTACGTTCGTCCTGGCTGTGGTCATGGGGGTTTTTGTTTTGTGCTGGTTCCCCTTTTTCTTCTCGTACAGCCTATATGGAATCTGCAGGGAGATGTGCAAGATCCCTGAGACTCTGTTCAAGTTTTTCTTTTGGATCGGCTACTGTAACAGCTCATTAAATCCGGTCATCTACACCATCTTCAACCAAGACTTTCGCAGAGCTTTCCAGAAGATTCTCTGTAAGTCATGGAAGCGCTCTTTCTGATGGGCTTTAATAGACATTTCGTACGCCAGATTACTATTTAAGCGGTTCTGAGTTCCACAGAAAAGCGTTGGCCCGGGGAAGTAGTCCCACCTTTTACTGTCAGGGATTGTGCTTGAAATGAAGGTATGGGAACGGATCAAAGGCCTGAACTAAAGGTGCAGGAAAGTGCTCTGCTTTTATCCACAGTCAAAGCTTTCACTAAATGCCAGGCAGATTTTTACACTCAAATATTTGCTCCAACTAAACCACTCACATTGATTTACGCTTCCTTCATTGAAATACAATAAACAGACTCATAACAGCCACTGTGATGCATGCGCAGCTCAGCAGCTGCACCTGGATGAACTGCTCAGGAGACAAAGGGTTTATTGAGTCACTTTATTCCCATGATCACTGAACATAATGCCAAGACCTTGACAATCTCCAATTGTTATATAGAGGACAATAGGGCATCTATCTTCTATGGCTCTTAATCTGTTTTTCTTGACCTTTATGATATGTTTCACTCATTTTGAGGACCAATGGGACGAAGGGGCTCCTTTCTTACTGGTACAGTTTCAAAATTTTAAAAAAATAAAATAAAATAAACAACTTACAAAAATCTATTCATGAACTCTCTTATACATAAGTAATATATCTGCCTCAGTGGGAGGTACCTGCCTGTTCATGTACCGAGAATGAAGTGGCAACCTTTCATCAGTTTGTATGGCATTTTTTTGCGTGAGAAATCCGTGGACTCGGTGGAATGTAAAGCTCTGTGTTACAATTGGAAAGTCATCTCCTTGCAGGGCATCTCTCTGGAACTACTGTGTCTCTCGAGTCTGAAACAATAGAAGGATCACTGCCTCCCTGCTGCGGCAGATGGACATGCGCTGAGGCTCCCACTATGTGTGTGAAAAAATGGTCTAATGGGAGAGAAAGGTGGGACTGAAAGTGTATAGCGTGGAACTACGTTGTTGAAGGGTGTTAATCCCCACTGCCACTCACTGTATGTGTGTGTGTGTGTGTGCCCGAGTATGCATGCCTGCGTGTTTGTGTGGCGTAAGCCCGAATTTGGCACGAGGGTTGATCCTCTCTGCTCAAGTGTCTTTCTTTTCTCCTTCATTTACTGTCAGGCGGATTTTATGTTTTCCACAACCCCACCAAAGTCAGACACATTAAAAACCTCTTACATGTTATTGCTCACTTTTATCGTCTGCTGCCGGCACACATAACAATGCACATTAGACACTCTTCTCAATTACAATATTTGCCTGTCAAGCATTTATAGCTAGGAGGTTAAATGATTATTTTCCCTTGTAAATATGTAGAAACAGTGCAGTATTATTGTGTGGTGCCTCATTATCACACACATATTGCTATGATCAACAACATGTACTACCGGTACTTGCATTATGAATAATGCACTCATGGATTTTCATGGCACACATACAGTCCTTTTGTAATGTTTTAGAAGAAAAACAAGAACAAGTGTTTATTTCTCTTCTTTGAACACATTCTAACAGATCAAATAAATATAATATAAACTGTGTATTGCTGTATTGGTTGTATTATTCATTAGTGTTAACAGTGGCTACTAGTAATCACCACATGTGCATTGGACTAAAACAGAAACTCCAGTCTTATATTCCTAAACTCATTCCCAATTACAATTTGGAATTGAAACAAAAGTTGGGCCCTTTCTTTTTAATGGCGTTTTGTGGTTTTTTTTTTTTTTTGTTTGTCACCACATACTGTATCAACGACAAAATCTGTGAAGTTAAACCATATAACAAGATACTGACCTTACTAGTATAAGTAATGTTGTTCTTGTGCTGAAGTTGGGTATTTTTCTATTTCATAATTCACAATATTGACTATCATTTCTGAAAACATTATATACTGAAACAGCAGAACATACAAAATCTTCACACAAACACCTTATTGTTCCTTCTCCGTTTTGTTTATCAGCCGTCTTAAAAGGGTGTCTTACTAAATTTGACTTTTATTATACAATAGTAGGCCTAAATGGTTCTTTAAAATACAGTAATCCCTTGCCACTTCGCGGTTAGGGTTTTGCAACCTCAGTGCAGGTTTTCAAAAAGTATTCATCAAAAAATAAAATTGAAAAATACAGCCATATTGCAGAGAGACGGATTGTTTCAAAGAGCCTGTAGCTTGGTATTTATTCTTCATTTTGCATTTTTAAAGTTAAATTTGTTGTATAGCAAGTATTTAGAAAGGTGGGAACCATGTCGGGAGATTCGTAACGGTGTAAGGCATGAATCCCCCCAAAATAAAACTTTAAAATAAAAAATAATATAAATGTTATGACTGGTTGTTTACGTTATGTGTCAGTTGCTCTGCAGTTGCTATGGTCCTTTTATGCTTTGTCCTTTATGATATCATATAGGTCTGAAGTCTGACAGTTTAAAAGTTTGAGTTAGACAGTGACACATTGTCAGTACGTCCAACCTTCTTGGAGTGAGGATGCAAACTCTCTTCCAGTCCTGATCTCTGATGTTACTTTTACTCGACAACTTCCGTGTCATATCTGCGTATGGGTCCGAATCACGATCCTTATGTGACAATAACATAAAAATACAGTGGTACCTCTACTTACGAAATTAATTGGTTCTGGAAGAAATTTCTTAAGTAGAAAATTTTGTAAGTAGAGACGCGTTTTCCATGTAAATGCCCTAATCCGTTCCGAGCCCCCCAATATTCAGGCATAAATGTTTTATAAACCATAAAAATGCATGAAAACATGTAACAAGTACATGTTACAATTAGATTTATTGCACAATAAATTAGAGTTGCGCATAATGTAAAAAACAAAGAATAGAGTAACTAATAAAAATGATGGTCGTTTACAATACCTTTTAATTGCTGTCCTCATCGCTTTTTGCCCTCTTTGGTTCATGTTCTCTCTCAGAAGTGTTTTTTTTGCCTGGCATTTTGTAAACAACTGATTTAATAACATGGCGACTGTTGATACATTACGGTCATATTCTTTGGCGAGATCAACCAAACGCATCCCCCTTTCATACTTTCCTATTATCTCTTGCTTTGTTTGTATGGACAAAAAAATATTTTCTACTTTTTTATCTTTTCCTCGTTTCTAATTCACGTAAAACTATCGGAAGACCTCATGGCCCGAGGGGCAAATGACGAGGACGCTGCATCTATCTATCTATTTACCTGTCTATCCACACACACAGATACATACGGATGAGGTCCCTCTTAGCCAATAGGATGCCAGGAAGATGCTAGGCTAGCCAATGGCAGAGCAGCTATGAGTATGTTACGTTCCGGAAACTTCGGAGCTGCGATTAGCAGCCCATACTGCGAGTGTCACCCCATACTTTTACCTTTCGTATCCTGAAATTTCTTTCGTAACTAGAGGCAATATTTTCCTGTTGAGGCGTTTCGTAACTTGAAAATTTCGTATGAAGAGATGTTCGTAAGTAGAGGTACCACTTTAATATAATAATAATAAGTCAACCTCTGCTTCGCGGTTTTTCGCGGGGGGTTCTGGTCCTCATTAACCACAGAATTACAGTATTATGTTAGTTCGAAATGTTAAAATCTATTACAAAGTTAGTCAAAGTTTTAAGACGGCAACCGTTTGAGTTCGGAATGAATTTATGTGCATTAAATGTTTTGGAAAATTTTGGAGTAGAGGTTTGTTGGAGTTCAACCAGTTGGATTCAACCAACGTAGCCCAACGGATTGTGTTTGACTGTGGAGACTCCACTGTAGCAATGGTCATTCATTAAGTCAGATGTTAGCTTACGTTAGGTTAGCTACCCGTGGTGCAGTTAAACAAGAAAAAAAAGTGGTTTCTTCTCTGTTGTAGCGAATATTATTAGTGTATTATTAAGTCAAGACTTGAGTTTCATGTCAAGACTTTCAGCTCATGACACATCTCATCGGAATGACTATTATCATTTAACATCTTTTTTAGTTATAACAAGGTCACATGTGATGGCCCGTCAGGCTTTTAGCATCTGCCACAGGTAAATAGGGTCAACCAAAGTCAGTCTAAAAAAAATGCTATAAATAAAAATAAAAAATATGTACGGTTGATACATTTTTCGCCATATCGTCGCTGTCCTGTGAAAAACCCTTTTTTTGGGAAATTTTGGAAACTTTTTAAATTTAAATTCACTTTAATGCGATTTCTGTAACGCAGAAACATGATTCAGGTAAAAATAAGAAAATGAAAAAAAATGGGCGGCACGGTGGTCGACTGGTTAGCACGTCCGCCTCACAGTTCAGAGGTCGTGGGTTCGATCCCGGCTCCGGCCTCCCTGTGTGGAGTTTGCATGTTCTCCCCGTGCCTGCGTGGGTTTTCTCCGGGCACTCCGGTTTCCTCCCACATTCCAAAAACATGCATGGTAAGTTGATTGGACTGTCTAAATTGCCCCTAGGTGTGATTGTGAGTGCGGATGTTTGTCTCTGTGTGCCCTGCGATTGGCTGGCGACCAGTTCAGGGTGTCCCCCGCCTACTGCCCAAAGACAGCTGGGATAGGCTCCAGCACGCCCCGCGACCCTTGTGAGGAGAAGCGGTACAGATAATGGATGGATGGATGGATGAAAAAAAATGGAGATAAGTGTTTTTCACATGACAGCGACGATGTATGACCAAGGAGTAATTACTATTAATGAAACTTATATAGAATTTGCTCAGTGCCATTGTTTATATTGTATGCCACCATTTATGAATTGCATATTGTCATTCACACCAAATTTTTAGTGTAAGGTATATATTTATCATTGGGGATATGATGTAAGTGGAGCGTTTATAAACCCAAAAGTTGCACTTACGGTTTAAGAAACGATTAAATAGTGGTCAGTCACAATACTTCATTAAGACCTTCTACATTTTGTTTATGGCTTTCCACAGGTACTTCTTTCATGTTATTGATAGCAATGGTCAAATGCACATTTTAATCAGCGATAGCTTTGTGACTCTAAACGTATTTTTCATGCAGATTTTTTTAAAGCATGTCAGGGTTTTGAGATATTTTCATTTTTTGTTTTTAGGTTTGACCTACAAAACTTGATTGACGTTTCAGAAAAAAGATCCACTTGTTGCTGAACATAACCCTTAATTCACAAATATGACTAAATATATTACTAGGGTATATAATAATATTAATGATTATTATATTACTATTTATAATACTATTATTATTATTATTATTATTATTATTATTATTATTATAAAACGAGGTCAGATTTGAAATCAGCACAAAAAATTAATCTAAAAAAGTTCACTTGTATCTCTGACAAAAAAAAAAAGTTACCAGTGTAATTTGGCACACATTGTCACGTGGGTATTGGGACATAATAAAGGACAAAGCATAAAAGGGCCATAGCAACTGCATAGCAGAACCAATCATAACACAGATACACAGATGTCCATAACCTTCGGGGAGTCAATCACGTCATCATTAGGCATAAAACGCATGCCGACACGCACACACAAATTCAACTCAAACAACACACCATGGCTGCAATCCGGCTCATTAGAATTTTTGCAGTAATGTTTGCATTTTGTTGCACTCTTGTTGGCCATCATAGTACTTATACTTTGCAGCTTCTCTTCTTGTGGCTTTATTTCATACGTTAGAGTTATGACTCCTCTGACACCATGAAGAAAATGAAATTATAACTGATGGTCTCTTTTGCGCCAGTTATGAGCTGAACTGCAGCCAGTCCATGGAGGCTGGTCAGCAACCTTAGCTTTTAGTGATGTACATTTGTGTACGTGTTGTGTAGGACAACTAAGAAAATAACCTCTGATTCAGTCACAGATCGTCTGTGGGTGAGAGTTTATTCAGAAGCTTAGATAATTAATGACCCTGACAAGGTTTAACATGTCCTGTACGTTCTCTGCTTGTCTCATGACTATTTATTCCCTGAAAACTGAGTGACATCACTTCATTGACCAAGCAGAATAGATTGTCATCAGTGCCTCTTCCTTGCCAAATGTTTACAGCATGCTGCGTCAGCAGATCACTTTTAGACGCCACTGACACTTCTGATAGCTGCAGTGCTGCATTGGAAACGTGTTCCCATCAAATGTCCAGTTAAATTGCCAGATTGATAAACTGCTCCATGAAAATGGTCCTTGAAATAAGATGACCAAAAAAATAAAGGGAAAAAAAGAGATATCTGAAAATCACAACAACAACCCACCAACAATGAACTTGATCTCATATTAGATATTCTTTTGTTTTTCGTGCTATCACCTTGTTCAACAGTGTGGAATTCATTGGAATATGATTAAAAGCTTTGAAAAACTATATTCAAAAATTCAATGTTGACCTAATTTGAAACATATGTTTCGATGAAGCTCAAAATTGAAATATAAGTTAATCTTTTATTTTGCGTTCATATTTTTATATCCAACTCCAGAGGAGTCAGTGCCTCTGCAGTCATAAACCTCACTGCACGTCATTGTGGGGAACTGGAGCCGATCCCAGCTGACTTTGGGTGCAAGGCAGATTACACCCTGGTTTGGTCACTAGTCAGTCACAGGGCGCAAACTTAAACAGACAAACATTCACTCAAAGAATCATACCATCGCGGCGTGAACCCACGTAGTAGCCTGCACCGAAGCGACTTCAGTGACTTCATTGCGTATACAGCAAACAGTACAAAATTCTATTTGCTACCATAGCACTTACATCTATGTAAGTCCAATTTTTTTCATAGTTTCGCCAGTCCTGTGACTTATATTCAGGTGCAACTCATACAGTATACTGTATATTAAAATTAGAGCTTGGGCTGACAGCCAAAATCCTTGTTTATTAATCATGTTGACTTTCTTTTGGCGGTCAGCAAATACTTTTGGTGCATTACTGCCAGTGGACAGAAGGTGGAGGTAATGCACAAAATGTATTTGCCAACCCCCAAAAGAAAGTAGAAGAGCAAATGGAGGAGGAGGAAGAATAAGAAGAACCAGTAGTCATGGCAACGAATGTGTGACTTATGGCTGGTTTAGCATGCGGCTTCCTGACGCCACCAAGAATTTTCACGAGTCGAAGGCACAATCTCCCACCAGGATTCACTGCAAAAGACATTGACATGGATGATATGATCACATACAAGCAGTGGGTTTACACAGGTAAGACTATATTCGTTTCAATGCAATAATGTTTGCAGGAATTCCTTGATGCTGCGTGTGTGATGTCTTTGATCAGCTCAGACGCCATCACTTTGTGAAGAAATCGCCGTACGTGGCCCACAATGTGAAATGAGTTTGACACCCCTGGTCTAAGGTGTGAGGTGCATTGCGAGTAGAGTGAGCATGTAATGCAAGATTATGTGTAAGCAAATCAATAAGCCAGCACAGTAAATGTTTACACCATCTGGTCTTTCAGCCAGAGGCTTCTACCAATAGGCATAGCCTGCTTATTGGTCGCTCCATTTCACATGTCTTGGTTTGCAGACGGACGATTCGAACTAGACCCTTAGAGTCTGGATGTGTCTCTATTACTCTGGCCATTAGCCATGATCCACGTGGTTCTGTGGGTTCTACAACAAGCACGATATCACCTTTCACAAAATTCTGCCTCTGTCGGTTCCACTTTGACTGCTCTTGGAGCAAAGGAATATAATCTTTGCTCCATATTTTCCAAAACAGATCAGCGCTGTACTCTACTTGTTTCCAGCAACGTTGAATGTACATGTCATTCTTGCTGAACAACCCTGGAGGAAAGCAGGGTTGATTCTTCAAAATGAGGAGATGGTTAGGAGTTAAAGTCTCCAAGTCATGCGAGTCACTAGAGACAGTGGTTAAGGGATGTCCATTGAGAATGGATTCAGCTTCACACATAACAGTATGTAATCCTTCATCATCCAGAGTTTGTTGTGTAGTGATAGACAAAAAGGTCCTCTTCACAATTTAAATCAACCACTCCCACACACCTCCATGGTGAGGGGCAGTAGGGGGGTTAAATGTCCACTTAATACAATCTTGAAGAGCCTTCTCCATCTTCTATTTGTTCCAAGCCTTCATGGCTTCTCTTAGTTAGTTCTCGCTCTGATGAGACAAAATTGATACCATTGTCTGATCTCATTTCTTTTACCTGTCCTCTTTTTGACACAAACCGCCGAAAGGCATTGATACATTTATAGTGCATGATGCTGTAGAGCAGTGGTCACCAACTCCGGTCCTCGAGGGCACCTGTCCTGTAGGTTTTCCATCTCTCCATGGTGCAACACACGTGTTAAAATGATCAGCTCATCAGCAAGCTCTTGAGAAGCCTGATAAGGATCCTGATCACTCCCACGCAAAGTAAAACCTCACGTTCTTGACACGGTCTTGTGAAATACTCACATTGTCAACCCTCGCTCTTGTACTTGTAAGAAGATTAAGGCAGGAAAGGCGTGCTCACTGTTTATCCACATTTATCACTTCCCGTTCGTGCTCAGAGCCCTGATTTGCTAGCTAACAGCCTATCAGAGTGATCAAATGTCACGACTCACGACACCGATTCAACATGCTCAAACGCCCACGGATGCTTCCTGACAGGTTACGACGCTACGGCGGTGGTCACTACACCAAACAGACGCCACGACGCTTCACGAGCTCCGACGTCAGATTGATGTATCTAGGCCTAAAAAATGGCGTCAAGAACGGACTTAACTGGTGCCACGTCAGAGTTGCCGCACTCCTGACATGCAGCCAAATAAATAAAAAAATAAAACAGTGTTGTAGACCTTTCGGTCCCACAGACGCAATGACATGTGCCCCATATTGTTTTTATTTCATCGATTGTATTTGATATTTTTCTTTATTTGGCGGCGTGTCCGCTTGTGCGCCGCTTGCGTGTGACGTGTAAATTGAGTTCTCGACGCTGATTGTCTTTTGCCGACGAGGGACGGACTGGGACCACGTGGGTCGAGTGAATATGCAGACGGGAACTTCGTGACGGTTAGGCAATGCCCAGCTCTGGTTATTCCCAGACTGCAACAGAACATCCCTTATCCAGACAAAGTAATCTACTTCAGTGATTGTGCCACATCACATTACAAAAATTACAAGAACTTTATGAACTTGTCAAACGATGAGAGGGACTTTGGCGTGAAGGCCGAGTGGCACTTATTTGCCACCTCACATGGCAAAAGTCCCTGCGCTGGTATTGGCGGCACTGTGAAGCGCCTGGTTGCAAGAGCCAGCCTGCAGGCCACT